>NW_026526843.1:8610654-8956862 GCF_024362965.1 Panthera pardus
TGGGCTCGGCCAGCCCAGGGCCACCAATTCGGTCCTACCGGTGGGCGTCCTCCGGCTGGGCCTCTCTTTCGGCCACCCAGAGGGGCCACGAAAAGCATGGAGGCGGCCTTTAGGAAGGCCGGGAAGGCTTCCAGGGCCTCTGGTTACGATGGGGCACGGAAGAGAACACAGGGGAGAAACCTGCTGCCTACTAGGAACAACGTGCTAGCCAGAGCCCGGGCGAGGCGACACAGAGAGACCTCTTACGTGGGGGCCGGCGGCCCTGACTCCTCCCCCACCCCCACCTCCCCACTCCTGGATCCCACTTGCTCTGGGGAGGAGGCGCAGCCCGAGGGCCCCCACGACTCCCCCCCCCCCCCCCCCCCCCCCCCCCCCCCCCCCGTCGAGGTGCCCCGGCAGGCTGCGCAGGGGCTCGCTTTCCCAGGGCAGATGGGCCAGGAGGGGGACGACTGAGCCTCGCCGATCCAGGCCATCCGCTGCGGGGTGGGAGCGATCGCGCGGACCACGATCCCCAGCATTGACCCGAGTTGACGTCAGGGTACCCCCGCGAAGTGACCGCCACGTGAGAAAGGCCCGGGCCGCGCACAATGCGCCGGCGCCTGTGTTAGGGCCGGCGGGTGCTCGGGGAGCCAGGCCTGCGCTGTCCTCGCGGCCTCATCATTCATTTCCTGGACGTGCTGGTAAAAATGCATCAAACAGGCTACGGAGCGCGGTATAAAAGCACAGCGGGATGAGCTGCTTTCCAAAAAGAATCTCGGTGATTGGACCGGGCTCGGCGTGATTGACAAGAGCTTAGTTTGGTAAAGGGAAGACACGCAAGCTTTCACAGCGGGATCCCTTTTCTAAAATATATCACACTAGCCTTTGAAAAGCGCCGCACACTATAAGGAAATAGCGTTTCACGGCTCGCTTTATGGTGCGATGACATTTCTTTAAAACACAGCGAAGATCAAAAAAAGGGAGAGAGAGAAATAAAATGTGTTGCAAACACAATGTTTTAATTAGTTTATTCTGCGCGTTGCTTTTATCTGACGTATACATTGCGGGTCCCCTTTAATTAAGCAGCCCCTCTCGAGCGGCGGCGGCGGGCAGGAAGGGAGGCGAGGCGCTGTGCCCCTTCGTTCCCTTTAGGAAACACGCAAAGCTGGCCGACCCCCAGAGCCGAGCTCGCAGGCCCCAGTGCCCTTTGGGCCGCGAGCAGCAGGCTGGGGCTTTGGGGGGCTTCGGGAAGCGGCAGGACCCGAGCGCCCCGCGGAGGCTGAGCGCTGGGAGGAGAAGAAGGAAAGGAAGGGGAGGAGGTTTTTTCCCTCCAGGGGGACGAAGGGAACGCAGGCCGTCCTGGGAGCTTGGGCTCCGCGCCAACCTCCAGTCCCCTCCCCTCCGGGCCCCCCCCCCCCCACTGCGCCCCCGCTGCAGCCGACGTCCCTTCCTCCCCCGGCCCTCTCGGGCCCCCAGTTCGCTGGTTCGGGGAGCGACGCGCACCCGATGAGCCCTAGGGTCTCTGCCCACTCCCCGGCTTTTTGGGCTCCGACTTCCGGCCACTTCGCCCTCCCTGGGTCCCGAAGTAAGGGGGGGTGGGGTGGAGGTCCTCCGATGCCCGACCGGCAGGGAGGGGAGACCTCGCCCCGCATCTGCTCTCTGAAAGCGCGGGCGTCCAGGCGCTGTCGTAAGCGGCGCCTCCAGAAAGGCGAGGGAGAAGCTAATGGTAGGACGTTGTTGTGAGCCTAAGCAAGGCCTCGTCTTACACACACACACACTCCACGCCTTACTTTGGGGGAGGGCTCTGCAGACAGCCCGCGCGCAGACAGCCCCCCACGCAGCACTCGCCCACCAATATTTGCTGCTCCGGCGGCGGTGGGATCATCCCGCTGGTGAGATCAGAAAACTCAAAACACAAACCTGTGGAGTCTGGGGAGGGAGGGAGGGAGATAAGAGATGCAGATCTGGCCCAAAGACAAACCCCAGAACACAACCCTGGAAATTGGTGGGCTAGCGGTTACCGACTCCCCTCCCCTTCCACATTTGTTCCTTCTATCGACACTGGAAATGGAAGTCAAGGCTTTCTTCCTGGGAACCGGGATGGGGGTGACGCCAGCCACCACGGGGCTGGGAGGCCTCCTCTCTGCCTTTTTCTCCAAGGCAAATTTCCTTGTGGCATCTTCCCACTCGAGACCGTGAGACCGAAGTCAGGGTGCGCTGCGGGATACCTCTGTGGCCTGTCTGACCACGCAAAGAGGGTCTGCGGTGTACCTCTCTTTAGAGAAAGGGGAGGACCCACTACTTCTCCCACCAAATAGTTTTTAAGTTCTGGAGTTTAAAAATCAGGGTTTGTCTGAAATTTGCGGTCCTCAGTATCAAGTCCTCCTTTTGAAATCGTGTACACTCTCTCGAGGTAACAGCACACATAAGCATATGATAGGTTTGGATGGAACTTGTAAAACAACTGCAAAGATCCTTTTGATAATAATCAAAATGATCCATTGAATATGGGGTTTCTATGAATAGGAAAGTTCGATATTACAGAGCATGGGCACAGTATGCGTCCTTCACTGTATTATCCTCTAAAGGTTCTTTCTCTTTCATCAAATTGTTACGGACCCACATTCTAAAATCCAATCAACAAAGAGTAAGTGACGTGTACGATGACAAAGGAGGGCCAACCCAGCTTCCAGAGCAGTAGCCTTCCAACTTTTTTGACTTTATGCTCAAAATAACGATTTGAACCTACCAAGCTGTAGGATGACCGCATAACTCGAAAAATGAGGCTCACTTATGGAAGTGAACGACAAAGCACTCTCCTATAGCTAGTCCTGTGTGTGTGTGTGTGTGTGTGTGTGTGTGTGTATTTTGGGGGAATTGTGGAATTGAGAAATTAAGAATAATAATAAGCCTCACATGGTTACGAAGTGATCTTTAAAATTGTTTTAAAGGGGCCACAATGGAAGCAACACTAATGGAACCCTCAGCCTTGAAGGCAAAAAATCGCAGAAGAGGACAGCAGTAGAATGTAAGGGAAGAACCGCTGCCCAAATTGGGAAAACAATGGACTCAAGCTGATTTCTTTTTTTCCTCGCAAAAAGATAAACTCTGCTATAAAAGTTCCACCTGGGTGTTCATTTCAGCAAATAAAGAAGTTCTGATAGTTACCCTCCAAACTTTCCAGTGGTCAAATATAGTATTCATGAAGTACTTGTTCTGGAACGTCAGATCCTGGCACAGGTTTTCAGGGTGTTAGACCGTTTTTGCGGCTCCTGAGTCCTGACGCCATTTCCTCTTGTATCCCCCACGATCCCTAAGGCAGTGTCTTGCATGTGGCAGGCAAACTGTAAGTATTTTTTTTAAGTTTATTTATTTATTTTGGGAGAGAGAGAGAGAGAGCACAAGCAGGGGAGGGGCAGAGGAGAGAGGGAGAGAATCCCAAGCAGGCTCCGCACCGTCCGCATGGAGCCCGACACGGGGCTCGATCCCGTGAAACCGTGAGATCATGACCTGAGCCGAAATCAAGACTGAGCTGCCCAGGCGCCCCTAAATATTTTCTGAATGGAGTGGAAATGTAGTGATCCTGTGAAAACAAAAGGTTTTTTGAAGGATAGAAAAGGCTAAGTTTCAAATCATTCTGCAACTTGAGCTGCGACCACCTGTCCTCATCTCTCTCTGCCTTCTGCAACGCGGGGCAGATGTCCCTGGGACCTGAGACACACACTGCGCGTTCCCTGGACATGTCTGTTCTTCGTAATTACCTAGACCCTGAGAGGCATACGGTTCCCCCTCATCAGTCCTAGGGAGTCTACCTAGATTGAGGGGCAGACGGGGACAGCAAAGGAAGTCACCCCCTATCCCCTTCTCGTATCTTTCGCCAGGAGGTCAGGACCGGGCTGAGCAGAGTGGACAGAAGTGGTTATTAGAACAGCCCTTTTCTTCAAGCGACTCCATTCTCACTGTCTTCCCGGGGCAATTTGGTTCTAGGAACGGCGAAAGCATAGCTCTTTAGTTGAGCTAACATCAATGGGACCGTTCTCAGGAGCAAACCACGTCTTGACCAGACGCCCTTGATTTCTTTCACCTCAGGCCAGGGCACGGCAAGGGTTCATTGCTAGAAAGTAGAGAGAGTGGGGCTGGAGCTGAAAGGCGAGATTTGGGGAGCATGTGGCGGGCAGAGGGAACAGAAATAGCAGAAATATCGGTCTGGAGTGGAGGCCTCCAGTTTACCCACCGAGCGCACCAAGTTCGCGTTATCTCAGACCTGGGTGGTGACGCCAGGGCCGAGGATGTAAGCCTGGGACGGTTGCAGGGTGGGAGCACAGAGGCTCCGGACGCCGACCCACTCGTGCCAGGTTCCCTGACTCGAATCGCCTGGGGAGCTGGCGATTCCAATGCTTCTGGAGCAGAAGGCAGGCTCCCTCTCCCCAATCTGAGGAGGCGTGAGGGTTGAAAAAGAAAACGAGAGATTGCAATTTAACTCTCTAATTCAGAACAACAAAAACAGCAGATCAGACGAGAGTTCGAGCTTTTTAGGGTGTGCGTTAGGGAAATGGGTCGTCCTCCACTCACAGGGGGTGTACTAGAAACTGGGGACGACAGGAAGTCTGTACCCACCTCTCCGTGGTGACTGGCTGCATACGAACCACCCTGAAGGCTAGTTTGCTTCAGTAGGCAATGGAAGCTTCCTTGGCTTCAGGAAGCTGCTAGTTCAGGAAGAAGGTGGGAAAGATGAGAGATAAACTTAGTGAGTTTTTCCTAAAGTGAGAAAGGGCTATTTAGGGCATGGGGGTAGAAGCGTCTTCTGGAGTGTTCTTGAGGCCCTTAGAAGTAGTGTGGAGGCATTAAAGGTGTTCTAGGCCCCCCTTCATTCAGTAAGTAGGTAGATGAGAAGAGCGTCTTTCTAGAAATTTGTGACAGGTGGGGAGGCAGGAGAAGAGGAAAAGGGAGGTCTGCCGGTAAAATGCGTTTCACAAGGCCATTGGTCCTGAGGAAAACTTGACCTTTAGCCCCAGACAGCTGCAAGGGGGGTTTCTGCCCAGCTCCTGTTGACTGCTGCCTCTGCCTTGAGGGTTGAGGTCGGGAGAAGGACAGGGCTAGGCAGAGGGGACCCCCCCCCCCCACCACTCCCCAGGGTGTTGTTGCTCAAATCAGGCTTTTCAATACTTGAAGGCCTGCCTTGTTACATTGAGAGAAAGGGGCGAGGGGCTAAGGCGCAGAGGCCTTTGGGGGGCCAGGTTGGAGTGGAACTCCGACTCTGGGCAAGGGGGGAAGGGAAGGGGACTGGGGGCCAGTGGGCACACAGGCTGAGAAAATTAGGTAAGGACGCCTAGGGCAGTCCTGTGAGGTACTTCCAGGCCTGCGGTGCCCGGGGTTTCAAGGTCCCCAGTGCGGGGGTGGCAGTGCCTTGGGCCTCTGTGACAATGGCCGCTGAGGGAAGCACACAGGGCAGGGGCCTCCCTTTAGGAGGCAAGGGCCCTCCTGAGGCGCCACGGGAGACAACGCAGGCGCCCTGGGAGAGAAGCCCACGGGTGCCTGAGGGAAATGCACAGGGTTTCCCTCCAGGGGTTGAGGGCCTGCTCTGAGCGGAGGGGAGGGGGCTGTGGGGGGGGGGGGTGCGGCCCAGGAAGATGCTAATCCCTGAATTCTGTTGTCCCCTCCCAACCTTCCAAGAGCTGAGGGTTTCTCAAGACAGGGCCAGGAGGGGGCTCGCTTTACATTTTCCGGCCACCATCATCTCACCAAGATGGCTCCTGCCTGGCCCCCTTGAAGAGACGCGGCACCTGGCACCCTCAGTGAGCCGGAACGGGACTGTCGCCCAGAGCCCTTCTTCCTTTCTTGGGCTGGCCTTCCTTTCTTGGCCTTCCTGGGGTCACCCGACTCCCAAGCCGATTTTCCACAAATGGCACCTGAAAGACCCCAGGTGCGGGGAGTGTCTCTTTCTCCACTGCCCTACGCATGTGACACCTGGTCAGGCCACATCTCCCTGAGGAGACAATCTAGCCCTTCTAGGCCCATCTAAGCCAGACTCCTGAATTGTGGAGTTACCAGATAAGATACAAGACGTCCAGTTAAATTTCAATGTCAGATAAATAGCAAATAATCTTTTAGTATAAATACCTTCCATGCGGTATTTGGGACATACTTTTACTTAAAAAAAAAAAAACAAAAACCCAAAACACCGTTGTTTATTTGCAATTCAGATTTACCTGAGCATTCCAGATTTATGTGCTAAACCTGGTAACGCTACTCGAGTAGCTGTTTATGGAGGGCTAGTTTGCTCTGTTTGCCGGCCCGTGTCCGGTTCAAAGGGTGATGTGTAATCTACCAAAGTTGAGTCTGAGGGCACAGGCCGAGAGCAGGGGGGACATGTAACCTTTAAAGGTAACATTTGGGGGTGCCTGGGTGGCTCATTCAGTTCAGCGGCCGACTCCGGATTTCAGCTCATTTCATGATCTCGCGGTACGT
Source organism: Panthera pardus (assembly GCF_024362965.1). Classification (NCBI taxonomy): domain Eukaryota; kingdom Metazoa; phylum Chordata; class Mammalia; order Carnivora; family Felidae; genus Panthera; species Panthera pardus. The sequence continues at coordinate 8,617,102 of NW_026526843.1, forward strand.
GAGTTCGAGCCCCCACCCCCCGCATCGGGCTCTGCGCTGGCACTGCGGCACCTGCTTGGCATTCTTTCTCTCTCCCACTCTCCCTCTCTGCCCCTCCCCTGCTTTCGTGCTCTCTCTCTCTCTCAAAATAAATACATAAGCATCAAAAAAAATAAAGGTAACGTTTGGTACCCTGGGTCTGGTAGGGTAAGAGTTCAGGAGGAAAGAGGAGGGAGAGGGAGAGACCTATTTAAGAGGACAAGCTAAGGGGATGCCCGGCTGGCTCAGCTGGTAGAGTGTGCAACTCATGATCTCAGGGTCACGGGTTTGAGCCCCACGTGGGGCACAGAGCTTACTTTAAAAAAAAAAAAATGAGAGGACAAGCTATGGCAGCAGCTGGCCAACTGGGTCGTTGGGAGCCCCTGGCATCTTTATATTAACCTACCTTTATAGTTTAAAGGAAGGGCTTTCAGAGAGGGAACTGTACTGGCCGATAAGCCCTTTTCCTCGGGAGAAAGGGACGCGGTGTTTTGGAGAGAGGGATGGGAGAGGGGTGGATTCCAAGCCCTTACTGAGGAGAGACAGTTGAATTGGCAGAGAGGTGACCTCTCTGTTCCTCAAAGCCCCTCGGGCCTGGGGACTTGGGGTCACTTCCCTTGGGCTTCCTGAAGGCAGGCTGCTCATTGGCCTTCGCCTGGACTCACATGCTTTACTTGGTTTGGGGGCTGCGGTTGCCCCTCAGGGCTCAGTCACGCAGAAAGGGTCAATAAAGTATGTATCTCAAGCCAAAGGAGAAAGACAATAAAACCACCCTCGGGGTCAGAGGTCACCTCGTCACTGATTGAGATATTCACAACTCTTTTTTCCTCTCTCCTCTCTTCTTGTCCCCTCTAGCTCCGGAGGGCTGGTCCTCCCTTGACTCTTTACTTTTCGCCTTTCTCCAAAGCCAAAGTTTATCACCGGAAATCAATGAGATGTGAGGCTGGAAAAAAAAAAATCATGTCATGTAAAATGAAGCTTGAAAAGTAGGAGAGTGATAGTGGATGAAACCCCTCAGTTAAGAATACCTAGCCTCGGAGCGCCTGGCTGGCTCAGTTGGTGGAGCACGTGACTCTTGATCTTGGGTTGTGAGTTCAAGCCCCGCGTTGGGTATGGGGATTACTTAAAAATAAAATCTAAAACAAACAAACACACAAACAAACAAATAAACAAAAACCCAGAACACTTAGCCTCTTACAGAGGCTGTGGCCCAACAATTCCAGGGTCAGCAAGCTTTTTCTGTAAAGGCTCAGATAGAAAATATTTTAGGCTCTGCGGGTCACATGCAGTCCCGGTAGCCATAATCTCCCTCACCTTTTCTTCTCCTTTTCCTTTTTCTACTTCTAACCCCTTAAAAATTAAAGCGCACACACACACACACACACACACACATTCTTTGCTCCTGGGGCCATACAAATACAACACAGGCTGTCTGCTTGCAGGCTGTCTGGCTTGCAGGCCTCCAAATCACATTCAGGCGAGGAGTCAAATTTACCCCTACTCTGTCTTGTTGGGGGGGGGGGGGGGATGAGGCGGAGAAGGACTGTAGCCTCTGCCCCCAGGGAGGAGGGAAGGGGGACCAAGAACGGTGGACGGGGGCCTGGACTAGGGCAATGGAGCTTGGTGACCCGTGGACCATGGGGGCCCGAGACCTACGCACCAAGGCTGAGATTCACTGCCGGAGACCACGATGTGGCTCAGAGGTACCCCTCCTGTCACTTCGGGCGCAGGATCCTGTCTCAAAGCAGAGACGTGAAGCAAATACCTCAGGACGGTCCAGGCCTTCTCTCCACTTCTTTTGGAGCTGAGATCATTTGCATTTCAGGACGAATGGAGCATTTAGCACCTAGAAGGAACTTGGGGTCCTGGGTAAATGTGTGCTCCAGAATGTCGGGCAAACCTCACACCCCTATCCCTTCTCCTTCGCCTGTCTCTTCAGGTCTCTGGGGAAGCACCTGTAAACACAAATCAAGGGCACCATTGTCTCTCTGCCTCCGCCTGGGTGTCCCTCTTGCCTTGCCTGGGCACTCCCCCACCCCTACAAGGGGTTCTGATCCTGAAGGAAAGGGGAAGTCTTCTTCCAATGTGACTTGTCCCTCTGGCGCTCAGAGCCACAGCCAGTGTGTCCTAGAGCTCAGAGGCACCCCCACAGCAGTAAAGATATTCGCTGGCAACAGGACCCGGTGGGCCACAACCACCGCTGTCTAGGAGCCTTGCTCCCGGACTTGGCCCTGAGCACTGCCATGGCCTATGGCTTCACTCCATTTCCTGTATTTCTGGGGCTCTCCTCCTCATCCTAAGCTGGATTCTGATAGCTCTAGTTCAATTCCCTGCCTTCCTTCTCCAAGTTCATTCCTATTTACTCTACTTTAGCCTGTGTCTCTGAAGTTCATATCTCTATCTCTATATGCATATATATATAATATATATATGTATATATATATATATATATATATATATTATATATATATATATTCTGCACAGCCCTGATTGACAAGTACAATGAAAATGTCTCATTCCCGTCCGGTTTGCATTTCATTACATTGGTCAGCGATGCCTTGGACTGGAGGACAAAGGCAAAACAGATTTTTTAAAGGTGTTGATGAACCATATCTATTTGCTCATTCGCTATTGTATTTTAATTGCATTTAGGGCTTATACAATATTTGTCAAATGATGGGAGTGTGGTGAAAACTCTAATGCAGCCAATAAAACCTGGAGCCCAAATGAGCGGTGGGCGAGTGTGTCTGCAGGTCCCGGGGCTCCAGAGATCGATAGTTCAGCTCGGCCCCTGAAGCCAATTAAAAGCTTTATCTTAGCATAAAAATAAAGAGGAGTTAAAAACGCATTCCTTTCCCAGCTTTCTCCCCCTTCATTTTTTTTATGGCGTTTCGCAGTTTTTCTTTCAAAAAGGTCTGGGATTCCGAGGAGAGGGTGGGGATTTATGTAAAGAAAGTGTCGTTTGCCAGGGTGAAAAAATGCGAATGATGGTGAGTTTCAAGGACAAGTTTCAACGAGAAACACTTTGTGCTCCGGTAGGAAGAGGCAGGGGCACCAAATTCAGCCTCTTGGAATAATTCCCTTCCTGGATTCAAAGATTCATTTATTGAAATAAATCAGGAAGCATTGGCAGAACGGAAATCCGCTTGCTGGGTTTAAAGGGTCTTTAAAATGTTGCGAGTGTTAGATTGCAAGTCTTTTCTAAATACAAAACAGAAGAAAAGACCGCAGTGTTTCCCTTGGACTTAAAGAAAATCGCTAGGTCTCCGACTTAGGATAATTTCATGTCCGCTACAGAAAATGTGTTTAGAAAGAAATCCTGCCCGATAGCACAACATGCTGTACATGTTTCGTGTTTTTAGGAGGCTGGAGTGAAGGAAAAAGTGATACAGTGCTGCAGGTCTGGACGTTCGGTTTGCCTCCTGCTTCTCTAAGATGGACCCTAAAATTCAGGCTCAAAAGCTTTGCTTGTTTGGCAGTGGCCAGTTTCACTGATTTTATTTATTGCTTCTGATTGGGGCAGGGGAATAAATCTTTTTCCTATTTACTGTTTGAACTCAGTGTGAGGGAACAGATCCCATTAGATTTCCTATCCATACAGACATGTGGATATTTAGACCAGACCACATACAACTGGGGGACGCATAAAAGAGATTTATTGGTTAATTTACGCTGCCTAATACACATGTAAACCCCAGTAAGCCAAAGCTGCCGAAGGAGCCCCGGTTATCGCGTAAAATAAGAACCACGACCCCTGGGTTCGAGTTGCCCTGCCCTGCCCAGGCCAGTGATCCCTTTCTCCACCTGAGAAACGAGGAAACGAGAACTCTCTTCTGCCTTGCCCCAGCTTGAGTGCGGGAAAAACTTTTCTGGTCTGTTCCGGCCACCACTCTACTTTCAGACGCAGGCTCCCCGAAGCCGTCTGTCCCCCGAAGTCCTTCCCTGGGTCTCCTCCGGAAAGCAAGCTGAGGGGTGGGGGCTGCAGGTCAGCAGGAAAACGTCGCCTTATTATTGTTATTATTACCATGATTGCCTAAGAGCAGTGGTCTGCTTTGGGGGAGGGGGTTTTGTTTCCATACGCGGAAAACTTGCTGTATCTGGAGATCTGTCGCCTTCTCTCGGTCCCGAGGGTGAGGGTTTCCCCCTCCCCCAAAGGAAACCTCCACCCAAAGCAGCCAAAACAGAATTCGAAGCGATCTGCCTCGGGCCTGCTGTCCGCAAAGCCCCCAGCGTCGTCCTCTGGGGGGCATCGGGGGGCCCTGCGCCTCGCTGAGCAAGGACACCCCCTCAGAGTCGCACACTCGGGCTGGGCCGCGCTGCCCCAGGAAGGGCTCCACCGCCCGGGGTTTTGGCCTGGCTGAACCGCCTCAGGTCGGCCCCTTAACAAGCATCCCCCCCCCTCCCCACTTCTCGGTTGATGATCTAATTGAATTATGCCTTTTTGTTCCAGGGACTACAGAGCACGTGCTGGAGGCAATTAATTATCGGAATGTGGCCATATCAAAACGGACACCGGGCACCGGGTAGGTCAGCAGCCGCAACATCCCCCCTGCCCTGCGCTCAGGACCCCTCCCCCAGAAGGAGCCGACCCGGCTCCCTCGGCGGCCTTCCTCCCTCGGCCCCTCGCCCCGCTGCCCGCCCCGACTCCCAAACGCGCCGGGCCCCAGGTTCTCAGGGGGTACCTGGCCGGTCTCTCCGCAAACCCTCGCCCCAGCGCCGGCCGTGCTGGGGCCCGACAGCCACCCCCCACCCCAAACCCCGAGCCTAGAGAACCGCTCTCCTCTGCACTGGCGACGGGAGGAAATCCAAACTTTTTCTACGCCACTCCGCGCCCAGGGTCCGTGGGGGTCGGTGGGAGGTGAAGAGAGGTAGAGGGAAGGAAGGATATCAAGGGCAAAGGGAAAAGAAAGGGGAAAAGAAAGGAGAGCAATCCTCCCTTTCTGTAAACCTGACTCCGGGGAATTCATTTGCATGATTTAGGCATATTTGTTCTCTGAGCCCCCTCCCCCCTGCAAAGAAACCTTCTGCTGAGCGACACTGAACCCATTCTTGGAGAGCCTATTTTCAGTAGATGTAATAATTTAAGTCAGTGGTGGACTCACCTCCCAACCTGGGGAGAGAGCTGTGGATGGAGAGGGAGATTGGGGTGAGTTTTGGGGGGAGGGGGTGTCTACGCTAAGTGTGCTACGGGCAGGGCTACCCCCCCCCCCCCAGCAAAATGGCAAAGAAAGAAGGTGAAGTCTTGGCCAGGCCTGGCAGATTGGGGGGCAGGAAGTAAAGGGCTGCCGTTATAAAGCGCTGCTTGAGGCTGTCTCTCCCAGCGCCTCTGAACTTGATCAGATGTTCTGTTTCCTACAGAGAGATGGCGGCCAGGCTGTGAGGCTGCCTCAAGGCTCAGACTTTGGGGGCTCGGCCCGTTGGAGATGTGACAATCCCAGCCGTGTTTCTGTGGGCCTTTTCTTTCCACTCCCACTCGCCTGCATTCTTTGCAAACGCACTGCCGGACAAAAAAAAAAATAAAATGAGTGGATTTATAGCCCTGTCTGAACCTGGCCATTAAGTCCAGAGAGACCTTGCACCAGGCGGGGTGGGGGTGAAGTGGGAGGGGGTGTGATTGCGCGCACAACAACTCTGGGAAGCAAATCCTTAAGGGGTAAGGATTCCCGAGGTCACTTGGTGCTTCTCCGGGTAGGAGGGGACGAGAGCAAAGCCTTGGCTGTTCAGAGGGAAGAAAATTCCACCTCACCGTCCCCATTCCCGCCCCCCGCTTTTGCATTTGAAAATGTTGAGAATTTGAAGCCGATTACCCTTTGGGTTGGAAACCATGCTGATCCTGTGTGTGTGTGTAGTGAGTTTGCTAGGCTATGCAGCGTGTTGAATGCGTCGTGTGCGTGTTTCGTGTGCACAGGCTAAGTATATTCTGTGCGTGTGTAGTACTTTGTGCTTGTGTATGTGTCTTCTGGGCTGTGTGCGTGTATTTGGTCTGTTGTGTGTTTGCCAAAGCGTGCGCCTACGTCTACTGTTTTGTGTGTAGCTTGTTGTTACTGGGTTGTGTGTGTTTACTGTTGTGTGTTTGCTGTGCTGCGTGCGTGTTCCCGGCTACGTGCTTGCGTTTTATATATTTGCTATGTTGTAGCTGGTGTGTCACATATGGGGAGGGGGGGCAGGGGCAGCGGCGACTGTAGCCACCACTCACAAACCGAAGAGTCAACGCTTGGCTCAGACGGAAGTAAGGGAGATCGGCTCTAACTGTAATCGTTTCCCGTCGTTTGGGCCTCGGACGGCCAGCGGCAGCTCGGGGCCCGGACGGCGAGCTGGCCGGGCTGGGTCGGTGCTCTCGGGGCCATCGGGGCCCACAGTGGCGTGTGGGGAGGACGCGGCTAATGGGCCGCGAACGTGGAACTGCTACGCCCGCCGCGGGATCGGCGCCCTGCGGGCGCCAAGAGGGCACTTTCTCAGGGTGGTGAGGCGGCGGGGGGCCAGCGCCGCGCCGACGGTGGGAACGATCCCTGCGGGGCCAGGAGTGCATTTGGCCAAAGCGGGTAACGCGCGTGAGGGGTGCTGGTCCGCTTCGGGCCGGAGGCGAGCCAGGGAGAGGCCCAGCTCCGCCCCGCCGGCCGCCGACCGAGCCCGGCTCCGCTTCCCCACAGCCGCGCAAGCCCCGCGGAGCCCACTCGCGGGCGCCGGGCCGCCGCCGCCGCCTCACCTGCCAGGCGCCGGGCCACGGCCCAATCAGCGGCGGTCGCTCGGCCGCGGCTGCCATGTTCCCCGCTCCGCGCTGCCAATCAGCGCGGCGGCGGCCAATGGGCTTCAGGGCCGGGGGTCAGGTGACCGCGGGCCAGCTGGCTCCCGATTGGCGCGCGCCGCGCGGCCTCCCGCTCGGTTTATGTGAGAGGAGTGAGTGATTGACTTTATCAGTCCAAGGACATTACTCTGGAGGCGAAGAGGCTGGGACTCGCGCGGCGAGCGGCGAGGACCGAGCCTGCCTCCAGCCCGCTGCCCGCCGGCCGGCCACGAGCCGGCTCTGCTACTAAGCGCAGCCCAGCCGGGAGGCCCGCGCCGAGGGAGCCTTCTGGCCCCGCGGTGCTGCGCTCTCGGGGAGAGGAGGGGTGCCCGGGACCGGATTGGCCAACTCCGCCCTCCACTTATTATTTTGCTTATTTTTCTTTGTGCGCGCCTGTTAGTTTGTTACACCAGATCTAGTCCCAGAGTCTTTTCTCCTCCCTTCTCCCCGCTCCTTCTTCCCCCCTCCTCCCCCCCCCTCCTGCTCCTCTACTTCCCCTCCTCCCTCCTATCCTTCTGCAGGAGACTCTCCCAGCGACGGAAAGTTGCGGCCCCTGGCACCGCCTCGGGGGTCTCCCGGCAGTGTCCAACCGCCGCCACCCGTCTCCGACGACGGCACTTCGAAGATCTCCTCCTTCGCCCGCACCCTCGCTCATTTCAGCGCTCTCGCCGGTGCCCAGAACGCCCCACCCATGACGATGCTCCTGGACGGAGGCCCGCAGTTCCCCGGGCTGGGAGTGGGCAGCTTCGGCGCGCCGCGCCACCACGAGATGCCCAACCGCGAGCCGGCGGGCATGGGGCTGAATCCCTTCGGGGACTCGCCCCACGCCGCCGCCGCCGCCGCCGCCGCCGCCGCCTTCAAGCTGAGCCCCGCCGCGGCTCACGATCTGTCTTCGGGCCAGAGCTCCGCGTTCACGCCGCAGGGCTCGGGTTACGCCAACGCCCTGGGCCATCACCACCACCACCATCACCACCATCACCACGCCGGCCAGGTGCCCAGCTACGGCGGTGCAGCCTCCGCCGCCTTCAACTCCACGCGCGACTTTCTGTTCCGCCAGCGCGGCTCCGGGCTCGGCGAGGCGGCCTCGGGTGGCGGGCAGCACGGGCTCTTCGCCGGCTCGGCGAGCAGCCTGCACGCTCCAGCTGGCATCCCCGAGCCTCCTGGGTACCTGCTCTTCCCCGGGCTGCATGAGCAGGGCGCCGGGCACCCGTCGCCCACAGGGCACGTGGACAACAACCAGGTCCACCTGGGGCTGCGCGGGGAGCTGTTCGGCCGCGCCGACCCGTACCGCCCGGTGGCCAGTCCGCGCACGGACCCCTACACGGCCGGCGCGCAGTTCCCTAACTACAGCCCCATGAACGTGAACGTGGCGGCCCACCACGGGCCCGGCGCCTTCTTCCGTTATATGCGGCAGCCCATCAAGCAGGAGCTGTCGTGCAAGTGGATCGACGAGGCTCAGCTGAGCCGGCCCAAGAAGAGCTGCGACCGGACCTTCAGCACCATGCACGAGCTGGTGACACATGTCACCATGGAGCATGTGGGGGGCCCGGAGCAGAACAACCACGTCTGCTACTGGGAGGAGTGCCCTCGCGAGGGCAAGTCCTTCAAGGCGAAGTACAAACTGGTCAACCACATTCGAGTGCACACGGGCGAGAAGCCCTTCCCGTGCCCCTTCCCGGGCTGCGGGAAGATCTTTGCCCGCTCCGAGAACCTCAAGATCCACAAGAGGACCCACACAGGTAAGGGGGAAGGCAGGCGGGCGCGGGGTTGCCCGCGGCCCCGCGCCACCCAGCCGACTTGCAGCGCGAGGGAGAGGGGTGGCGACCGGAGAAGAGGGGCGGCGCCCCGCGGGGGCCGTTCGGAAAAGAAGCGCTGTCAGTGCCCCTCCGCCTCTCGCCCTCCCCGCCCTGCGGCGCTTTTGCCCAGTTCTAACTTCCCGGGCTGACGGCCCCGCGGTCTCGGGAGCTAATTGGAACCTTCTCGCGCCCAGGAACCAACTGGCGCCGCCTCTTTTTGTCTCTCTCTCTGGGTTACTAGGAAGGGACTCCGAACGTGTTGAGAGCGGATGGCTTACCAGCGACTCCGCTCTCGGCACACATTCGGGGAGGGCAACCATAGAAATGCTAATGAAAACTAACTTTCGGTTACTTCCGCTCTTTTCTCCCCCCTTGATTGGCACATCTCCTCATTAAATGACTGATACTTTTGTCAAACTATTTTTATTTGGAGTTCCAGGTTCAATTCAGTCCTCCGGGAGGAAAGCTAAAGTAGAAAAGGCACCACAGTTTCGTGGCTTGTTCAGAACATCTTGTAAAACTGTCCGGAGCCCCTGGATTGATATAGTTTTCTCTTTTCCAACGTTAAGTACGCCGACCCGTGCTTTTTAATACTGGGTTTAGCCAAACCGCTGCCTTTGAAAGAGGCGAATTAAAAGGTACAAAGAAGGACCCGAACGGGATTGTCCCGTCCCCGGCCCATTGTCCCGCCCGGGCTGGGTTACATCGCCGAGGTGGCGGCGGAGCGTTGGCCACGCGTTGGGAGCCCCGGGCCGAGGGGGGCGGGGGGGGGGGGGGATGGAAGCACAAGTTAGGGGAAACTTTGGAGGAGCCTGAGGCTTCCCCATCCCGCGCGAGAACAAAGGGACGCGCAGGTTCCGGGCCGGCCGTGCCCCACCCCCGCCCGGACCGGCACTCCCCAGCCCTGCAGGCTCAACCCGCGCTCTCCATTTTTCTCCAGGGAAACGAGATGCCACGGCCGCCCCCAGTCGGCGCTCCCTCTCCGGCCAGACCGCAGGGCGCTCCGTCTCCCGCTGCTGGGCCCCGGGAAGCTCCGGGCCCTGACCGCATTTCCCCCCCTTTGCGTTTTTGCCTTTTGCAGGTGAGAAACCTTTCAAATGTGAATTTGAAGGCTGTGACAGACGCTTTGCCAACAGCAGCGACCGCAAGAAGCACATGCATGTGCACACCTCGGACAAGCCCTATATCTGCAAAGTGTGCGACAAGTCCTACACGCACCCGAGCTCTCTGCGCAAGCACATGAAGGTAATTACCTCTTTATTAGCGGTCGGCGGTTTATAAACACTCGGCCCGACACCGGGCCGCGGAACGGAAGCGCCCGCGCTGCCAACCCTGTATCCTCCACGTTAAATCCGATTTGCTCCAGCGGTGACACCTTGAACCCATTTTGGGGACCCGCGGGGGGGGGGGGGTGGGTGGGTGGGGAGGGCGGGGGGAGAGCACGGTGGGGAGGAGGAGGGAGCAGAGGGAACAATTGCTTGTTTACTGGGAAGCTCTAACCGAGCTCGCCGGGGCTTGGGGTTGCGGTGGCCGCGTCTTCCCGGCACTGCCCGCGGTGGGAACCGAGAGAGTGCCCGCGCCGAACCCGGGGGTGGGTGCTTCCTTCGCTCTACGGCTGCCCTGCGGCTGCCGACCAAACAATAGGGCCGAGGAGCGTGGTCTGATTCCCACCCATTTGTCTGAGACCTCGAAGTGCCCTGGGCGCCTGTGCCACCTTTCTCTGTACCTGCTTTCCCAAGCCGCAGCGGGCTTGGTGAAACCTGGGCCGGGAGTGAGTGTTCCATAGGGCCCCCAAGACTAAGTGCTCATCCCACTCCATCGGCGGAGAAAGGGCAGGAGTGAAACCCAGTGTTGTATTCCTTTTCCATGATGCCAGTCTTAGGGCTGAAGCTGTTCTCTTGGCGACCATCTCCGGGTTTTGTAGACCTCGGTAATCCGGAAATTCAAAACAACCCCCCCCCCCCCCAAATCAGCGGCATTTCTCGTCTAAGTGGGTCACTGGGCGGTCTTGTTCCTACAGTGCTCGAATTCTGCTCTTGTTTTTGCTTGCACGATGCCAGTTGGAATTATATTCATTATAATATATACATGTTAATTTTAGGTTCATGAATCTCAAGGGTCAGATTCCTCCCCTGCTGCCAGTTCAGGCTATGAATCTTCCACTCCACCCGCTATAGCTTCTGCAAACAGTAAAGATACCACTAAAACCCCTTCTGCAGTTCAAACTAGCACCAGCCACAACCCTGGACTTCCTCCCAATTTTAACGAATGGTACGTCTGAGGACAAACACAAACCCTGTTAACCATAGAATGGACCAAATGCATTTTAAAAAGAAAACTGAGACCAATCAGACGGAAATGGAGTTTTAAGGCGAGAGGCCACATATAGGGTTACATCTTGTCAATTGCAATTGTCCAGGAAGGTTTTGGGGGCAAGATCCAAAAGTAGTCATGCCCTATTCTCAGGAGTAGAAAATACGTTTTGGCGTTTGAAGGATTTTTCAAAACAAATCTTCTCACTGCTTTTTCCTCCCTTTTCTCTTGCTCTCTGCACACCCCATTCCTAAGCTCCTTCAGTGCATTTTAACACTTGTCCTGTTTCTTGAGAGGAAGTTATAGAAGGCTTGTTGGTGGTGGTGATGTTAAACGATGGAAATTCTTCGCCTTAGTGGTGATTGTTTAAACTCTCACAGTCTTAAACCGTGCCAAAGTCCTGTTATGTCTTGAACTTTTCCTCAAAGCATTACACTTGTGAATGTATTTTTGTCTAATGGGGTCGAAACTGTTGTTCGGTATTTTTTCAGGCTGAGGATGTGATGTTACTCTACGGATTGTGACGTTTAGTATACAGTTGCCTTTTGTAATAACTTTTTTTTTTTTGTAAATACATATCCACTGATGCCATATTTATCGTTTGTAATTTAATTATTGCTACAAGTGCCGGGAACTGAACAATATTTATGGAAAAATGTTTTCTAACAAATGCTGTACAGCTTTTGATTATAACTGCTTTAGCATTAAATTTTATTGTTTTGAAAGAAGAACACAATTTACAGTTTTTGAACCACTGACTCCTTTCTCTTGTTTTGTAACAGCCTCCTTCTACAAAGAGGAGACGTAAGCAAATGAAATCTTGTTTGTTGGTATTTATAACTCACGCAGATCCCTTTTTTAATTGTTAAATTATTTTTCTATTGCAGTATAGATTCCTTATAGTGTCAGCTTCCATCTGGGGAGACCCTCCTTTCTTTATCTCTAGCTCAGATGGTTGTTTAACTGCGAGTTTAAATGTGTTTGTCCTGGATTTTCGGCATGCAAATCAAATATTACTGATCAGTTCAGTTAGTGGCCATGACATCTCAATCTTGTATTTCAAAGACTGAGAAGCTGGATTTAATCATCCCTGCCCTCCATATATAAACATAAGGTAACCTAATGAGTTTTATGTCCCTTAGTTTTTTATTACCTTACGTAAAAATGAACATTGTGGCAGGATGCATGTCTGTGTAATCTATCGAGAGATCACCCATATACATATATACGTTTGTATCTATGACTTCTCTAATCTGCCTATCAAATCTATCTAGCTATCTATATATTTTCAAAAGTAAGCGTATGTCTGAAACAGTGGTGATGAGTAAGGCCAGTCCAGCCGTGCTTACTTACGGTTAAAGTGCTTCTTAAAAAGACCCATAGTCCATTGACAATTTTGGAAGGCAAAGGCTGATTTGTTTTGCTGTATATAGTTCAATTCACAATTATCACAATTCTTCATAACATTTTTATAGCGGTGTGATAACTGCAGCGGTTCTGAAATGATATTATGGAAAGAAAAAACATTTGCAAAATATGTATTTTTAAAGTTCATGGTTTATAGGCACAGATGTTAAGAGCATTGTTTCCATTAAAATCAATAACAATGAAAAATGGTTGTTTGCTTTGTGATAAAATATTAACAATCCATTTAATCTTCAGCGAAGCAACTCATTTGGATAAACAGTTCTTTTACAGTTATGTGAAAAAAAAAACCTGATTACTATATTGGGGGGTTGGAGTGGGTTAGAGTATCGAGAGACTTTAACTAATTTAGGGTGCCGTTTAATATTGAGACCCCAGTCTCTGCATGAGTAACCAGCTTGCAAATCAGCAAATATAATGGTGGCGATAAGGAATTGTAAAGAATTAGAAATGTAATGAATAGGTTTAAGTACCTCCTTCTCTTGAAGGGAGCAATGCTCTAGGTTTTTTGGTGGCCATCAATTTGGTATTATACATAATCATTTTGAATTATAGAATCTTGTTTATTGTTCTTTTTGAAGAAATAAAGTCTTGGCACATCTTATTTATGTTATAACATTTTTGTATTTAGTGCCCGCTTTTTTTTTTTCCATGTTCAAATAAATCAACCTTAAATCGAAATGCTGAGAGAAATGATGATGATTAAAAGAAACTTTGATTTCCTGGATAGAGTTGAAGCAGCCTATTTTCAGTTATCTACTGATCTTTGTCAACAATTATTGACAGTTTCTAATTGCAAACTGCTCTGATGCAATTTTTTGTCTGTGGAGAATGGGGTTTTTTGCACTTTTCCTCCACCAATAGACAAGGCAAGGGCCTGAATGCCATGAACAGAGAGATTGGGATGACTTCACAAGCGATGAGCAGGTAACCTGGTCAGTATACCACTTCTACCCCAGACATTCCAATCTTGACCTTGACATTGAGGGTGCTGGACCAAATTCCTATTTCAGGATTTTTCCTTCACTTCAAACCCGAGGCCGTTTTAAATGCTCAGCAAGTTTTCAGAAAGTCTATATTCATAATACTGGCTCTAGATGTGTTCCAATTGAAGTCTAAATCGTGTTTTTCTTCTGAAATAGGCACCGAACTTCCACAATTTATTGTTTTCTCCATAAATTTCCTCTCCCAACTTAACCTAATCTTACATGGGAGTTGAGTGATGGGTTGGTTGCAAGTTTCTCTCAGAAACTTGCCCCCCGCCCCCGGCCGTTAAATATACCAAATATCTCTTTCGGAGACATAAATCAGAGTTTGATTTTTCCTTAGTAGACTTGGTATTATTCTACCATAAAATTTTGCCATAAAGCATTGTGTCCTAGGAGGGGAAGACAGCAATTAACAATGATGATAAGCAACATTTTGATAATGTAATGGCTTTGCCCCTCCATGATCTGCTGTAATTGTGGCGTAGCGTCATATTTCTCAAATAGTCTGTGTCCTCTGCCCTTGTCATTTGTTGGCAAAGAAAAGTTTATTTTAGTAGAAAACTTTTTCACAGATATTTTTTCCTGTAATCTGGGAGTGCACATTTATATTCTTGAATTTTCAGTCAATACCTTAAAGAATAAGCACCTCCCCCCCCAAACAAAAAACCTTTGCAACCAACCCTAAAGATGGATCAGCTGGAAACCATGAATGTCAACTGGGCTCTTAGTGATCTACCTGTTATTTTCCTTCTTGCACCTGGTAAGACCTTTGTTAAAAGTCCATTATCTTTTCCAAAATGGGTGGTTTAGCTTAAGATTTCCACTGTTGGGTGGGGAAAAGGGAGGTGTCTATTTCCAAGCAGACAGAAGTCTGGCCTTCATCCAGTTTGGAAGGTTAAAGATCAGGGTCCAGGCTAAGCGGGACGGTCGGTCTTAGCTACTGGGAAGGTTGGAGAGCGAGCAGGGACCGCCTCCGCTCACAAAGCCTCCCAGGAAAGTTGTGCTCAGGACCTCCTCGCCCCTCCCCCCTCCTCGCCTCCAGCTGTCCCCTTGCCTCTTTGCCCCTGGCACCCTCTCCTCCCCCGCCAAACCGAAGAGGAAAGTCGAACGGCCTCTTGCCACTTAAGTTTCTCTGTAAGAATAGCCCCCGGTGTGCCATGCCCTGAAGGGCGGCTTCTCGGCCCGGCAGCCTGGCTGGTTTTCTCTGGCTGGCTGGCTGACCCTCGAGGCTCAAGCCTTTGCCAGGGCTTTGCCCCAGGGACCAGGCCGGCCGTTTCGGAAGTCAGGGCTCCGGCTCGGCGTTCCTCGGGCCCCTCGTCGGGGCGCCCAGAGTCCCTGTGCACACACCAAGCTCTTGCAAGTCCCGGTCGAAGCTCGGGCGGGGGGCGGGGGAGGGGACCTCGTTTCCTAGGGTCAATTCTCTCGCGGTCTCGGCCCGCTGACCCTTTGACCTCCACCTACAGGGCCCTTGGCGGCCGTAAGCCGGCGGTCGCCCGGGTTCCGCGGACGCTTCGCGCCCCATCGCCTCCCGGCCTCATTAGGCCGGCGGGGCTGTAAAGCAGGAATCAGCCGCTGCCTAATCCGGACCTGGGGTCAATACGAGCCCAAACAATGGTGAGCTCCGAAGGCCGCAGCGTAGCACTGGCCGCAAACTTTGTGTTCATTCATTTTCTCCGGGCGGTGGGGGAGGGAGGAGAGGGGAGGGAGACACTCGGACGCCCGGAGGCTGCTCCCGGCCGCCGGGGCTCCTAAGCCGGCGTCCTCCGGCCCGGCCCTCCCGGTCTCTCCGCAGGGCCCGGACTGGAGGGGGGGGGGGGGGGGTGGTGAGGCCCGGGGCCTGGTCGGCGGCCCGCGCGGGGGGTGCGAGGGTCCGAGGGCCGGCCCGGAGGGGGCTGCCCCCGCGCCGGGAGCGGACTTTGAAGTGGGTTTTTAGCGCGCACGTGCGAGAGCCGGGCCGGGGCCCGAGCGGGGACCCGCTGCGAGGAAAGAGTAGGCTCGGCCCGGGCCCCAACCCCTCCCCCGCTCCCCGTCGCTCCGGCCTTTTCAAGCCCGCCGCCCCCCCCCTCCACCCCCACTCCCGCGCAGGCGCACACCCCGCAGCCGTCGAGCCGCTCTGGCGGCCGGGGGGTGGGGGGTTGGGGGGAGAGTTGAAAGCGGCTTTGCAGCGCTGCGGCCTCGGCGGAGCGGGGAGGGGAGGGGAGGGGAGGGGTGTGGGGAAGGGGGGTGGTTTTGGGGGCGGCTCTCGAGTGGTGAACATGGCGGCCGGATGCGAACCCCCGCGGAGCGCAGCAAAGCGCTGACTGCGGGCTGCCGAACTGTTGTGTGCTTTAAACTCCCTCGTTATTCCCCGGCTCCGAGCGCCTCGCGGCAGAATGTAGATCGCGGCGGCCGAACGCAAAATTGTGAAAAAAAAACGGAAGCGAAGAAGTTCTTCCAGGGCATTCTGGGCGTGGGAAGTTGGCGAGCCTTCTGGGGGTTGGGGCTCCCGGGGGACTTGGACTTGAAACCCGCCGGAGGCCGCCCCACCCTCCCGTCCCGCTCGAAACCCTCTCCTCCCGGGTCGGGGGTGGGGTGGGGGGGGGGGGGGAATGCCATTTTGAGTTCTTGTGCCGGGTCGGGAGGCCACAGCACCTCCGAGCCCCTAAAACTGCCAATGTGCGGACACTTTCTCTGCCAAGGACAATGGCGGGGCCCCGGGAGGGGAGCACGCAGGTACCATTTCCGAATGAAACGCCCCTGCTTCTCGCCCGAGAGGTGCCATCGCGAGTTCGAACCTTACGCGTTGCTCGGGCCCCGTTTCCTGCATATCTCATTTAACCGTGGGCCTTTGAAAAATGGCACTGTCGCAGCTTTTGTGTGTGCTGGGAACAGCTGGCGATCTTACGCCAAGTGGGGGGGGGGAAAGGTCACAGTCCCGAAAACTTTCATTCAGCTTTTGCTTAAGTGCCTAAATGCCGGCGGGTGAAAGAACCCGCGGTAGCTCTGGGATCTGAGGCTCGTGTTTTTTTCTGCAGAAAAATGTTGCACATTCACCTTCGGCCGTGTGTTTCGTGAGGACGGGGGAAAAAAAAGTGAGATAAAAGGAGGTAGTTGTGGACCCCCGCCTCCTCTAGGAAAATAAGCGGACGAATTCTTTCAGGTTGCGTCTTCGTGGAGGCCGAGAGCTAAAGGAAAAGGCAGCCTTCTTGGGGCCGCCCACTGTCAAGTATTTGGGCACCTGAAGGTGTGGGGCAGTTCCCTGGTGTGGGGCAGTTCCCGGGGGGCCACCTTGGGAAGGGTCCCAGGTGGGTGGGCAGGTCATTAGCAAAGCTGGCCCAGATCTGGGGGGGAAATCTGCAAAACAGTGCCTTTATCTGCAGAGAACAATTGATGGGGTTGTCTTTCCTCCCTTTCAGTGCAGAAAGAAGACGGCTTTGCAGCAAGAATTTGGAATATGCATTTAAGTTGTCGGGCTTTGCATTGGAAACCCCTGGGCAATTAAAATCATAGGCATGCCTTGTAGTATTTTCTGTCCTTTTCTTATGTGTAATTCCTGCAAGTCAAAGGGGCCGGAGCCCCTTCTGCAGTTTGGAAACTTGTTTTGAAATTGCCACCAAACAGATCTTTTTTTCAACCCCCCTTCGTTGAAGTTTCCTTCCCGGGCTCAGCCACTCCTCCCCCCCCCCCCCCCCCATGGAGTATTGACATCTTTGAGAGATCAAAGGAAGTAGGTGGTCCTTGGTCTATACTTTATTTTTCCAGTGCTGTAGTTGGAACCCTGAGGTTTGGCTTTCCCCTGGGTAAACCTCTTGGTGCTGAAAGTGTGAAAGATGAAAAGTTCATTAACTTGAAAAAGCTTTAGCTGATGGTTAGGCACTTTGTCTCTCTCAGAACCACAGAGCCCAGATTGCCTCTTAAGTGGACGTTAAAATCAAGCTAAAGATGCGCTGGTGAACTGCCTCCCCTGGATACCTGCGGTGTTCTTTGGGTCATTTGATATGGTAAAGCTGGTTGATTTGCATAGGGGTTATGTGAATGGAATTTCTGCAAATCTGGATGAGTGATAAACCGGTAGAACTCTCATATTTGTTGGATGACTCTGAAGGGCACTGCTTTTTCCCACTAAGGCTTGGTTTCTATCATAAGCGTCGAAATTTGCAGCTTGAAACCCACTAAGTTTTCAGGAAACATTGAAAGGGGTGGGGGGAGTGGTTCAGGGTACTTGGGCTAATAGCACAGGAGCAAAACTTCTTTGAATGAGATTCAAGAAACTCCCGTTTACAAAAACAAAAACAAAAACAAAACCTACATGTCTTAACAAAAGAAAACATCCTTCTTTAAAAATCATGTAATAAAGCAGACAATTTTGCATGGTGTTAATGTGATGACACGTCAACCTGTTGACCAATGTGATGAACAGAGAGAAAGGTTGAGCTTACAGTAAGTGTTAAAATAGCCATCAGCAGAAGGCAAGTTTATTATGTTTGATCTCGGATAGGCTGTATATGTTGTCTAACGTGTTGTATTTAAACACAACGTCTGTAAAGATCATTTGCACGTACGGTGTTGAAAAGATTCCATTGTGTTCTATTATAAACTGGCATTTGAAACAATTATTTGCAATGAACATTTTAAGAATTTTTTCTAAGCGTAAATACAGCCTGTTTTGACCTGTCTGCAGTTCACTTTTTGTTTTTTTGCCAGTGTTGTCCTGCTTGGTATCCGGGACAGTCTCTAATTCCTGACGAAGAACTTGATACTGACGTTGGTATGCAGCAGCCAGCCCTCCATAACACTACCTATCCTAAATGCAGGGTTCACGCCCAACCTACTGTGCAAGAAATGATTTACTGATGAGGTTTCAAAGAAAACCACATCAATTTGGATGTCTGTTACCTTGAAGCGATCATTGTAAGAGTAGTAGCTTCCGGAGGTATAAAAAAGACTATTTTCTTCCTTTGGTGTATTTCAGTCTGTGTTGAGCAATCATTTGTGAAAATGGAAAAGCGAAACCCCTCTCCCCCCTCCCCCGGCCTTCACACCCTGCCACTTCAGGATTATCCGTGGGAAGACTGGCCTGATTCATAACCCAGTGTGTATTATCTCATGCATTGTGTTGACCTTGTTGAAAATCTCTTTCAAATACCTGCATCGCACACGTGGGGCTAACGTGTTGAAAACTAGAAACACGCGCGCTTGTTCTGTTAATTTTGTATGTTTGTGTTCAAAAAGCAGTATCCGAGATCCCTACAATTGTTGTTTGACCTGAATAAAACCATTAAAACGTTCTGTGATTATTGTTTTATTACAGTGACAACTACAACTCCTAAATAGTGTCGACCGACCTGTTGAATTGGGACAGTGTATATTCTATTCACATGTAGTTGGGCTTCCCCTGAGCGATGAACCTGGGGGAAAAAAAACCCAACCCGCTGAACAAACCTCAACCAACTGTTTCCCAGAGGGACTCAGGGCCAGGTGCTGGGGAAGTCAGGGGAAAAATTCCAAGTCAAGGATTGATGGGGTGATTAGAAGGAAGGACTGGAGGCAGGAGTTGGGAGGAACAACAGCATTGGAACACCACTGGTTGGGTGAGAAAGGGAAAGACACAGCTAGAAATAGCCTCAAAGAAGAAAGGAGGGCCCCCAGACATTGCAGCATAGAACATTACATGCCTGTTATTCAGGAGCCCCAAAGTGGTTCTTGGGGTAGACAAGTTGGCAGCTATTGATGAGGACGCTTAACAGAATCGTGGAATGTAGGTGTTATTAAAACACAAGTTGTCGTTAATTAACTGTGGTGTCAGAGAAGATGAAGACACTTCAGAGCAATTCTTCGAACTCCAGATACTGGATTTCTCATTTTCAATTTAACACCGGTAATCTAATGTAATCTGTGAGTGGCCATCATTCTATTTATTTGACGTGATTATGCCATGATGAGGTATTGTAAAATCGCAGCCTGATAAGAGTATATGGCTATTGGGTTTTCTCAGATCCAGTTTTATTAAAATTTCTAAGTAGACTGATGATACTGTAATTTTTCACGAGAGGGAAAACGGCCCGTCTCCCTCTGATTTTTGTTGTTCATTTGCATCGAGAGTAGGAGTACAGGCCGGTCAAGAAAGACTATGATTCTTTGGTTCTTAGCTCCCTAAGATTTGACATTTTTATAGCCCCTAGAACAGCGTCGGTAGAATTTTGTTTTGTTTTGTTTTTGTTTTTCAGAACAAGAACTGTGTTCTTTCCGACAGGCAGTGGAGTATTATAATGGGATTATTTAAAAAGCCCTTGGAAAGGTGGGCTACAAAGTTGTGCGAGAGGCAGCTGCACTGTGATAATAATACCTCCTAGGGTTATTCCAGGGATTAACAACAACAACAACAAAATTTCTTAGGGTATCTAAGAAATACTGCATTTCATAAGCATAATGGCTAGATCAGGCACGTGGGTTTATGAACATAGCCGTGAATATTTAAACACGTAAAATTAAAATGTTATTAAATGCCTGTTGTTCGTTATCTTCCAACGAAGGCACTTATTCTTGGATCAAAATAAGTTGTGTACTTAAAATCTGTAAGCATGCTAATTTAATGGTGTGCTGGTAATTCGATACAATTTTACTTTAGTCAACAGCTTGATTCTTACTATATTTAAGTTAGGTGACAATTTTACAGTGTGAAAATTGGCATTCACATTTAACAAAAGATGAAATCGGATGACGTCTTAAATTATTCAGTTCCCCCCACTAAATTTATGTTGGTATTACGTGCGTGTGACTATAGAATAATGAGGCCCATTTTCTTATGGGGCTTAGAAGCTAGCTTTGAAAGCCATTCTCAAAGAAGAGTCCCCAAAATGTTTTGACTGATGTCAGCATCCTTAGAATAAGTTCACCGACTCCCTAGGTGATGGCCTCGCTTAAGATAAAAACAAAAACCAAAAAACAAACAATGGCCACCAGTCTAATTACTTTACAGCCATACTTTTGGTTTTATTACGTCTGAAAGTGAAGAAATGCCCCATTACAGCATTATGAGATGCATTTTTTCCCCCTCAGGGCTAAGTCTATTCCTGGAGCAAAACAAAACAAAAACGCCAAACGCACTAAGCTCCTCCCAAATGAACTGTCTGGGTGGGAAGTGTTTCTTTCCTTCCCACTGACTTTGGGGGCTTGGAGCTTCCCAGACAGGCGGTACTGCTGAATGGTAATGGCTTTTGTACGGAGGCCTGGGAGACTTTTCAGGATTCCTTCCTCAACTGCTGTATCACTTTTGTCTATTTCCTTCTGACTTTGCCAGATTAGATGCGGGGGTCGGCCGTGTTCTGAGCGTTGGTTGTTAATTACTTAGCAAGAGCAAGGTTGTCTTAAACGACCAATTTCAAAACTGACGTCTAGGGCAGTGCTGTAGTGCCTCCCGTGGCCGCATCCTCCTGGAGGTGACATTACTCTAGAGTCCCAAGGATCAAATCAGTCAGCACAGTCTTTTCCGGTAAAATAGGAAGGTAGGGGTGGGGGTGCGGGGGCAGGCAGAAGAACACCCTCTTTGATTCTTAGAGAAGTGTTCCTGCTTCTGTTGCCTTTCCTGGGGGGGGGGGGAGAAAAAAGACCTCTTTGTGTTTATATCAGGTCATCAGAAACTTCATGGGTGAAATGAGAAAAATGTTATTGCCAACAATTCCCTCTGTAAACGTCCCAGAGTCGACAAGGTAATGGGAGGCAATCTGTGGTACAGATAAATACATGCGTTTTAACATCTCGATACCAATCCAATGCATGGGAATTGCGTACAAATGATTCACGAACGTCACCCAGCCAGAACTGACACGGAGAAAGCTCACTCGTGTTGTGTTTTTGCAGCTAATCACCAGCAGAGTATGTGATTGGTTGGCCAGCTGGTAACATTTCTTGGGGGGACTTCGCCATTCTTTATAAAAAAAAAAAAACAACAAAACATTTAGCCCGGGTATTCACTGAGATGTGACATCTTCCTGGTTGCGGTGATAACCCCAAACCAAAGGTGTTTCCTCAAGTCCTGACCATTGACGTATTAAATGAAGACGTTCAGTCGAGCAACACCAGTGACTTCAATTGATTCATCAGTCGCCAGTATCTTGCAGCCATCATGTTTCACTTTGCTAACAAGCTGGTACCCCCCATCTGATGCCAACAACCCCGGTCTTTCAAACAAATGACATGTTCGATAAAGAAATCTTTTCAGAATCATTATGCACTTCGGCGTTTGTCTTTTCTTCCAGCGCAGCGTCTGTGCCTCGGTTCCAACAGGCCATCTATTCCTCGATCATTTCTGAGCCTTCCATGGTTTTTGAGCCTGATTTGCGGGTGTATCAAGGAGGTGAAATGAAGCTTCTTCCGCTGAATGTTATGTCGCTGAACACCACAACACCATGTTTCTGTCCCAGGCGCTAGATTTAATCTTGTGAATGAGACTGCAGGGAAGCGTTCTCACCAGACTTTCCGCGAAGACATTGTTGTGCAGGCAACTGAGTGGGGGGAGGGGAGAGAAACCCTTATTTAGGAAAAACATGGAGGACAACTTTTTTGGATGGTCTTGGCTGTGGGTACTTGAAGGTTCATACTACTTTTCGAAGTGTTGAAAGTTTCAGAGCTCTGAACCAGTGAAATGAAAATTCATATGGTCCCACCGGCCAAACATGGATGCAATTCATCAGTGAGCCCTGTTTAACGGCATAATTTGCTTTTGCGTGCATACAACTTAATCTCTACTTTGCATGTGTCCAGACTGCATGCATCTGGCCCCGTTAGATTCCCTGTAATTGCATACTGACTGATCGTATCACACAACTATTTGAACGCCGAACTGAAGCCCAAATGCTTCTGGTTGGCCTTAGACTGTAATCACTTTGGATAAGTGAATAGTTGGAATGTACGACTTGAAAATCAGGACCCAGGACGAGAACGCCTCCCTACTGAAACAGCAACAGAGAGAAAAATCTAGGAACAACGTTGAATTTATAAACGAACCAGTATGGTTTTCTACTGGGCAGATACTAAATCAGAACACGAATCGGTAATCGCTAAGCACAAAATCCTGATTCGTGTTCCTCTCTTCTACACTTGCTCCTTGTGAGTGTTTGAAACCGAGCTTCCACATACAGTATAAATGTGTTAAAATCAAATCATTTTGAAAAGGTAAGTGTGCAATTGTTTTCAAATTGCATTCATTTCTTTAAATGTGCGGCCTCGGGTATTTTGGGTTGGGGTTGGGGGTGGGGATCGATTCTGTAGCCCGCACTAATTGAAACTTATTTTGTGCATATATGGTGTTCAATAAAGGAAGCGTGATTTGCGTGTGCACGCATATGCGTTGATTTCGATCAAAAGTATGTGTTCACGTGGGGGCGCCTGGGTGGCTCAGGCAAGTTTAGCTTCTGACTTGGGCCCGGGTCACGGTGTCGCGGTTCCGTTCGTGAGCCCGAGCCCCCGGGGGTCAGGCTCTGCGCTGCCAGCTCGGCGCCCGGAGCCCGCTGCGGATTCCGCGTCTCCCTCTCTCTCCGCCCCTCCCCTGCACTGGCTCTGGCTCTCTCTCCAAAATAAGTAAACGTTTACAAAATTTAAAAAAAAAAAAAAAATTGAGTTCCCAGCAGTCTGGTGTTGGAAACTAGCGTTCCTGGTAGAATCAGGAGAGAACATTCTTTAGCTACAAGAGAGGGTGAGACCCATTTCTCCAGCGCTAGAAAAATATTGCAATTGCCGCACGTGGCTGGAACGAGTTTTACGTGTATCGTCCGGCATGAAAGCAGGGGAGACCTCACTGATCCTCATGTTGAGCATTGGCCTCAAGCGCGAGTGGCGCGTCCCGGGCTTTTCCGCTCTGAAATGGTTACACTCGGGGCACGATCTGACCACCACTGCACCAGTCCGGAAACTTCTCCGCTTGAAGCCTCGAGGAATGGTCTCAGGCAAGCCTTGCACTGCATGCCTCCTTGATTTCTTTAGGCGCTCTACAAGCCGGAGGAGAGAGAGCTATATCGAATCCAGCCAACACTTTGCTTGCATGGAATACCCCATGTGATTTAACCGACATTCTAGTTTTGCTTCTTTAGATATTTTCACAGAATTATGAAGGTCACAGGGCCACCTGATGCGTGTCTTGTGGATCACCTGTATCAAAATTTCTTGGGGGTGGTGGTGGGGGGAGGCAGCTGGTGGACCCAGTCAGTAGAGCATGCAACTCTTGATCTCAGGCTCCGTGAGTTCGAGCCCCGCGTTGGGCATGGAGCTTACTTTAAAAAAAAAAACAAAAAAAAAAACGCAACAACATGGGGCACCTGGATGGCTCAGTCGGTTAAGGGTCTGACCCTTGATTTTGGCTCAGGTCATGATCCCACGGTTCTCAAGGTCGAGCCCCGCGTCAGGCTCTGCCCTGACAGCATGGATTCTCTCTCTCCCTCCGCTGCTCGCACGCCCTCTCTCTCTCTCTCGAAAGAAATAAACAAAACTTAAAAAATTATTTTTTCAAACAAATTTTAAAAACCCCACTGCAACATTTCTTGGACCCAGGATAGATAAAGGAAGTCAAACTTCACCTGGGGATATGCCTTTTCAACAAGTGTTCCAGGTGAATCTGATCTCTATGAAAGTTTTAGAACTATTTTCTAGAGAATGGCGGAAATCGAAATTCTTGGAACGCTTTGCCCCCAATTTATCTACTCGTTCACCAGTGGTCTTTTAAGGGTCAGCATCTCAAAATGGCCTGCTCCACTAATCAGCTGCAAAATGACTTTGGTCCACGGCAGATTTATTTCTCCACTGTGGACAGTTGTCTCAATTTCCTCTACTTCCATTCGCCAACCCTCCAGGGACACATAGATGTGGATCTGAGGACAAATTGGCATCTACACGCAGGAGGTAGATTCCTCAGCGTGTGTTTGTTTGATTTAACATTTAACTTCAATGCAAAACCCAAGTCTTTTCGTATTTCTGATCATTTCCCATTCATTATGCCAAAAGTCCTCCTCCACGTTTCTGCAGCTTTCTGTGTCAATGATCATGACATATTAAAAATGGTAACATTATAAATACCGTGCTGTCTTAAGATTTCTGGCATTTCCTGAATCGGAAAATAATGCTCTCGCTTCTTCTGTAGTGGGAACAATAATCCTTTCACCTACCCTGTATTGCTTTTCGATAGACATTCCAACAGGTTTATTTGGAACAAAAAGCCAAGTCTAAACTTAACTTTTAGCATTACGGGTGCTAAAGGATTGCCCTTCCGTGATATTAAAGATGATGCCTTTTGAATGCAGCAAGTAGAGATAAATTAGTTCATCTGCATTTTGGGAGCGGTAGAGCATTCTCTGTCGAGTCTTTTCAATACAAGGAGCTCCCAACAAATAATGTTAGGTTCCACCGCAATTTCCTTTGAGGTTTTGGGTCATTACTTTTTAAAAATCAATCCACTCATTTATTTTCAAAGCGAACCCTACCCCCGACACGGGGCTCAAACTCACAACCGCGAGATCAAGAGTCACATGCTCTCCCAGCTGAGCCAGCCATGAGGTTTTAGGTTCTTTTTAAACCCACAATTTATTTCTGTCTGGAATCGGTGCTAGTTGGAGTCTCTGGATTACCTCACAGGAGAATTTTTTGCCAATTCTCTTTCAACTTTAATTCACCAGGTAGCCAGATGATGGAACCATGATAGATAGTGTTTGTTGACCCAGCTATGGATGCCAAAGGCACACCTTGGCTCTCTTTCCCCAGCTCCCCGGACAAAGTGGGGGTGGTAATGGGAGAGGTAGGAAAAGAGAAGACCGTGCCCTCTTCTGTGTCACTGTCTTTTCCCATCCCCTTTAGGGTTTGGGTCGGGCTGAGGAGAAGTCTAGAATTGGAGTGTGCTTTGAAGTGGGCTTCTGATGTAGGAGCCAGCTTCTTTTCATTGTTGTGTTTTGTTTGTGTGTGTTTTTAAGTTTATTTATTTATTGAGAGAAAGAGAGGGAGAGGGAGAGAGAGAGAGAGAGAGAGAGAGAAAGAACGAGCAGGGGAGGGGAGGGGAGGGGCAGAGAGAGAGGGAGACAGAGGATCCTAAGCGGGTTCTGCACTGACCGCAGAGTGCCCTACGTGGGGCTCGAACTCACTGGCTTCGAGATCGTGACCTGAGCTGGTCTGACACTTAACCAACTGAGCCACCCAGGCGCCCCTGATCCAGCATTTAACTGCAGGTGGGGAGCAGAGAAAGGGAACCAATTAGTATGTGGCTTGGAATTTGTAAGGCAGGAATTTTGTTTTCCGAGCCCCCTCCTCCTTTCCCTATTCTGCTTTGAGAAGCTCTCAATCTATCTCAGTTTAAAGCTTTGGTTTCCAGGTCAGACACAAAGTAAACCAGCTGAATCTCCCCCAAATTAGAGAATAAATAATGAAAGAGTGAAGGAAAAGTATTTTAGCAGTAATTATTTTTCACTCCCAGAAAAGAAACACTGCATGTTCGACTTTGTGTGTGTGTGTTTGTTTTTTGACCCATGCGCTTTCAAAACACGCACGTTTCCTCAAGACAGCACGTTAATTCATATCAAGCCTCTTCTATCTTGAGGACAAACTACAATAACGTTGACATAAACAGTGTTTGCAGAAAAGAACTGTACAAACTCAGAGAGCCCTATTTTTGTCTGTGGCTTCTGGCTTTTTTAGCTCTCTTTCTTTCTTTCTCTTAAGTCACCATTTCCTGAGAACATGTTGAGTGCATTATTTACTTAGATGTCAAGTTTGCTAAATCTGGCTCATCTAATAAAAGTAGCTCAAGCCGTCACATTTGTAGTTGTGTGGGGCTTAATTTCCGGCTGATTCTGTAAATCTTCCAATTCCTTTTCCTAATTTCGGGACCGATCTTTGTGTTTTTTCAGCGTCAGATTTCCTCCTAAAGGTGTCAGAACAGTATTTAGTGAGGCTTTCTTAGCCTTTGGATTGTGGAGGGGATTAAGGAGGTAGCTGATTGCTAATATCATCGCGTCCTCAGTAAACGGCCATCTTTCTAGTGGTGGTGCCTCCAAGTAGATTTCATTGGCCGTTTGCGAACTTCCCCGGATTTTTAAAGACTCTCCTTATTGTTCCATAAAATGCAATTTCCTTTGTCTTTTCAGTTCCCTTTCTGCTGTTTGCAGAATGGGGCTTAAAAGTAAGATAAAAGGCCTGATACTTTCCATCATAAAAAGTTGTAGTGACAGGTCGCACTAATTAAAGTGTAACAATGGGAAGATTAGTCTTTCGGTTAGCTTTGTGCTGAATCTATACAGTATTTTCCAGAGCCCTAATTCAGAACATATTGGAGCCCCAACATCTTTAAAATATAAACATTCACACATGGGTTTTATTACAATCTGCACACTAAATAGAGGCGCAGTAACAGTAAAGCTTTCGGAGTGCCGTACATGGGACAACTTCCCCTTTCGGTGCGATCCTTTTGGGGACTAACCGTTCCACTCGTGAAATCAGAAAGACTGGGCACACTGTGGTGCCAGGCGCCGGGGTTCATTCTGTCTGATGAGGTTTACGCTGGATTCTTTGGTATCAGAGAAGGAGAGCATATGTGCGTTTTACCGCGTGTGTTTCCCTCCCTCGATGAAAGAGCACATCTTCAACCCTGTATTAATAAAGTAATATTCCTTTCTTGTGGCTTCAATACCACCACAAGTGCCTAATGCATTATTGGAGCATTCGTAATCCCAAATATTTGAAGCTATTGAAAGGCATTTGATGTGTAACTCATGGGACCCAGTGGGTCTTTGTCATCTGGGGTCATAGGATCACATTTGTCTGAGTAGCATCTAGCCATGCGCTTTTCTGGAGATACAGAAATAGAAATGACCAGGGGCGCCTGGGCGGCTCAGTCGGTTAAGCACCTGACTTCGGCTCAGGTCACGCATGACCTCATGGTTTGTGAGTTCGAGCCCCGCATCGGGCTCTGTGCTGACAGCTCGGGGCCTGGAGGCTGCTTCAGATTCTGTGCCTCCCTCTCTCTCTGCCCCAACCCACTCGCATTCTGTCTCTCTCTCTCTCTCAAAAATAAATAAACATTAAAATAAATTTTTTTAAAAGAAAGAGAAATAATCAAAAGAGATCTGGAAAAATCCAGCTGGAGGAGGGCTGATAGGAAAGGTCAGAGAATTGAGCAGGAGACAAAATACTCACGTTTGCATCAGGTTTTGAAAAAAATGGTTGAGTGTTTCAGTATTTTTAAAATTAGTGATTATGTCCTCATCAAGAAAAAAAAGTACATGCAATTCCTTGTTTTTGTTTAGACTTCTAGATGTGGTCCAAATCCCTGACTTGAATACAAGTTAAACATCTCTTATTTTCTTTCTTTCTTTTTTTTTTTTTTGAAGATTTTACTTTTTTTTTTTAAAGTAATGCCTACACCCCACCTAGGACTCGAACTCACAACCCCGAGATTGAGGGTCGCATGCTCCACCCGCGGAGCCAGCCAGGTGCTCCTCCCTTATTTTCTTTAACACACCATTTTCAGAAGAGGTGCCTGATTCACGCTTTGTCATCTTTAATTTCAACAGCTTTCTCTGAGGCGTCATGCGAGCCGAGGTGTTCGAACCAGGCAGAAAAACATCGGCAGGTCTGACTGCAGTTCAGCGCTGAAGATACAATACTGTGGCTGTGTCCCCAGTCGGGATGGTTGCAGTGCTAACTCGTACATGTTTGTGTTCCTTAGAAACAAATTCAACACCTAACAGAAGAGTCCCGTGTAAGGTGACTGTAGTTCAGTCGCAAGGGGAGAGAGGAGACCAGAATCAGAAGAGACGCAAGAAAAGGAACGCCAAGTGAAAAGTATGTTCATTTTGTATACCAAGGACAGCTTACCTTTTCTTCACCTCTTTGGCTCTAGAAATGGACTTGGGAGGGTTGTGCTGACGGTTCTTCTTAGTGTTTTCATGATCAGTTCACTCTACTATCTTATACATCTTCCTCCTTCCTTCAAGTTCGAACTGTTGCCTCACCTGGACTATGGTCTCTCCAGCCTTCAGGCTCTCATCACTGGTTTTCTTGTTGTTTTTGTTTTTTTTTTTTTTTTGTTTTTTTACCCCCAACTGTCAGATTGATCTTCCTAACACCTCACACCGTTCCTGTCACTTCTGTGCTCAAGAGCCTTCCATGGTGCCCCACTGCTTATCAGATTAAGTACCGATTTCACAGGCTTGACACACAAGGCCCTTCTCCCTTAGGCCCTCGCTGAATTTGCAGTATACCTTTCCATGCATCTCAGGGGCCAGTCAATACACTCCTTGGGAGGGAGTTAGAAATAACAGCTAGGAGAACATTCTCTGGGGAGCCAGATCAGACTTGCTTCTGCGTGACCCAGCTGTGTGGCCTCAGAACATCGGCTCACCCTTCTGAACCTGTTTTCGAAGCCAGAGAGATGTTGGTGCTCTTTAAGTAGCTCATGAGCCAGTGGGGGTGGGGGCAGTGGTAACGGATATTTGGGCCTAGATTTAAATGATAAAAGAGGGGCATCTGGGTGGCCCCGTTGGTTTAAGCGGCTGACTCTGGATTTCAGCTCAGGTCATGATCTCACGGTTCGTGAAGGTGAGCCCCGCCTCGGGCTCCGTGCCGCCAGCCCAGAGCCTGCGTGGGATTCTCTCCCCCCTCCCTGCCCCTCCCCTGATCGCTCCCTGTGTCTCAAAACTAAATAGATTTTTTAAAAAAACAAACCCACAAATGATAAAATCACTCTCAACAGTTTAGGGCAATAATACAAGAAGAGTTCCAAGTCTTAAGTCCATGGATGAGCCATTGCCAGGCGAACAGGATAGGCCACAGCTCTTGTGATTCGTTGGAAGAAGACACACTGGTGGCCCGGGATGGTCAGGGAAGGCTTCCAGGAAGAAGAGGGATTTGAGCTGGGTAGATTTTGGGTAGGAAGAAAAGCGTGAGGGGGCTGGAAGGGACACCCTCCAAGGGTAGCAGGTCCTGGCTTTGTTTGGGGGAACTGTGCCTCAATGAGCAACTTTTGTCATAAGAAGCCTTTGTTCAGGAGGAAACTTACTTCAGAGTGAGATGCTAATCAATCTGTTTGGTGATGTAAATTGGGTTTAAACAAACTACTCTCCAATAGAGTTAAAGAATGTCCCTTTTTCTAAAGATGGATTAAGCTCGGATCCCCCCACCCCGAGATGGGTATGGCTTTTTGCCCTGGGATTTCTCTCTCAGTAGATTTGGAATTGAGATTAGTCTGTGGCAAGAGAGGTTTGAGCTTTCCTGGAACTGAGTTGGACCTGTGACAGCGCTGGCTAGGCCAGCTGAACGATGGCCCCCTTGGTATTATTTGAGACTAAACATACCAGCCTTTGGGCAATGGACTGTGGACTCCTGATTATCTTTCGGGGTCATGGTATGGGGACATGAGGAGTGAGTGGGATTTCCCCAGGAGGAAATTAAGAATCTCAGTGCCAACCACTCTGGGGTGGGGAAGTGGGCCGGCCATCTTAGCCGGCGGGACGGGAGGGGTGGCTCCTTTGGCGGGAGCCGAGGGGAGCTGGATCTGGAAATCCCTGGCATGAGACTTCCTGAAGATTCCTGTCGGTGTGGATTTTGAAGCCAGCACCTGCTAGAAGGATCCTGCCAGGAGGTGGGCTGGGAACCGAGTGTGGACTTTCCGTCATAAGCTGGTCGTCGAAAGCTACTACCTCAGTTGTCTCTCTGCCCCCCCTCCAGGTGTTCTGTAAAGTTCCTTTTAAAGGTCCAGAACTGGGGGTGCCTGGGTGGCTTCGTCGGCTGAGCGTCTGACTCCAGCTCAGGTCGTGATCTCGTGGTTCGTGGGTTCAAGCTCCGCGTCGGGCTCTGTGCTGTCAGTGCAGAGCCTGCTTCGGATCCTGTCTCCTTCTCTCTCTTCCCCTCCCCCACTTGCTCTCTCTCTCTCTTTCTCTCAAAAATAAATAAACATTAAAAAAAATAAAGTTCCAGAACTGGAGTGAAGGAGTTAGGAGGAGCAGAGTCCTCTCCTTGAGGTAGGAGTAGGGGTGCTCTCTGAAATAGGTTCTTCCAGAGTTTCTTAGTGCCAGAGATTCGGATTCTGTACGTCTGGGGCGAGATTCTGGAACTCAAACTCAAGTGATTCAGACACACGGTCAGGCTTGGGATCCACTTCTCTAGGCTGAAAAGATCACCCCCACTCCTTAGCGGGGGGGGGGGGGTTCTATGAAACGTTAGGTTACCTCTAACTCGATGGAGCGCAGTTGTGAAAGCAGCACAAGATGCAGAGTCTTTTCCTATGTTTGACTCTCAATCACTTTGATAGTTTACAACAAGAAAATGTGCGTGGCGGTGTAAAACAGAACCACACACGGTAAAGATGAAAGAAAATGGAGGGGGGAGATTGTGCCCTGGCCACCCCCCTCACGGGGCTCCCAGAACCAAATGTTTCTCATCCAAAAAGAGTCTATGAAAGTGGGATTCAAGGTCGCGAGTTCGAGCGCCATTTTGGATTTTGAAGCCAGCCGGGTGTAGAGCTTACTGAAAAAGGAAACCTTAAAAAAATAAAACAAAATAATGGCAAATGTTACGAGAAAACATACTTGTGCAAATTAAATCTCCTATGACAGGGGCGCCTGGGTGGCTCAGTCGGTTGGGCGGCCGACTTCGGCTCAGGTCACGATCTCGCGGTCCGTGAGTTCGAGCCCCGCGTCGGGCTCCGTGCTGACAGCTCGGAGCCCGGAGCCTGTTTCGGATTCTGTGTCTCCCTCTCTCTGACCTTCCCCCGTTCATGCTCTGTCTCTCTCTGTCTCAAAAAGAAATAAACGTTAAAAAACAAAATCTCCTATGACGGTTGAGCCTTGCACAACATGAGCTTGAACAGTGTGAGTCCACTTACACGTGGATTGGTTTTGATAAATACAGTACTGTGCATGTATTTTCTCTGTCTTAGGATTTTCTGAATAACATTTTCTTTCTGCTTGCTTACATTACTGTAAGAATACGGTATACAATACACATAACATACAAGCTGTGTGTTGATCGACTCTTCACGTTATCCGTAAGGCTTCCGGTCAACAGTAGGTATAAGTTTTTGAGGAGTCGGAAGTCATGTGGGGGTTTTCAACTGTGCGGGGTGGGGGGGGGGGTGTCAGGGCGCCCAACCCCCTTTGTTTAAGGGTCAACTGTACTCTGTAGGGGATGAGGATCCTTTTGGTAGGTAAATAGTCACTCCCTGTTAGGCCTTTGTATAGACAAAGAAAAATTACTTAACGATTTTTTTCCTCGAGTGAGACCTGTGTCTCAGAAAATGTCCTAGAAATTCCCAAAATGTCGTATGAAAGTAGTGGGTGAAACTTTGACACCCACTGCAGAAAGTTCGGAAACCTTTCTTTCAAATTTTTTTTAACGTTCACTTAGTTGAGAGAGGGACAGAGACAGAGACAGAGTGCGAGTGGAGGAGGGGCAGAGAAAGAGGGGGACACAGAATCCGGAGCAGGCTCCAGTCTTTGAGCTGTCCGCACAGAGCCCGACGCGGGGCTCGAACCCACGAACGGTGAGATCATGACCTGAGCCGAAGTCGGGCGCTCAACCGACTGAGCCACCCAGGCGCCCCGGGGTTTGGAAAATTCTAGTGCTGGATCTGCCACTAACATCCCATGCATTGCAGACCGTCAGCTTTCCTTTGTTACGTGTGTCACAGGAAGTTACTAACCCAATTTATATGATTCGAAAGCTTCTTTTTTTTTTTTCTTCTAACCAGGACTACTAAGGAAGCAGCAGTTTCTGCTTTTTTATAAGGGTAGGGTATTCGCATATCCTCCCCGGATTTAAAAAGAGAGCCCAGATGGGTTTCCTACCATTTGAGCCTCTGCTGGGAGCCTTTCGCACCACCGGGTTTACTTGACCTTGGGTCTGGGGGACTGAAACCCCCAAGTGTGAACCCTTCTCTTTCCCAGGGGCTTTAACTTCAAAGCCTCCGGGAGCCAGTCCGAACGGTCATATGGTTAAGCACCAAGAAACAAACACCCATAAACCGTCTTCTGCCCGTCCCTTCCACTACATACACTGTCGCCCGCTGCGCGTTTGTCCCTCCATCGCTAAGTGCGCTGCACTCCTCGTGGAGAAAGTGTTTAGGCGGACTGTCGGACTTCCCCCCGTTGTCCCCCGATGAGAACTGCACTAGGGAACCCTCTGGCCCACCAGATGGGCACAAAGAAACTCTGTCTGAGGTGTGAGCTGACCTCCTCCTGAAACGTGAGATCAACTCCCACTCGGATTTGAACTCTGAAGGCCCGGAGAGCGGAAGTTTCCGGGCGAGGATCAAAACACGTCGGAGGGGGACCCGTCGATTTGGGCTGGCGACCCCCGGCCGGTAGGATTACTTGGCTCCGCAGCTCAGGACGGTGTAGCCTGAGCCCTGAAAAGCCACCTCACGAGGTCTGGAGAGAGCGTGAGAAGATCTCGGGGCAACCTATCTCCGCGACCGGAAAAGCAAATCAAAGCATGTCCTAGTGAATATCATCCTTCATTCAACGGCTAATGTCTGTGAGAGACTGTTAGGTTCACAGCAGTGTGGCAAAGCACAAAGAAATATAATTGTCGTGCGGCTGCAGGAGGCGGGTGCCTAGCGAACACGGTGGTATCCAATGCAAGCCGCAGTGGTGCCCGGTGGGGGGCATTGGAGTCTGGCCGGGATCGAGAGCAGGAAATGAAGAAAGCGACGGCGTGTGCCACAGGGTAGCAGGCCTGGACAGCTGACAGGGACTCAATCATGAGCCAGAACGAGATGCTGCCCGGAGGCTCCCGGAAATACTGGAAGGGCGCTTTGCGGGAGGGCGGCCTCCCCCCGTAAGCAGATAGGGACAAAAGTCAGGGAGGCATCAATTCTCGCGACGTGATTGTCCCCACGCGCTGGCGAAGGCGGAGGCACTGCACGTTACATGATCAGCCAGTCAGTGCGAGGGCCATGGTTTCCACTGTTAAGAGCTCCCCCATGGCGCTCGGGGACGTTCCTCTAGGGCAGTGACAGACATTAGGAAAGGTGGCCTGTGAGGGGTTGGACGAGTAAGGCATTGCTGGGGCCCAGGAAGAATGGTGGCACGGGAGGATACCGAAGAATTGCTAGTATTCAGCGAGCTGGAAAGGCAGGAAGGAACTTCCAGACGGGGACCCCCGGGGCCAGGGGTCAGCCCGGCACCATGTGGGGTCCTGAGAAGTCACCGCGTGGGGCCCTGGGAGTTATGTCTGGACGGGGCCGAACCGTGGGAGGGTGCCCGACTGCCCAGCCTCCTCGGGAGTTGGAACGCGTACCGATGGGAGGCACGGAGGGCTTCGGGCCGGCGCCCGGCCGGGGATCAGGAGAACCCTGTACAGGACAGAGGGAGGGTAGGTGGCCTGGGAAGAGAAACCGCGGGCTGGGAGACCCACTGGAAGGCAACTGCAAGAACTGGGAGCGGTGGGGGGGGGGGGGGGGGGGTTGCTGAAGGCCCGGGCTAGCAGAAAGAAAAAGGGGGAAAGGAAAAAGCAAAAACAGGAAGAGAAAACCAAGAGAGGTGGGAGACAGAATGGATTGGGCTAGCCAGAACTGACAGACTGGGGATGGGCCCTGGGCTGTCTCCCAAGAAAGAGGTCAGTCAGAGACAATGGAGATTGGAGCCCGAGCAGTGGGGAGACAGACTGACGGAAAAACAGAGGAGCTCCTTGACATCAGATTGCATGTAGCTTTTCCTCCAACTTCTTATTCTTTTTGTAACGTTTCTTTTTGAGAGGGAGACAGAGAGAGGGAGAGAGAATGAGAATGAGCGGGGGAGAGGCCGAGAGAAAGGGAGACAGAGGATCCCAAGCAGGCTCCGTGCTGTCAGCACGGAGCCCAACGCGGGGCTCGAACCCACGAACTATGGGATCATGACCTGGGCCAAAGTCAGACGCTTAACCGACTGAGCCACCCAGGCAGCCCTCCTCGATCTTTTTCACACCTATGTAGCAGTCCACCGGGTGGTTGTACCATCGTTTCTTTCGCCGCTGCTCCGTTGATAACACGTTTATGTTGTTGCCAAATGTGTATATTCTTCTATCCAACGCTTCAGTTAATATCATGTGCATATACGGGCAAGTGGTGAGGGCAGATTCTTCGAAGTTACTGGATCAAAGGATATGCATTTGGTATTTTTTGCAAAATTGCCCTCCAGAATGTTTATCTGATTTAATTCTTCCACTAACAGGTTAATCAAGACCTCTTTGTGGCAGTTTGTCAACCTGTTCTTCCTACGACTGCAATAAATACCAGTTTGCCCCATTGGAAGGGATTATATCAGGCAACAGAATCCTAATGAATGAAGGGTTTCTTAATTAAAATAACCAGAAAGTCATTACTTGTAAATACATAAACAAGTTGATTATAGCAAGAGGCTGAATACTTCTAATAAGCATGTGTGGATATTAAATTAACCATGGTTCACAAACCATCCATGGATGCATGGTTGATTGGAAATAACCACTTCGCAGTGGTTCCCCGATTCCTCTTTGCCAACTGCCAAATGGTATTCCTGTTTG
This sequence comes from Panthera pardus, assembly GCF_024362965.1. Classification (NCBI taxonomy): domain Eukaryota; kingdom Metazoa; phylum Chordata; class Mammalia; order Carnivora; family Felidae; genus Panthera; species Panthera pardus. Next base: position 8,651,919 of record NW_026526843.1, read on the forward strand.
TTTGATTATTATGCTTGGACATAACTCATGATGCTCCCAAACGCATATATGCGTCACGTACAAGGGTGGGCCTTATTTTCTTAGTGGACAGTTAAGAAATTGAAATACTTGCTGGAAGATTAGGGAACTAGGTTTTGTATCCTTTTTGATTCAACAGATACTTGTTCGGCGTGCACAATAGACTGGGAAGGTTCCTTATTAATTGCTTTAGGGACCGCACGGATGAGTTCTTGCCCTCAAAGTGTGCGCAGGGAAGAGAGAGGAACATAGGATGAATAAACATCTCTGTGCTGCCAGCTCGGAGCCCAGAGCCTGCTTTGGATTCTGCGTCTCCGTCTCTCTCTGCCCCTCCCCTGCTCTCTCTCTCTCTCTCTCTCTCAAAAATCTAGAAAACGTAAAAAAAATTAAAAAAAAAAAGAAAGACAAAGGGGGAGGCACAAAGAAACGACTACGATAATTCAAAAGAGAGGGAACACATCTGCTTCCAGGGGAAAGGGGCTTCGCGTGGGGGGTGTGCATCTGAGAGAGGCTTTCGGGAACGGGTAGGACTCTTTGCTGAGACTCTCACTTTTGGAACCTCAAGGCTACCAGGCTGTGGGGAGCCGGGGTTCCCATGGGGAGTCCATCTATAGGTGCTTCTGTCAACAGCTTGGCGGAGCAGAATCTTCCAGTCACCCCGGCCCGGGCGCCAGATGTGAGTGAAACTTCCCGTGGCGTAAGTTCCAGCGAGGGAAGACGCCTCTGGACATTTACAGCTCGTGGCCGTTGAGTCACCCGAGCCGTGCAAGTCTTCCCAGCTGAAGTGCACTGGCACCGTGGAGAAGAGATAAGCCGTGCCTGCCGTTCCCTGCGTTTCTGACTCAGAATTCACGGGCGTTAAAGAATTGCTGTTCTGCACACACGCGCACACACACGGAGAGGATTCCACAGGTAAGCTGGAAAAAGGGGATCATCGCCAGCACGGGAAACCACGTGAGCAGAGTCCCGGCGTGGGGGACGGGGGAATGTGACTGTGTCATCAGAACCAAGAACAGTTCAGAGCAGTCCAGGTGGGCTGGCAGCAAGGATGGAAAGAGGGGAGTGGGAGGAGCTCAGACCAGGTCTGAGGATGGAAAGAATTGAATGGCAAGCGAAGGCCAATTGGGCAGAAGCTGAGTATCAGGCTGCTGTTTCCGAGGCCATGTACAATGACTAAGTGTAAATTACCTTCTGAGTTTAAACAAGCCATTGGTTTCTTAGCTCTTGCCTGACTTTGTGTGATGCCTGCCACAAAAATGATTTTCTGTCTTCACTTAACTTTGTGGAGGACAAAAAAGGTCCTACCGCTGGGATGGTGGGTGGGTTCTGTCCAGGACACAAGTGCAGCTCTTGTTAGCACAAATACTAGTGTATGAAAATGAAAGATTGTTTTCAGTCCAGTCTTTAAGTGGAGACGGATTTTCCACTATTGGGACTACAACGTGCAATTTAACTCAATTGCAAAAGGCGATGAGGAAGTGCTTTGGAAATTAGAAAAGCAATATTCAAACGCAAGTTATTATTCCTGTTACTGAGTTGTATTCCCGAGCACAGAGTTCAACATCATATTGCCCACGTTTCTTCTTTACATCGCTCTGGAAGGGGTGCCTGGCTGGCTCGGTCAGTAGAGCATGGAACTCTTGATCTCAAGGTTGTGAGTTTGAGCCCCGTGTTTGTCATAAGAGGTTACTTAAAATAATAGTAATAGTAATAATAATAATAATAATAATAATAATAATAAATCACTTTGGAATTTGTGCCTCGTTAAAAAAATATTGCCTCCAGCTTAAAAAGATACATATACACATGAATAAATCCTAATGAATATACACATAACCAGATACATTCAGTGTAATCATGCTAATAAACGTGTGTGATAATACCATGAACAAGAACAACAATAAGGTGTGTATAAGTATAATTTGGCTGTTTAAAGCCATGTTAGAACTTTGGTGCTAAAGTTCAAAAGCACACGACATGTAAAACAGCCTCCTTGCTTGATAATAATACAAAGATTTTGAACCGGAAATTTGTCCTAGAACAGCATTTTTTTTCCCCCCTTAAATTACAAAAGTAACAGCTCCTGTTTTATTTTTATTTACTTATTTATTATTTATTTAGCTCCTGTTTTACTAAGTGTTTACTCTTTCTATGTGTCAGGTACGCTAAATACTTTATATGCAATATCTCATTTAAAACTCACAGCAACCCCAGGAGGAAAATACTATTAAGAGGAAAGGGAGGGGGGAAAAAAAAGAGGAAAGTAAGGGAGAGGTAGTTTAAGTAATCTTTCTAAGGTCACCCAATTAGGAAGTAGGATTCACGTAAAAGTGGGGTCTAGGGACGCCTGGGTGGTTCAATCCGCGAAGCGCCTGACTCTTGATCGCAGCTCAGGTCTTGATCTCAGAGTCGTGAGTTCAAGGCCCACGTTGGGTTCCACGCCCAGCGTGGAGCCTACTTAAAAAGAAAAAAAAAAGAAACCGCATGAAAAATGGGGTCCAAACAAAGGTACCCTGAACCCCAGGTAGTGTGCTATTACCAATATTTAAATTATTTAATAAAAAAATTTTAATGTAAAAGAAGAGCCTTTCCGTGTCGGAAAGGACTTTCGAGATCGCCTAAAACAACTAAACGCAGAAAGACACCTGTTGGTAAAATGGTAGCAGAATGCCAAAGACAGATTTGCCTGTTGCAAAAATGGCCCCGGATCGGCGAACATGGAGGCACTATGGCCTCGAGGGCGTGGAGTACATGAACGTTATTTGTACCTCTCTGCTGTCCGACCCCTTGGCCCCCGATGGCGTTCGGGTTATGCTGCCTCCAAATCTGGCACCTTGGCTTATTGAATATTTCAAGATGAAGGCATTTGAGAAGTGGCGAGTGTAGGAAGGACTTTCTCAGGTCACAGACCCTCACGTGTGAAGTGTCCTCCCTCCACCCAGGGGCAAGGAGCGTCCTTATCTCCGAAGACAGAGGGCTGCCGAAAGGAATCCAAATGACCAGACCTGGCTATTTCCACCCCCGGTCTACTACACTTAGCTCATATTCCTTTTCTTGTGCTTTCACATTTTCCCGTGACCCTCCAGTCTTCATCAAACCTAACATAAAAACTGACATGAGATAAATGTGTATGTTTTCCTCCTGTGAATCTCCTCCTTGTTACAGGGGCCCCAGCCTATAACTCAGAAGGGCAGAGGAAGAGAGTTTTCCTCCCCTCAACACCATCTGCAGAAGAGGGAAAGTGTTGCATCAGAACAGGAAAATGAACAGCTCAGCTTGCTGGCCAGAGGACGGCGAAGGAGGGCCCCTGAGAGGCAGTAACTTCTCAGAGAGAGAGAGAGAGAGAGAGACACCATGACGCCGTGTGTGAACTCCTGGGCACGCTTCTGACTCGCATACTAGACCACTGCCTGCTCAGAGTGGCCACTGAGTGGTGTGGCTGAAGACAGGTCCGAGTGAGGCTCAGAACACCCCGAAAACCGAACGGGCACCGGCCCCCCGGCCCACAGAAGCCGGGCTGGAACGTGCAGCCCGAACCCCAGCAGTTTCTATTACATTCTAAAGCAAAAATAAAACAGCGTCAAAAAAGCAAACAAACACAAAACCACAGCGTTTTGCTTACAAATCAAACAAGACCCAGAGTATTCAATACTAGAGTATTCAAAATGTGCAGGATGCAATCCCAAATTACGCAGCATGTGAAAACTTAGGAACCTCAATTTGCAAGGGAAAAAACAAAATGTTCTTCAGATTTCAACTCCAAGATGACACAGATGTTGGAATTATGACAAATACTTTGAAGCATCTATTATAACCATGGTTCAATAAATAAGGGCAAATATGCCATCTTCTCTTTCTCTGCCTTCCCTGGTTTTAATTAAGCATTTTATGTGATTCCATTTTTTTCTCCTATTCCCAATTGTTCCCTCCCATCTCTTACACCATTGCTGTCCTTCATTTCACGTATCCATAGGCTCTCATCACCAAATACGTTGCTGCTATTATTTTAGGAAACTGTTACATAAATTAAGAATAAGAAAGATAAAAGATTTTATTTTACTTTCCTTTAACACTCTTCCTTTCTTTAGGTAGATCTGTTTCTGACTTACAATTTTCCCTGTCTCCGAAAAACTTCTTTCATAATTTGCAATAAAAGCTATTGGTGACACACTCCCTCAATATTTGTCGGAGAAAGTCAAATACTCTTGGAACAAGTGGAAAAATAGAAACTTTCAGCAAATAAATAAAAAATATACAGACCTACGGGCACCTGGGTGGCTCAGCCAGTTGGAGCGTCTGACTCTTCATTTTGGCTCAGGTCACGATCTCAAGGTCATGGGATGGAGCCACACTGACCATGGAGCTTGCTTAATTAAGATTCTCTCTCTCCCTCTCTCTCTCTCTCTCCCTCTGCCCCTCTCTCCCGCTTTTGTGCTCTCTCTCGCAAATAAAAAAAAAAAGAAATTATTATTCTCAGGTTCTTTAGAATATTATGAAGGTCAACAATAAGAATTATAACATTGATTGATGGCATTTTAAATGTACGTAAATGAAATGTATAAGACAAGTACACCATAAAGTGAGGAGGGTAAAAGGACCTATATGATGAGAAAGATTCTACATCTCACTTGAAGTGGTAAAATATTGATTCTAAATAGACTGTGCTCAGTTGAGTATGTATATGGTAATCCCTAGAATAACCACTTAAATAGATATGTAAAGAGATATAGTAAAAAACTCGATGGATAAATTAAAACGGAATACTGAACAATATTATTGTAATTAATATAGGGGCAACTGGCTGGCTCAGTTGGTAGAGCATGCGACTCTTGATTGCAGGGTCGAGAGTTCAAGCCCTCTGTTCGGTGTGGAGCCTACTTAAAAAAAAATCTATATCTATATACATATACATATATATATATACACATATATATATATTTACATAAGATGATTAATATATTTGTATTAATATAATCCTAAAGAAGATAGAGGAAACAGAGGAATGAGAAACAGAGGGAACACAAAGAAAACAATCCAGGTGCCTGGGTGACTCGGTTAAGCGTCTGACTCTTGATTTCTGCTCAGGTCATGATCTCACAGTTTTGTGAGTTTGAGCCCCGCGTTCGGATCCTCCCTCTCTCTCTCTCTCTCTCTGCCCCTCCCCTGCTCTCTCTCTCTCAAAAATGAATAAACATTGAAATAATCCATGTGATCAAGAGGAAGTGTCAGGGGCAAATGAGAAAATTTGGTAGTGAAAGCGAGACAGAGAGAGAGAGGTAAAGAGAGGAGACAGTGAGGTAAAGTGAAAACATTGAGAGGGGTGCGTCCTTGTTTAATGGCAGAACGGAAACAATATGGAGGAAAGAAGAGACTGGAGGGGTTGTAGAGAAGAGAGGCTCCTTGGGGAGGGTGAGCTGTATAGTCAAAAGCACAGGTCCATTAAGTTAGGCTTGTACCAACTGCATGGCAGATGTTAAGTACGCTTGTTTTTTCTTCGAAACTGTGGGCATTGGTAGAGTAAGCCAAGGTCTGCCTTTTTCTCTTTTCCACATCCAGTGCAATGCAGCGGCTCTCAAATGTTTTGGTGTCAGGACCACTGTACACTCTGAAAAATGATCAAACGCCCAAGGGGGCTTTGGTTCATGTGGGTTATATCAGTGGTTATTTATCACATTGGAAATTAAAACCGAAAAAATTCTAAAGCGTTGATTAAGTGTGTGCATGGCAAGTATGATCATTGTAAGCCCATTACATGTCAACAAAATAACATTTTCTTTTTTTTTTTTTTTTTTTTTTTTTTTTAAATTTTTTTTTTCAACGTTTTTTATTTTTGGGACAGAGAGAGACAGAGCATGAACGGGGGAGGGTCAGAGAGAGAGGGAGACACAGAATCGGCAACAGGCTCCAGGCTCCGAGCCATCAGCCCAGAGCCTGACGCGGGGCTCGAACTCACGGACCGCGAGATCGTGACCTGGCTGAAGTCGGACGCTTAACCGACTGCGCCACCCAGGCGCCCCCAAAATAACATTTTCAATAAAAAAAATGTTTAAATTTCTCAAAGCAAAAAATAATTTACTGTTCCGAGTGGCATTGGTTTTTATCGTGGCAAATTTCTTTCCCGTTTGGCCTCATCGAAGACAGCTGATTCTCATGACTGCTTCTACAGTCTGTTGCAGTGAATGATTGGGTTGCAGTACATGGAAATAAATTCAGGCTCACACAGAAATGAAGCTGGAAAGGGAGGCTATTGTATTAGCCTTTTTAGGTAATGATGGCTAGTTTTCTTTGATAATACACCAAAACTTGACAAGGGTTAATCTATAAAAAAATTTTTTTTTAATATTTTATTTTTGAGAGAGAGAGAGAGAGAGACAGAGTATGAGCAGGGAAGGGGCAGAGAGAGAGAGAGGGAGACACAGAATCCACAAAGCAGGCACCAGGCTCTGAGATGTCAGCACAGAGTCCAATGCGGGGCTCGAACTCGTGAACTGGAAGACCATGACCCGAGCTGAAGTAGACGCTCAACCAACTGAGCCACCCAGGCTCCCCGACAAGGGTTAATTTCTTAAAGCTAAGCCGTAGTGTGGAATCTGAAATCAGTATCAATGAAATTTATGTTTCTGTTACATTAAAACCCGTGGTAACATTCACCGGTTTAAAAAATTATTTTTTTATGTTTATTTATTTATTTCAAGAGAGAGGGAGTGAGAGCGCTGCGTGTGCGCACAAGTGGGGGAGGGGCAGAGAGCGAGGGAGAGGGAGAATCGCAAGCAGGCTCTGAGTTGTCGGCACAGAGCCCCCCGTGGGGCTCAGTCTCACAAACTGTGAGATCATGACCTGAGCCGAGATCAAGAGTCGGATGCTTACCTGACTGAGCCACCCAGGGGCCCCTAATTAATTAATTTTTAGGATAAGCTCTACACCCAATGTGGGGCTTGAACTCACAACCCTAAGGTCTATAAATATTTCTTGATCTATCAATATCTGTCGATAGAGATCTATCAATATCTATCAATATCTCTATTAAGGTAACTCGAGTTGACGCTCATGTCTCTAACTCTAATCCGTTACCACGTGGATTAACCACCCTTCTTGCTTATCTGTAACTTCTCTCCCCACCCGACTCCCACCACCCACTATCCGTGAATGTGTGAGTGTGTGAGAGTGTTTGGGGGGGGGGGCGGGGAATCTCCGAGTTTGTAAATAACAACTTCTGGGCTATAATCTCAGCTTTCTTTATATTTTCTGTGCCTCCCTTGTCTCAAGTGACCCCGATCCTCAAGAAACCTCCTTACACCTCTACCCCAGGAATTTCTCTTCCTCCTGGATTTTTGTTTCTTGGGTTTTTTTGAGAGAGAGATAGAAGGCTCGAGCGAGCGAGGGGCAGAGAGAGAGAGAGATGCGGGGCTCATCCGGAGAGGGGCTCGTGTTCACCCAAAGCGGGGCTCAAGCTCACCTGAAGTAAGACGCGAACTCATGAACCGGGAGATCATGACCTGAGCCGAAGTCAGATGCTTAACCCCCTGAGCCACCCAGGCGCCCTCTTTTCCGTGGGTTTTAAACAACTAACCCATGAGATGGCTGTGGTCATCTGCTCTTGATGACAGCTGCACTTGAGGGCTCCGCAGATGTTACCCAGCATCCTCTGCTACTGCCCCTGTTGTTTCCTATCCTGCCATGGTGCCAGGATCAAGGAAGATCTTCCCAGCAAAATGTGGGTGAGACTGAAAAGTGTAACTGGAAAGCTACCTTCAGCCATCCCCCTCTCTGAGAGGGGTGGCACTTAGTCTCAACCACCCCCACCCCCAACAATGGGATCCAACTACCTTTTCTGTCCCTAGGGATCTCTTGCAATTTCATTTTCTCTTCCTTCCTTCCTTCCTTCCTCTTTCTTTCTTTCTTTCTTTCTTTCTTTCTTTCTTTCTTTCTTTCTTTTTCTTTCTTTCTTTCTTTCTTTTTTTCTCTCTCTCTCTTTCCAACAACCCCCACCCCCAACAATGGGATCCAACTACCTTTTCTGTCCCTAGAAATCTCTTGCAATGTTCATTTTCTCTTCCTTCCTTCCTTCCTTCCTTCCTTCCTTCCACCTTTCTTTCTTTCTTTCTTTCTTTCTTTCTTTCTTTCTTTCTTTCTTTCTCTCTTTCCTTCCTTCCATCTTTCTTTCTTTCTTTCTTTCTTTCTTTCTTTCTTTCTTTCTCTCTTTCCTTCCTTCCTTCCATCTTTCTTTCTTTCTTTCCTTCTTTCTTTCTCTCTCTCTCTCTCTTTCCAACAACCCCACCCCCAACAGTGGGATCCAACTACCTTTTATGTCTCTAGGAATCTCTTAAAATGTTCATTTTCTCTTTCTTTCTTTCTTTCTTTCTTTCTTTCTTTCTTTCTTTCTTTCTCTTTCCTTCCTTCCTTCCTTCCTTCCTTCCTTCCTTCCTTCCTTCCTTCCTTCTTTCCTTCCTTCCCGCCCAGTGCAAAGCTTGAACTCACCACCATGAGAGCAAGACCTGAGCTGAGATGAAAAATGGGACACCTAACCAACTGAGCCACCCTGGCGCCCCCAATTTTCCTTTTCTATTCTAGAATCTCACAACCTTCCTTCCCTCAGTACATACACCCTTCTCAGGGCACCTGGGTGGTTTAGTCATTTAAGCGTCCGACTCTTGATTTCCGCTCAGGTCATGATCTCACAGTTTGTGAGTTTGAGCCCAACATTGGGCTCTGCCTGCGCTCGTGGGGCAGACAGAACCTGCTTGGGATTTTCTCTCTCCCCCCCTCTCTCTGCCTGCTCTCTCTCTTCTCTCAAAATAAATAAATAAACTTAAATAAAACACATCCACCCTTCTGGGTCATTTTCAGGGTTGGGCTCAGGAGAGAGAGCCAGCAACCCACACGAATTCTCCATCAGGTCAGGAACTGGAAGGCCGACTTAAATATCATTGTTATAAGTAGTTATTGAAAAAGAAAACAGGGATGCCTGGGTGGCTCAGTCAGTTGGGCGTCTGACGTCTGTTCAGGTCATGATCTCACGGTTCGTGAGTTTGAGCCCCACATGGGGCTCTCTGCTGTCAGTGCAGCGCCCGCTTTGGATCCTGTGTCCCCTCCTCTTTCTGTCCTTGCCCCACTTGTGCACTCTCTCTCAAAAATAAATAAAACATTAAAAAAAAAAGAAAAAGAAAAGAAACTTCAAAATTGGCTTATGAGAAAATCCTAGGTACAAAATCAGAACCAGTGATCTACTCGTTTATTGTGTTTCGTTGGAAAATACTTTGAGTTGTGCTATAGGTGACTCACGTTGTTTATCATTTCTTTAAAAAATGTTGCATAGGGGGCGCCTGGGTGGCTCGGTCGGTTAAGCGTCCGACTTCGGTTCAGGTCATGATCTCTCGGTCTGTGAGTTCGAGCCCCGCGTCGGGCTCTGTGCTGACAGCTCAGAGCCTGGAACCTGTTTCGGATTCTCTGTCTCCCTCTCTCTCTGCCCCTCCCCTGTTCACTCTCTGTCTCTCTCTGTCTCAAAAATAAAATAAACGTTAAAAAAAAAATGTTGCATATACAAATCCATAATTTTAAGACATAAATTTTTAAAACTCTGATTTGATGTTTCAAATTTTTCTAACGATTAAAATTGCTGCTAGGCAACAGGTTCTAAGTTTGTATTATTTTGTAGTGAGGAATAAAAATCCAATCAACAAATACTAGTAAAAATTGGAATAGTTAAAAAAAGAACTTTAATTTTTAGGGCTCTGTAGTCTAAAATTACAAGTAGTAATTTTAAAGAAATTTAACACTCACATATACACAAAAATCTCTCCAAGCTTAGATTTTATATGAAAAGTTTCAGAGTATATAGCCAAATTTTAACCCTGGAAACCAGGCTGTATAGAATTTCTCGAGTTTAAGGAACACCACTATAATTAAGTTTGGGCAGCTGCTATATATTTGCAGTGTTCTCTCTTTTTTTTTTTTTTTTTTTGAGATTTTATTTTTAAGTAATCCCTGCACTCAACGTGGGGATCGAACTTACAACCCCGAGATCAAGAGTCCTGTGCTTCATGGGCTGAACCAGCCAGGCTATTTGCAGTGTTATTAAAGCAGCAAAATTCTTTTTTTAAAATGTTTAATTTACTTATTTGAGAGAGAGAGAGAGAGAGAGAGAGAGAGAGAGAGAGAGAGAAACGGGCAGAGGGAGAGAGAGACAGCATCCTAAGCAGGCTCCATGCTTAGCATGGAACCTGAAGTGGGGCTCGATCCCACTACCCTGGGGTCATGTGAGCCCAAATCAAGAGTCAGACGCTTAACTGACTGACCCACCCAGGCGCCCCTTAAAGGAGCAAAATTCTAACATAGTTCAGGCACATGCAACTAAAGATGTCCTTATATTACTGAAAACCTCGCAGGTGACAAACATAGTGAGAAATAGGTCAACTTGAAATATTTGGGCATGTATCACTTTTAGTTTTGCTATTAAATCCCATTACCAAAAAAAAAAAAAAATATCCCTTTCCAACGAAACTGTTCATAAAATGATACTTTCAAAAACAATATCGAAGTTCCAACCAATGATCGATCCATTTATTTCCAGAAATATTGGGTGCAGCAAAGTTCTGGTCTAGGTCACACACTTGGCTCGTTTGCTTGTACCAAAGGGTTTTCACATCCCACTCTCAAAATTCTAGTGTCGTTGCAAGGGACCTACCGTCCCTATTTCCTTCGTGCGTCCCCATTGTGCAGTGCTTGAATGTCCAGTTGGGACATTAGGTGTCCAGTTGGGACTAGCCATCTAATCATTCTCTGGAGGTATGTATGTCAGGAAGGTGTAAGCTCTGCTTCCAGTAGGCCTTGAATTTGATCATGTGTCCGTGGAATGCATACGCAGGGGCTTCTGGGTGGCTCCACTGGCTGAGCATCCCACTCTTGATTCGGCTCAGGTCATGATCCCAGGGTCATGGGATCGAGCCCTGCATCAGGCTCCACACTGAGCGTGGAGCCTGCTTAAGATTCTCTCTCTCTCTCTCTCTCTCTCTCTCTCTCTCTCTCTCTCTCTCCCCCTTCCCTGCTCGTGCACACGTGTGTGTGTGTGGGGGGGGGTGTTTGTGCACACACGCTCTCTCTCAAAATAAATAAACATTGAAAAAATAAAATGGCTTATGTTATGTTTCCAGGGGAATTTCTAGAGTTTGTTCAGAAATACAGTCTGGTCCCCCATTCTACAATTAAGAAAGCTTCAAGGTTTTTTAATGAATTGCCGGTAGCTGTCCAAATCAGCCTTTGATTTGCTTTTGCTTTGCTTAAGGAGTTTCAGAATCGTAACATTCTGGAAGAGATTTCTTCATGTCGTCATGGCCCATCCCCCACCCCCAACTTTCATGGAGGAATTAACCAAAACCTTGTTGATACTTAAACTAGACCCTAGACATGGATAGCTCTTAAATACACCCCCAGAGGAAATTCCCTAGCTTCGTAACGTCTCTTGAACTTCTTTTGTCCCTCACGGTTCAGTTACAGCTCATTTCTTTAAAAACGTAGTGGCTGGTGGTTAGATGATTTTTCAGTCACGCTGATTCTTTTGGACCAAGTACCTTTATCATGATGTTTAGACTCTGGCCGCAGTCTTTACCCCCACCATCTTGTGAATACCCTAAAACTGGGGACTTTGGTTTTTCACCCTCCGTCTCTAGAACTTAGCACACTACCCGCAGGTAGTTAGAGTTCAGTACGCGTTGACGATAAGAATGAATGCATGTCGGGGCGCCTGGGTGGCTCAGTTGGTTAAGCGTCCGACTTCGGCTCAGGTCACGATCTCGTGGTCCGTGAGTTCGAGCCCCGCGTCGGGCTCTGGGCAGATGGCTCAGAGCCTGGAGCCTGTTTCCGATTCTGTGTCTCCCTCTCTCTCTGCCCCTCCCCCGTTCATGCTTTGTCTCTCTCTGTCTCAAAAATAAATAAACGTTAAAAAAAAAAATTAAAAAAAAAAGAATGAATGCATGTCCGGCTCAGTAAGTAGGGCAATGCCAGGAACAGTGTTGGGAAGGTTAACTGGGCCTCGAGAAACATCATAGATGGCAGGAGATACCTGTCAGAAGATTATTTCAGTAGTAGGACAAGCTGGAGTGGAAGGGCTTGGACAAAGCTGGGGATCGTGGAGAGAGTTGAAAGGAGGGGAAAGTGTACAGGAACCAGTTTTGAAGATGACGAGGTAGGACGCGCACAGGGGAAGAGAAGAAGTTACATTGCCATATATAGGTGCACGCCAGCTCCACTGCGTTTGTTTCCCTTCCCTTCTGTTCATCTGTTTTGTCCCTTCGAGTCCTCCTATGAGTGAGCTCGCACGATTTTTGTCTTTCTCTAATTTCGCTTAGCGAGAAGCCAAGTTCTGATGACAAAATTGAACCACGTGCCGCATCGCCAAGCACTGGCGTACTCTGTGGCCGGGTGGGCTCATAAATGGTACCCGAAGAGCGGCTAGATTCCAGTTATGCCAATAGAAGAAAGACACGGCGTTAGCTTGGTTGGGCTCGTGCCTACTCACCCGCACGGGGTTAGGGAGCGCACTTGTGACAGCGGGTTCTTGACTTCACTTCCGCTGATTGAGCGATTCCTACTCGCCAGACGCTGTGCTAAGTGCTTCATGTGCATTATGTTCTCACCGCAGCTGTGTGACAGGTACTGTAACGATCTCATTTATAGATGGCACATTTGAGGCGACGAGAGTTACGATAATTTGTTGAAGGTGGAAAGAAGCAAATCTAGGATTCCAGCCCAGCTCAGTTTGACACTGAACTCCCTTTCCTTTGCTTTTTTTTTAAAAAAATATTTATGTATCGGGTCGCTTAAGCGACCGACCTCGGCTCAGGTCATGATCTCGCAGCTCGTGAGTTCGAGCCCCCACGGGGCTCTCTGCTGGTGACGTAGAGCCGGCTTTGGATCCTCTGTCTCCCTCTCTCTTTATGTGCTCTCTCTCTCTCTCTCTCAAAAACAGATAAACATTAAAAATTTTTTTTTAAACTATTGATGTGTTTACCTTTTAAATTCCGGTGTAGTTAACATACACTTCAGGTGTACAATATAGTGACACGACAATTCTATACATTTCTCAGTGGTCATCATGGTAAGTGTATTCTTAGCCCCCGTCACCTATTTCACCCGTCCTGCCTCCTCCTTCCTTTCTGGCAACCACCAGCTTGTTCTTATACTTAAAAAAATTTTTTTATGTTTACTTATTTTTGAAAGACAGCGAGAGAGCACAAGCAGGGGTGGGCGGAGAGAGAGGGGGACACAGAATCCAAAGCAGGCTCCAGGCTCCGAGCTGTCAGCCCAGAGCCCGACGCGGGGCTCGAACCCACGAACCACGAGATCATGGCCTGAGTCGAAGTCGGACGCCCCACCGACTGAACCCCCCAGGCGCCCCTGTTCTTATCCTTGAGAGTCTCTTTTTTTGTCTCTTTTTTCCTTTGTTCATTTGTTTTGGTTGTTAAACTCCACATATGAGTGAAATCTTACGGTATTTGTCTTTCTCTGACTGACTTAATTCACAACATTATACCCTCTAGCTCCGTCCATATTGTTGCAAATGGCAAGATTTCATTTTTCATGGCTGAATAATATCCCATCGTATATCTATTCGACCTCTTCTTTATCCATTCATCTGTGGATGGACGCTTGGGTTGCTTCCATATCTTGGCTATCGTAAACAATGCTGCAATAAACATGGGGGTGCATATATCATTTCGGATTAGTGTTTTCATTTTCTTTGGGTAAATACCCAAGACGGAGGTTCCTTAAAAAATGAAAAATAGAATTACCATATGAAGTTCCTTTTCTTAATCCCTACACATGTAGTCTCTCCAGGTGTTTATTAACGTGGCTAGGAGTGGGTCCCAATTAGTAGAGAATGCGGGTATCGAACTCGTAACCACTAGATGTTGGAGTTCATCAAGGCTCGGTCCTAGGTCACCTTCTTATTTTTACCCTTTCTCTGAGCAATCTTATCTAGCCTCTGGGGTTCAGTTTCCATCTTTATACCCCTGACTCTTAAATTGTATCTATAATCCAGACCTCTCCTCAGAGGTCCAGACCCGAAGAGCCAGTTGCTTATCTACCAGCCTTCTGTGCGTCCATCTGTACATTGTCAACGGCCGCCTATCCTTCAGATCACAGCTTCATCACCACTTCCTAAGGGAAGCCTTCTCTGGCACATTTCTACCCTTTCCCTGTCCCTGCCCTAGGTCAGGCTCCTTTGCCATATATTTTCAAATATTTTACTCCTTTCCTTCAAAGCTCTCATGTCCGTTTGGTGACTGTTCAGTGTCTGTTTCCCCGACGAGGGCAGTAGGTTCCTTGAGGACAGTAACTTTGCCTGTTCTGCCCATCATTGGATCTTCAGTGCCTCACACATAGTAGGTACTTAGTTAATACTAATTTAATAGACAGAGGGATGATGGATGGGTAGATGGGTATAAGCAGAAAATAGTCAGAAAAATAAGGATAGCCTTTCTTTCCTGTCCCTTCCTCCCTTCTCTCTAGTTAGAGATAAACTATATCACTGAGGGGGCATTTGGGGAGACGCTCTGCCATAAGCACCATGGTCTTGGATTTCGACATTGGACCACGCTAAGTTGGCTAATCATGAGAGACTTTGGAATGTGATCGAAGGTGCTTTTGACATGAAACACAGAAGCTCGGGCTATAAGTGCGATTGAAACAATGATGATGGGGAGGATTGTGACAAATATACTATAATAATAATGGTGGTTTTGATTTACAGTAGAGGAACGTGAAAGTCAGAGAGATTAAGCGACTAGCCGTACGGTCATATAGTTATAATCAGCGGTGCGCGGGAGCTAGCTTGCACTAGGTTGTGGGAGCCCGTTGTTGTGTTCTCAGGAAGCTCGTGTGATTGGCCACGTCTGTTGGAAACTTGAGATCGTCATGGTGGGTGTATTCACGTCCTGGAAATTGGCGAATTGTACATATCAGGGCTCCCGGCCCAACCCCCGGCCTTTAGCAGCCCAACACTGGCTCTAACTTAACCACTATGTGTTATTACCTCCACATCAACCACTAGGCTTTATTAGCTCCTCATTTGTTCTATCTTCTCAAAAGGTTTTCTGACTCAAGTCATCTATAAAAAAGATCGCTAAATGCCAAGAAGACCGAGGCACTACCAGATGACGCTTTTTCTCTGGCTATCCCTTCTCATTTCCAGGAACAGCGATCTACTTGTATTTTTTTTTTTTTTAATCTTGCAGGTAACGATTTGTCATAAATGAAATGAGTGAATATTGGGAGAGGGGAACTGCATCTTGCAAAAGATTCGTCTATTATCCAAGTCTAGGGATGAGTGGTGAACAGAAGTGTGCGTGCCTGCGTACGCGCACTCACACACACGCACATGTACACGCACACGCACGTGTGTGTGCTTGCACATGTATATTGCAGGGTAAGGGAAGGACGGCCTTTGGTAAGTATGCCCATGCAAGAAACTTACTATGCTCGTTCTTGCTTCTCCTTCTCCTCTCTTGTGGCTACATCTGGCCTTTCCATTGCTCGTTTTTGGCCCTTCTCTTCAGCAGTGTCATTGTGAGGGTCACGTGCGGGACCTGAACAAATGTCACTGATGCTGGTACCATTCTCTTTGTCCCCGCGAATTCTGTTTTAGTCCCCTCCATGATCAGAATCAGCTCCTGTTGCTATGGCACGTGATCTATGAGTCTTGATTAAAGAGCATGGGCCGATAAATGGGAATATTGATATTTTGCCTCTGATACAAAGGGAGTTCTGTGTGAAACAACTCACCCGGCCACAGAGATTTATTTGTTGTAGGGCGATTCCTAAGTTCCATAGAAGCGCCACTTCAACAAAAAGCCATTGTCTTGGGGCACCTGGGTGGCTCAGTCGGTTGAGCGTCCGACTTCGGCTCAGGTCGTGATCTCACGGTCCGTGAGTTCGAGCCCCGTGTCGGGCTCGGTGCTGACAGCTCGCAGCCTGGAGCCTGCTTCGGATTCTGTGTCTCCCTCTCTCTCTCTGCCCTTTCCGCGCTCACACTCTTGTCTCTCTCTCTCAAAAATAAACATTAAAAAGCTACATTTAAAAAGGGGGATGGTTATTTAGATTGAAAAAAAAAAGTCATCTTTATTCCGCTGAAACATATGGAATAATTTGGATCAGTTTATTCACATATGAAAGAAGCTGATTTTAATATGTGGGAAGAAGCCCTATCTCCTTGCAGTCCGTATACTAATACAGCAGCCCCTCATCAGCATTTTTATTATTCACGAACATAGGAGCAGAAAGAAAAACCTAACATTTATCGCGTATCCTCTGGGCCACGCACTGGGCTCGGTGTCCCAGTCCTCCCAGTAACTCAGTGAAGTGTTTACCGTATGTCTCATTTTAGAGATGAGCTAACTGAGTCCCAGGGTTTGAGGAACTTGCCCAGGTCGTGGCTGGTGGAGACGTGGTTTGAATGTGGGCAATCGGCTTCTGGAATCCTGCTTTCTTACTACTGCATTCTCCTGCCCTTTGTGTCTACCGTTCATCTCTTTTCAAGGCTTAAGCCTTTCATTGATATTATTTCCTTTATTCCCATCTTTTCCACGGAGACGTTTCTTCATTCCCATTTCATGCTTAGGGAAAGTTTGCCAAAAGTTTGTAAAACGAATGGCCTGCGTGGTTAATTGATAACATGCCTGACACAGCCTTCCGCTGCTGTCTGCTAAAAGCCCAATTCTGAACTCCCTTAAGAGTTGACTAGATGGGTTATGACCACAAAGTCTCAAGATGCCATCTATAAATGTGGCTTAAAGGAGGTAGTCTTGTTGCTTTCTCATCAGGTCACATTTGCTGTCATTTTCCGTATTTGTCCAGAGTGCCACGACCTCTTCCACGCTGCTACTTTCCGAATGAAAGCATTCTTACCTACACACCGTTATCAGGAATCTTGTTTGTGTTTAATGTCAATTTCGGGGAAATGCACAATTCCCTAGCAGTTTCCAAAGAAAAATATTTCATCACTTAATCTTTTGAGAGCTCACGCAGCTGCATATACATGTTCAATTACTTGGCTCTTTCTTAGACAATGGCCCTGGGGACTTTGGAGGGGCCGGGACTTTCTCTCCTGGGTAATTGATATATTTTAGTCAAATTACTTGAAAGTTCTATCTTCTTGTGCACCTGCCCTGCTGAAATTCCCTGAATCGCTTTTCCTGTCCACTCTCTTGTCCTGGAAAGGTACAGAGGCATAACATAAATGTTTGTCTGAACCGTCTTGTGTGTGTGTGTGTGTGTGTGTGTGTGTGTGTGTGTGTGTATTTTCTGTGAAGGAGCTGTTGACGATTAGTCAGTCAACCCGAGCATTGCTTACAGTTGGTTGGAAAAAGCCTTTCAACATCCAAAACTAGCTTTCTGAAGTACATGCTTTTCGATTACTCTTTTTGGAAGAGGGACGAAAAACGCTGACTCAACTCTAGATCGGCTCCCACCTCCGTTGTACGGTCTCACATCTGCCCTGAAACTGGGCGTATTTTTCAGAGCTCAAAATGATGGCAAAATAATATTACGTGTCAGCAGGGGCCATGATGTTCATACTAGGGATAGCATGAGTATTACGTTCTCTGCTTTCACAATTTGTTAATCACTCACTCATTTACTCGTCCATCAGATATTGATACAGTATTTATCAGTGCAAAGACCTTGAGGTAAGCCTCAAGGAAGATGCAAAAACAAGACGAAAACCGAACAATCCGCGTTTTTACAAACAGACGAGAATGTACTGCAGCACATCAACGGAATCTATCTTATGAATCAACTTACATTCTTGGGCGTATCAAATCATAATTGTCAAACTTACAGCAGGAGTCTTCTCCTTATTTATCGGTCGCTTGTGTTTTCCACACATGAGAAATAAAATGATTGTCTAAAACAATACGTTTCTGGAGCGGGCACTCTTAATAGCGCAGCATAATTAAACCGTAACTGATTCTATTTCGTACGTTGTGGGTGTTTATCGTAGATACCAGTATGGGCTTCTGTGATCTGTGTTGTGTGCATATAGTACGAGAAATTCTACCGAATGATATCGTCGCGACTGTATTCACCCATTTTCTCTGCATGTTCCAGATCCCAGGGTCCAATCAGTTGAGCTTCTCGAGGTTGAAGTGTTCGACACTGACCCAGTATCAACAGCGCCATCATCATCATCATCATCATCATCATCATCATCATCTGCTGCAGGTAAAGCCACTCCTGACTCCCTCAGCCCCTTTCTCCTTGTTGGTGGATGCCCTGTGTTGTTTTGGTGTTCTCTTTCCCCAGTGTTCAGGAAGAGTGACGCGTTTCTCAGCGACAGGGGGGTGGCTCATGACCAGTCCTAATCTACCATGCTCATTCTGTCCCCACCACCCCATGGGTTGGTCTAGGTGTGTGCGTGAGGCTGATACATCATCACAGATGCTGAGTGACTCTTACTTCCAAGGCGCCATATTGCGACGCTGTGGCCCAAAAGCATCACTGCTCGCTCAAGGGGTTTGTTACGTACCTGGTAGACGACACAGGAGTACGTGAAAACGTGATCGGATATAAGTCAGCAATAATGCTAAATGCCACATAAGCTGTAGGGACAAGAAGTTCCACAGAAATGCAAAGGAGGGAGAGACCCCTAATCCCTATCTTGGGGGTCCTCCGTGAAAATGTGCTGATGACGGAAATGATTCTTTTTAGCTCTATGGATAGAATGAATTTCTAGCCTCCAGATTGTTGTAAGCGAGGAGTTACAGTTATGGAATAAATAGGCTCTGAATCTGAAGAGACTTGAAACCCTAACTCACTACTACCTGTCGGCAAAACCAGAGGGTGTCCACGGAGGCACCCGTGACGATTGTTTGTGAAAACAAAATGACCTGGCCATAAATACAAAGCTGTTTTCTCTACGATGAAAGAAATGATCTTTTTAGGATTTAATTTTCCATTTCGAGAAAATGCCTACTCCTGAGAGAAAATTAGAAAGGGAACGTTGAGAGGCGCGTGGGTGGCTCAGTCGGTTAAGCGTCTGACTCTTGATCTCGGCTCAGGTCTTGATCTCAGGGTCGTGAGTTCAAGCCCCGCATTGGGCTCCGTGCTGGGCATGGAGCCTACTTAAAAAATTTAAATTAAAAAAAAAAAAACAAAAAACAAAACCCAGGAAAGGAAGGTTGAAACAGAGGAAGAAAGTATCTTCCATAGTCCCAACTTGAGCACTGCGATATCGATTTCTCGTTTCTTGTATGTGTGTGTGGTGTATTTGCCGTCTTGTTCTGCGGAACGTGCTTTGTGTGACCAATGTGTAGGTTTTGATTTTTTATTTCTAAACTGTATTCGTTTTGAGAGCGTGCAAGCGGGGGAGGGGCAGAGAGGGAGGGAGGGAGGGAGGGAGGGAGAGAGAGAATCGCAAGCAGGTTCCATCTTAACCCGCTGAGCCATCCCGGCGCCCCCCTCCGATGCATGGCCTTTTAAATCACATTTTGTAGCAAGCTAACTGTCCGGTGCCGTTTCATAAGACACGAGTCTCATTACGTCACCCGTTGGGTCTTCTCTGAACATCTGGCCTTCTCCTGAGTCTCCAGTGGAGATGAGAACGAGGCCACCTAACGAGATTTCGAAAGACTGGAATATGACATCTGGTTACCAGAGAGGGTTTTAGCAGACGCAAATGCCCTGAAGGAAATGGATATGTGAGTTAGGTCCTTGAAACCGCAAAGTGCTGAAAACAGTCACTGATTGGCGGTTTTTATGTCTGACCAACTTAAGCGGATTTCTTGTTGCGGGCCCTAGGTGGGTTGGCTACATCGAGGAAGTGGGTTTCCTCTGCCTTAAACACACGCGCTTACTTAGTCCTTAGTCACTCCTCTCTCGAGGGGAGCTTGCTCTTGCTTGGGACGCAGGAGCAGTACGGGAAGCATTTGTCAGGTAATTAAATGTGCCTGTGGGAGGGACTTCACAGCTAACCGGCTTTTAAAATTTTCTTTTCAAATTGAAAAAACAAGACACCTTTGAGGGCAAACTAAATAAAAACGGGCTCAAAACAGTGTTAAAAGAGCATTCAAAACACTTAAGTCAGGAAGTTTCAAAAGGCGGTGTGAATTTGGCTGTTTTCTTATCTCGCAGTTTTAGCCCGGCAAGGAAATACTTTGCAAGCTGCCGGGTAGGAGTGGCGGGGCTGAAAATTCGGTTGCTTTGAAACAGGCCTGCGTGCTGAATGTAATTACGAGCCCAATAACACTGCTCCCCGGATCCATGCGAAAAAACTCCAAGTAGACGTAACCACACATGATGCTTCCGTTTTCGTTTCCAAGGCATTTCTTCGGGGGTTTTCATTCGCTTTTCCCTTGGCGTTTCATCTGGAGAGGAGTCATTAGTTCTGATGGGTCTTACATAAACATTTTGTTTAGCAACGATGGGGTTTGTATTCCAAAAGAGGAATATTAAGGGCCAGCGCGTGCTGGGTTTTATGTTGGCCGGCTCTTGGGGTATGTTTTCCCGACACGATGCCAACAGGCATTTATCAGATGAAACCGATCATTTAGTTTGGAAAGTCGTCACTCCTTTAAATGACAAAGTTTGGGAATTTCACTTGATTTTCAATTGCTAGGGATTTTAGTACTAGCCTGAGATAAAAATGCCTCAAGGTTCTCAGGCCACACAGCTGAGCTAAAGATCCTTCACTGTGGAAGGGTTTTGTCATTTCAGACTACTGGATAATTTAAGAAGTTAGCCGGGCCTTGCTTCTCTGCAAAGGAGTTCGTAGTACCGGAAAAAAGTCGGTCATGTTCTCTTTAATCTTTTAATCATCTGAGGAGAAGAAAGGAAGCAATTGGAGATAGTGTTGTCTTTTTCAGACTGTAATGTGTGTTTTGTGTGTAGCTACGTTCTAGAAGAACAGACGCGCTTGGGACTTTTTGCAAGTGTTGCCTTTTCCCCACTTTGTCACTGGCTTTTTCCTTTACAAACACATCGTCAAATAACATTCAAATGCCTGACTGTGTCTGCAGGCTTGGAAGATTAAAGACCTTTTTCTAAGACCCCGTGAAATGTAGGGAATCAATTTGAGATGGGAAAAAAAAAATGGATGAAGTTAGGCCAGTCAGACCCACGAAAAACCCTTAAATAAGATGTCTTGAGCTAATGAAAAGTGCTTTGGCGCTCTTTTGAATCAAGTACGGGGGTTCCAACTCTATCGTGGAGACCTTGAATCGTCTCAGGCCTATTTCCGCACCCAGTGGACCTCAGTCACCTGAAAGTCGCAGCTCTTCAACTTCTGAGCCACCAGACCTGGGTTGGGATCCAGATCGTACCACGAGCTGGCTGGATGATTTTCGACAAGTCACTTAGTCTCTCTCAACCTTGCCTTCCTTATCAATAAAACAGGGGCACCCGGATGGCTCAATCGGTTGAGCAACCGACTCGTGATTCTCGCTCAGGTCGTGATCTCACGGTTGTGAGATGGCGCCCCGGGTCCAGGGCTGCGCTGGCCGTGGAACCTGCTTGGGATTCTCTCTCTCCCTCTGCCCCTCCCCCACTCCCATGTGCGTGTGCGTACGTGCGCACGCCCGTGCTCTCTCTCTCTCAAGAACAAAGCAAAGAAACCCCACAGAGATAGTCCTACATGCCTCACAAAAATTTTAAATTAAATGTGATAAGAAAGAGCAAGTATAGCGTCTAACACACAGTAGGTGTACCGTAAGTGTTGGTCCCCTTTATATTAACTCTATTAGCATAATTGCCTTAAGTTTATTTATTTTTGACACAGAGAGAGAGAGAGAGAGACAGAGTATGAGTGGGGGAGGGCAGAGAAAGGGAGACACAGAATCCGCAGCAGGTTCCAGGCTCCGAGCCGTCAGCCCAGAGCCCGACGCGGGGCTCGAACTCACGGATCGCACGATCGTGACCTGAGCCGAAGTCGGACGCTCCACCGACTGAGCCCCCCGGGCGCCCCGTGTTAGCATAATTTTTACAGTTACTAATATAATAATCAGAATACTAATTAAAAAGTAGAAGAAAATATTGGTTTACCAGAAGTATAATATGATAAGCTTCCAAATGTCACCTTATTGATGGTTCAGTATATGATAAATAGGCAAACGTAATTCACCTAAGTTTGGAGAGATATATATGTAAACACCATATTATAAAAATGTTTCGTCTTTATAGTTCATCTTTCGATAACCTTGGGTCGTTCTTACCTGTAATGTACAAGTGAAGCTTGTAGCATTATGATATTGCCACTGGGACTTTGAAACATTTCTTGGTGAAAACATATTATAAAGAATCTTGGAATGAAATTTTGCTTCATAGCCCCTTGTCTTAGAATAATTCCAATCTGTGGTCTGGTTTCACATAATGACAGTGCATGTGATTTGTTGTATGACTATACTGAGAACTCGTACATACTAAGCTTAAATTACCACCAGTGTGGGTTTGTTTAGAGGGAGGGAGTAAAAACAAGGGTTTTTTGGGGGAGGGGAGCACCTGGGTGGCTCAGTCGTTTAAGCGTCAGGCTCCTGATTTCGGCTCAGGTCGTGACTCCTGATTTCGGCTCAGGTCGTGATCTCACGGTTCTGGTCATGAGTTCGAGCCCTGCGTTGAGCTCTGTGCTGACAGTGTGGAGCCTGCTTGGCATTCTCTCTCCCTCCCTGTCCGTTCCTCCCCTGCTTGTGTTCTCTCTCTTAACATAAATAAGTAACCTTTTAAAAAAACTAGTTTGTTTAAAGGTCAGGTTTACTGAAGCATAACTGACATAGTAAAATTGACCATTTTTGGTGTATACTTCTATGAGTTTTGACAAATGTCTAATTACCATCCAAATCATTACCTCCCAGAATATCCCCCATCCTCCTGTGGAGTCAACCACTCTCTCCCCACCAACCTCTGGCACCCACTGATCTGCTTTCTACCCTCTAGGTTTTTGCCTTTTTTTCAAATGACCTATCACGTAATCTCAAAACATGTAGCCATTTGAGCCTAGCTTTTGTCACGTGGGATAGTGCTTCGAGCGAGAGTCATTTACATCGCTTCCCTTTTTCCTGCTGAGTAGTATTCCCTTTTATGGATGTACCACAGTTCGCTTATCCATTCGTGAGTCGAAGGCCCATCAGTGGGTTTTTGATTAAGTAGGTAACTTTGTGATGATTAGAGAGGATCATCACGTTTTATCTTTGCCCTAAGACCAAAGTGCTGAGGGAATTAAAGACTAATACTGGGAGGTTTCCCCGTGATTACTCGACAGTCTCTCTTCCAGGGATTAAACTCAAGAGACTCTTGGTTTAAGGAAAATGCAGTCTGTGCAGAACATTGCAGAATGAAGGGCACATTTGCAATTAGGCCTTCCCTAGGAACGTCTCGGTATTTAAGAATCTCGTCTTCCTGCCGTGTATTTCCGAACAAGTGCGTCATGTGACCTGGAACATTCAGAAGGCACAGACGTTACTGCTTCAGTTAGTGTGAATGAAGAAGCGTGAAGGCAGAGGCAGAAGAAAAGCCCTACCGGACACACAAAGCCACTCTGTTTCCTTGACAACTTCGAGGGTTCTATACCTGGCCACAATCTACTGAACATCTGAAGCGAATGCCGAAATCTGCAGCTATTCTGCCTCGTTCCCTTTATTTCATTATCTGGAGACACATTCTGATGAAATCAGTTCCTTGTAGGCAATCGTTAAGAAGTTCTGCAAAGAGGATAGCCATGGGCTGAGGAGGAATTCATGAGAAACTATACCTTGGCGACTTTACATGTGGCCGTATGTTGTATATTTCCAATCCAGAGTGTATTTAATTGCTAAAGGGGATTTGGCCTGGGGCACAGAAAATCTATTCTTTCAAATAGGTCTTTTGACATGCTTATTGAAGTAGGGTCCGGCGTAGCTTAAAAACCTCAAAAGTGGAAAGCGCAATTTTATTTTCCGTGGGGGGTACCGTCCTCCTGCCCCCCACCCCCCACTCCTAAATAAGTGGCTAATTGTTAAAAGGAACGGACTAAAGCGGTTAAAAAAAAAAGAAGAAGAAGAAAAAAAAAGGTCTCCGTCTGGAAGACACTTCAAAACCAATTTTGAATTCCCTTCCTTCAAGGTGTGAGAAGTAGGTCTGACAGCAACAGAATGTAGACTTTGAACTTTTTATTTAAAATGAGCTGAGGAAAAGTGCTGGGGAGAGAAAACTGCATTATCATAAAGGGCGCTCACCAATCAAGATAGTTGGCCGGTCTGTTTGGAGAGAGATTATACTTTTGTGTTTCCATTTCTTTCCAGGACAAGTATTTTGGGTCTTTTCCCGGTTTAATTACTCCCCAGGGCTCAACTTCTGGTTTGGCTTTTTCTGGGATTGGCCACCTTTCATTAGCCATGTACTTCCAGGCCGGTTCACCCAATTTAAAACCCTCGCTCCCAGAGCTCAGACATCAAATTATCAGATAGTTTGTTTTCCTTTGTGTGTACCTCTCTGCATTCACATTTAAAAAAGGAAAAGCAAACCAAATCCCAAGAATTTTTTTTTTTCTTTCTTTCTTTGTCTTTTATTTTCTTCTTTGGGTAAAAGAATCCGGGCTCCAGCCGGCTCCCGAAATGGAACCAAAATTGTGGAGGGGACCGGGGACCTGGGGAACAAGGGCTTCTCATCCTTTTAGAGGAAACACAGTAACCAAGAGAATTAGAAACCACATGTTTACTGCACAATTTGAACAAGATGTTTCCAGACGGCCCCTCCCCCACGGTATTTAATGGGTTCCCACTTTGTCACTTTTTGCTGCAACTGAACCAAATCCTTCCGCTGCTGATAATAAAACGTCGCGTTTCCACGGAATTCTGAAGCCGGCCTCATACAGACGCGCTGAAGCTGTGTTCTAGAATTGTGTTCCTAATAATGTCGTCGCAGGCAGTTTGCAGAGCCTGTAGGGTCCTTCCCAGGGTTGCTCCCCACACATCTGAGAATTTTACATCGCAGAGGCTCCACACCTATTTGTGTTGTTTAATAGCCACTCTGCTTAGCTGGCAAACGGGGGGAAATCACGTTATGCCCACGTAAACCGGTCGTACACATGAAAAAGCCTTCGGAGAGTTCAGCTGCTTTCTAATAAGAAGGAGGACATTTCAGGAAGAAAGAAGGATGTGTGTGAGATCGGTTCAACCCACTAAGACAAGTTCTGGTGTACCGTGTAGGCAGGAGTGTGGTGCTTAGCTCATCGGAATGTGGCGCGCACGAAATTAACGACGTCTGCCAAGTGCTTTTTCCATCTCGAGGATGAAATTGTCTGTTGGCTTTTACTCTCAGAGCGCGTGTTCTTCTCACAGTCCGAGGGGCAGACGCACTCAGTCTGTCGGTCTGTAGCCACAGGAACGATCGCCCCATAACCAGGCGGCGTCTCGAGCGAAATACAACACAACTCTCACGCCAGGGGCACGTTTACTTCCTTCCCGGTTCCTATGCTTTTCAGACCACGTCCGCTCCGGGGGCTGCGTGTTTTGGTGTTTGGTGTTTAACCCTCCTCCGCAAGGGGTGTTCCGGTTGCAGTGAAGGAATTCAGTCTTCGAGGAAAAACGTATTAGAGACCAAATGGAAATCGGAAAGTTGGGCAATTCGTTTACCGCGAGAGGGGGGCCCCCAGGCTGATCCCTGGGGCCAGTTGTGTGATAGGCACCCCACTTGGCCGTGCGGTCCACCGCTCAGAAGCTTCTTGAGCAAGGAATCACAGTGAAGGGAGAGCAAAATCGAGTTTCTAAGAGGTTCCTGTCAGGCTCTGGGGTCTCGAAGACTCCAAGTTCTTCGTTCCTGGTACGTTTCTGTCTAAATAATTAAAATTGCTGCCTAGAACAGATCAGTCTCTCCTGATTATGCTGTAAAAATACTAAGCAATTCTTATCCTCTTATACTATAAATGTCTTTTTTCTGGATTACATGTCAATTCTACCACTTATAATTTACATATCTCTAACTCTTTGGTGCCCTGACAAGATATAATTTTAAGAAATCATTTTATGAGGGTGTATTTCATCTGCTTTGTGTCTCAGGAAAAGCTTGTTATAGAACCCCAACTCAATCCCTAGCCGTGAGACTCGCGGCTAGGCTTTCTGCGGTCTAGACTCACAGTGTGTTAGAGTCAAAAAGGTCTCAGAGACCATTTAGTCCAACGCTTGCCTTGTGTACGTGGGGAAACTATGGCCCAGAAAACAAAGGGACTTTTGCCTAAGGTCAAAAAGTGATTTCGCGGCAGAATTGGGACTGTAAGTGACTCTTCCTTCAGTGCTTTTTCAAAAAAAAAAAAAAATGTTTACTTATTTATTTTTGAGACAGAAAGAGAGAGACAGAGAGAGCATGAGTAGGGTGGGACAGACAGACACAGGGAGAGAATCCCAAGCCGGCTCCGTGCCATCAGCTGAGAGCCCAACGTGGGGCTTGAACCCGCAAACCGTGAGATCATGACCTGAGCCGAAATCAAGAGGTGGCCACTGAACTGGCTGAGCCACCCAGGCACCCTCTTTGGTTTATGCTTAGTGCCTTGAACATAAACTACCTTGTCTGTTTTACATGCCATGTTATTTCAACTTTTTCCTAATTGCTGACGTTCAACCCCGCATCTAACTTAGTTTTGCATCGGCTGAAATATCTGCCTAATTTCCATATTATTTTTAAAAGATTGTTTTTCTCCCATCGAGAACTATGTTGCTTGATCCAGATTACCGCTTCTAACTGGGGACTGACTTGTTCTTTCACGTTGTGTACCGCCAATGGAAATTCTCAAATGGCCACATGGAAAAGCTCTAGTTTACTTTCTCCGAGTTCTGTTTTGGCCCCGGGTCGATCGTGAGCAGTGCTGGCCACACAGTAGACCTTTTATCAATATTTCTTAATGAATCCGCTGCCGACACATTGACCAAGAAGGCTGAGACAAGCTAGTTGGACTGAAAATAATCCTAGATGCTTTAGCACGGAGAGGAGATTCCATAGCCGCCCCCCCCCACCCCGCCCCAGCCCGTCCCCCCAGTCTACAAACATCCCT
Source organism: Panthera pardus (assembly GCF_024362965.1). Taxonomy (NCBI): domain Eukaryota; kingdom Metazoa; phylum Chordata; class Mammalia; order Carnivora; family Felidae; genus Panthera; species Panthera pardus. The sequence goes on from NW_026526843.1 coordinate 8,678,941, forward strand.
TCACTGAGTGCCCCAAAGTGCTACTTTGGGTCCCCATGGTTCCCTAGCTCCTTGTCATGATCACCAACTGGCTACTGAAGCCCGTGCCCTGGAAGAGAGCCTTGATGCTTCCTTTTCAAACTTCAGCCCTTGCAGCCTATTGATCCGACAATCCCTGACACTCTTATCTCCAAAATGTAGTCAATCTGTTTCCTTTCCACCGCCGGCAGCGCCACGACACTGGTCTTCTCTTGCTGGGCACCTCAATAGGCCAACTAACTGGTCTTGTTTCCACCATTATTATCTCCCGCTTGTCTGTACTCTGAACGGCCGCAGGAGTGGTCTTTTGAGAAAGCCAATAAGATCACATTGCCCGCCCCAGTCCACCCCCACGTCCGCCCCCAGTGTAATTTTTTTCAGTTGCTTTCTGATGCCCGTAGAAAAAAGAATGCCTCCCTGACTCTGCCAGTCCCGTTTGCCCTCTCTCACCCTTGCTTGCTGTTTTCCAGCATTAGCGACCTTTCTTGTTTCAGTTCCTAGAACCAGCCAAACACTTCCCTGGAGCTGAGCATTTGTCCGTTCTGTTCCTGCTTCCTGGATGTCCCTGCTGGGAGATCCAGGAAGGCTTTGTAAACTCAGCATTTGAACTGGGATTTGACAGATAGGCAGGTTCCCTAATTGATCGAGGGGTGCGTTCCAACCCTTCATTTGCCTCTGGAAGGAGTTCATATTATTATCCACTCTGAGTAATCACTTCAAGCTGTCTTGTCCTTTTTTCAAGTTTAGTTATTTATTTTGAGAGAGAGACAGAGAGACAGAGACAGAGAGAATCCCAAGCAGGCTCCGCACTGTCAGCACGGAGCCCGATGTGGGGCTCGACCTCACGAACCTGGAGATCACGACCTGAGCCGAAATCAAGTCAGAGGCTTGACTGAGCCACCCAGGCACCGCGTATCTTGCCCTTTTACTAAATGTTCTTTCTTGAATATCTGTTGCACCAATACTTTGCTCTCGCTGTTAATGTTTGAACACGCAGTCGGGCCCAAATTGTTAACATAAATCGTTGAGACTGAGAGTCAACAGTAATGGCAAATTTATTTCTTTTCAACAGCTTCGTAATAGCATCCAGCCAATTAAACAATGGACCTAATATAGTATAAAATATTCCTCACCTGTAGAAGGGAGCGCAAGCTAATTGTTGTCAAACGGGGGGAGTTATTCCTCGGAGCAAAGGGGCACTTAGAGAAACATTTCTTCATTAAATCTACCCGGGCTCTGTTTCGCGTGCTACAGTAGTAATTTATAGAGCGGTACCTTATTGGCTTCAGAAATTTAAAACAACTCCCGAAGTGCCTCCCCAAACCCATTTTGTTCTCATCACCTCACGTACAAGCTAAACAGTCCCGAGTCAAATGCTTGATTGGATTGTCCACGTTTGGGGCAATAGATGTGACATCCACGTATTTTTTTTCTTAGGTTGACGCTAAGATTGGTTTTTGTTGCTCGAGGTCATACCAACGCAGAGGAAACAGGTCAGACGTGTGCCTGTGTGAAGGTGAAGGTGGGCGGAAGGTTGGGAGGGCGAGCAGAAAGCCAGCTTAGAGTTTCAGCTTGTTGCAGATCATCCACGGTTTGAGTAATCAATCTTTGGGATCGACGACATTAAATAAAATCCGAATCCAACGCAGTGGGTTAGGATCGAGGTCATCCATAAGAGACTTTCCTTCAAAAGGAAGGGCTGCCTTAAGGTGTACCCATATTGTCAGAGCTGATTGGTATGACCTCGGGTAGAAACCAGAGCATAATTAAATTTCCATCAGAAGATCCATTGGGACCACCCGGAACTCATTTCCGGGTCCTCCGTCACCACCACTGCCATCACCACTATGAATGACCATCACCTCCCGGGCCGATACAGAACAGGACACGAGCGGGTGACGGAGAGACCAAGAAGGTGACGTCATTAGGTTTCTTGGGGACAAAAGACTCCAGCATAGGGTCTTCTGTAGGGCCAGCACGAGTAGGGCAGGAAGACGTGACTTCCCAAACCCAACAGAGGCAGGAACGCACCTCCTATGTTCCTTCAGCCACAGAACCCTGCGGTGTGTCTTACCAGAATTGCACTTGCTCAGAGAATGGAAGAACGGGTTGCATACCCATAACCCCAACGCCCTCGCTGCTTGCCGGGATCATCACGGACAACCAGGAATTTAACAAAGGCTCCGAGGAGCCCTGGAAGGGTTTACCAATCCCCGCAAAGAACACTCAGCCAGTTCTCCCACAGGTCCTGGATAGTCGAAGTTTCATTTTACTTTTAGAATAACCGATATATTGTATATATATCAGAATAACTGAACAAATATATATATATTCTATATTTTATTATATATTACAATATATATGTAATATATATATTAGGTATCTGCCATGTGCCAGGCAATCTGATGTCCCGGAGACACAGAGAGGAATAAGCCGTGGCCTCCGTTTGTAAGGGGGGGGGGCCTAGTCCAGTGGGACACAGATAAATAAGAGAATGTGAACTCTTTGCCTCGCACGAACGCTGTGGGGAGCGACGGGGAAATGCTGATGGGGCAAGAAACAGATGAGCTCAGATTAAGTGACAGGAAAAGTGAGGGATGGTGGCAGATTTTTGCATGATTTATTCATCGAGAAAAATAGGAAAGACACGGGAAAGTCTTAGGGGTTCCCCCCCCCCCCGCCCCCCGAAGCCGGGGCGGACAGAAAAGGAAATTGAGGGCGGGGAAGCCTGGGTTACAAAGTATGATGGAGCCTCTGAGGGGAGAGGGAGGGGCTCGAGGCCTGCCCAGGCGGGGGGTGGGGGGCATGGGGGGGTGGGGGGGCTGGGGGGGGGTGGGGGGGTGGGGGAGCCTGTCCTGGAGCGTCAGAAGAGGTGCCGCCCGGGGACCTTTCTGCAATGTGTTTCTCCTTAGCCCCAAATTACTTGGAAGCTCTTTGGCTTGTTTGGACCATCACAAAAAAATAAAAAGGTGATCTCCATGACAAAATGGCGCATGTGTTTTTGGAAACGCTGCAGCCAGCTGTCAGGATGATTTAGCAGATTCAGAACAGCCTGATAAATTCCTCCCAGCAAGTATCAAGGGAGAGGTACCTTTGAGTTCCCAGCCTTATGTTACAGACGCTCTGAATGGTGAGCTTCCAAAGAAACTTTTGGAGTATCTAATATTTCTGCGAAAAGCATTCTGGTTCCCATTTTACAGCAACACAGAGGCAGCTTTAGCAAGTAATGGATTTCACATCTGGAAAGGGAGAAAAGAACGAAATATTTGGCCAATGACTCAGGTATTTCCACATCATCTAGCCTTCGAAAGATCACCTACGAGACGCTTCGGTTTTAGAACCGCCGAAGTTAAATAAAGTAAGTAATTAATTCAAAGTCTACCTACTTTGGGAATACTTTTCAATATTCTGCCTAGTGTGGATTACACCGGGGAGAATGTGGAGTTGAATCAGGTGGCTCAGGCAGAGAGGCTTGCCACCGAATCTGCTTTCGGAGAGAAAGGGAATTAATTTAATTTTAGGAAGGGCCTCCCAGGGCTCCAGAAGGAGTCGAGCCGAAGGGACCGGCATTTTTGTTCTTTCCTGAAGGATTTTAATTTATGTCCCCTTCTGAGCATCCAAAGGAGCTCTGGAATGCCTTCTGAAGCCCTTTTTGAAAATCACCCTTTTAATCTTACCTGCTTCCCTCGTCTGGGCGTCCAGGGAATGGAGATCGCAACAGAATAAACGCGCTGCACCAGTGACTTATATTGATGACTATATTGATATATATGAGCACTGGAGTCAAGGGAAGAAACCGTATTGAAACCATTTATATGCAGTTTGCTGACCACTGGGGGGTCAGGTGCTCAACCAACCCGTAGTCAACGTGGAATGCGGCTCATCGCGACCGTCCTGTTTTCAGGGTATTTTTGAAAAATATTTATTTATTTTTTGGGGAGAGCGCAAGCCGGGGAGGGGCAGAGAGAGGGGGACAGAGGATCTGAAGCAGGCTCTGTGCTGACAGGCTGACAGTAGTGAGCCGCACGTGGGGCTCGAACTCACGAACCGCGAGATCATGACCCGAGCCGAAATCGAGAGCTGGACCCTTAGCCAACTGAGCCACCCAGGCGCCCCTCCTGCAGGAATCTTCCGGCTCCTCGGTAACAACTGTGAATGCTTGCGGTGTGCCTGGTCGCAATCTAAATGCTTTACGTGTGCTCTTTGATTTAATCTTTTGAAAACGCAACGAACATTGTCCTGCTCTCCTTTCCCCTCAGCAGATGAGGAAACTGAGGCTTTGTGACCCTAAGTGCTTCCCTGTATCAGTCATGGGTTGCCGAAGTTGCAAATAACCCTAGTATTTGGGGGCTTTAACCAGAGTTTGGCACGCTTTGTCTGTAAAGGGCCAGACGGTAAACGTTGTAAGCTCTGGGGGCGATACGGTCTCTGTGACGGCTACTCAACTCTGCCATCGTAGCCCCACGGTGGCCGGTAAACCGTGTGGACGGGTAGACGTGCCTGGCTGCGTTCCGAAAGAACTTTCTGGATGGACCCAGCAATTTGAATCTCATACACCTTTCACACGTCCTGCAATAATCTTTGGAAGTGTTTGTAATCACGTAGGGGCGTAAGAGCCCTTTTTAGCTCACCTGTGGTCCGAAAGGCCGGACTTGGCCATGGCTGCAGCTTGGGGACCCTGGACTCGAACACCCTTTTGTCTCTCGTTCATATTGTGGGAAGGCTCCCGGTCAGCTGTCGCGCTGCGGGGCTCTGCCAGCTTGCGGGACTTGGTTCCAAGTTCTCCGTCCGGGACCCAGGGGGAACGCACAGCCGTGACACGGGGCATGTGGTTCCTATAGGGCAGGAGCATGAGGGACCGGGCCAAGTCACAGGAGCCCGTTTGAAGCCTGCTTGCGCTTACGCGCCGCATACGTCGTGCCCACTCACAACGCGTTTGCCAAAACAGTTTACGCGGCCGAGTCCAAAGTCAATGGGATAGGAGCGCGGACCCTGCCCCTAGGGAAGCCATGCGCAGGGAGGGAACAAATCGCTATAAATCAGTAAGCTGGTAATCCGATTTCCCATTTTACCTAAGATTGCTTTCTTCTCCAAGCTCGCTTGACGGCGCTCTTTGTTACCTGTCCAGCTACGGAGCGGCTTGTAGCACGGGCCCCGTGGTCACCGTGCTGTGTGGATTTCCTCGTCCTTTCTGCTCTCCCCCCAGACCACCGCAGCACGCCTCACGGAACCCCTGACACCACAAAGGCGCCCACCCGGGCTGCCCGGTCAGACACGTTACTGATTTTCCTCCCGCTTGTCCGCGTAGACCATGCAAAGGGCTGTGCATCTCCCTCAGGAAGCCTGCTCGTTGTGTCGGGAAAGGACTGGCTTCCTGGCCGAGGACACCAGGAATAAACCCCCAAATGCTCCGTCCCTCCCCTGCCGGGAAACAATAGCCGACATTCGTAGTGGGCTTTATACTTTACAAAGCCCCTTCCCTCTGTCGCTGGACTTGATCCTCCTAACCGCACTGGGAGGCAGGCCTGACTGCCATTTTCCAGACCGAGAAACTGAGGCTCGGAGAAAACGGCAAGCGTCCTGGAAGATCAAAGAGTTAGTTCGTTATTTATTTATGTAGTCAGTTAGTTAGTGGTAGAGACGGGACTCAAACCCAGGGCTCTTCCCACTCAGCCAGAAACACCCTGTCTTTGATGTTTCCTGGTTTCCTCCCTTGAAAGCATTCCTACTACTGCTATGAGGCAGCCTTCGGGTTCTTCCTCCCCTGGGATTTCGAGAACCTTAAAAGGACTGGCAGAAGTGAGGCTTAACTCTTTAGTGCTCACGGAGTGAGGCCATCAGTCTGGACTCAAAGGTCGTAGTCACTTGCAGGGGGAATAGTGACGGCCAGCGCCCCGGAGTCCCAGACCACCTCGTTCCTCAGCCATTCATTTCATCCCTGGGGACCTGGTTTCCTGGTCGCCCTCTGTGAAGCCCCTCCCCACCTTCCCCGGGGAAGACGAGTGGGCCCTTCCCTCGGCCGTGCTCCCGCGGTCCTGAGTGTCCTCCCGTTGGCGATCGCTCTGTGTTGTGACGCCTCACTTGCTGTCGTGTCTCTCCCGCCGGGGCCCGGGCTCCCCGTGAGCACAGGCCGTATTCGCTCGACCTTTGCACCCCTCCCCCAGCGGTGCCCCCCACGCCTCACGCTCGTCTGGTTGCTTGTCTGTCCATGTTACTCAACTCCATGAGGACCCCGCCTGCCTTCTTTCCTGCCGCGTCTCCATGCTCATACCAAGCATGTACCCGGCACACGGATGGCCAGCGGATGTTTCGATGGGGCCGTTCTCCGCTTAGATGCACCTTCCCGAGACGGGGGTCCGCGGAAGCTGCCCCGGGTGGTCGTAAGCAGACGCAGTAAAAACCACCTTCTCCCATCCCGATAGTTTTAGAAAGCGAGCAACTAACCGAATCCAGCGGGCCTTTGCCAAGTGGCCCCATCGTCACCTGGCCGGGCTCAACCCCAAAGGTGTGGCTCGAGATCGGAGTGGCAAAGGGTCTTGACGGTAGCCCCGGGTGTCCCAACCGAGTGCGTGTCTTCTCCCACGTGGCAGAGTCCTTGGAGGCCACCGAGAGAGCCAGTTCGTTCGCCGACGCGGACAGAATGGATGGAAAAAGAGCGTTTTCCCTCCGTTTCCTTGTTCACATTCCCATCATCGGAGCAGTACGCTATTTAAAACGTCAAACATCCGAAACACAGCCTTGGAAGGGGAGAGAGGAAAGCCCCTTTTATCAATCAACTCCCATGTTCTCACTCCACAGGCACTTGAGTTCTGAGGCGAAACTCAGCGTCGCTTGCAAAAGTTCTGGTCGCTCTGATTTGCACATTTCCTGGACAATGAAAAACCACTAGCTTGTCCCCGAGAGTCCGTTCCTTCCCATCTGTGCATGAACTCCGGTTTCAATGATTAGGAAACTCTTTTGGGCCTGCCGGGCATAATCTACTCAAGCTCATGTTTGTCAGAAGTCACCAGAAGCTTTGTGTCCTTCTAGTAGACCCTCAGGGTGATTCGATACGTGACAAACAAAGTCATGTTGCTCAGGCATGGTTAAAGTGAGGAGAGAGCAGCTATCATCCAATAGGGTCAGAAATGCGTCTTACGGATGGAAGCTATGACAAAGTGCCACTTTAAATAAGCAGCCCCGAGGGGCGCCTGGGTGGCTCAGGCGGTTAAGCGTCTGACTCTTGATTTCGGCTCAGGTCACGATCTCAGGTTTGGGAGATCCAGCCCCGAGTTGGGCTCTGCTCTCACAGTGTGGTGCCTGCCTGCTTGGGATTCTCTCTCTCACTCTCTCTCTTTCTCTGTCTCTCCCTCTCCCTCTCTCCCTCTCTCTCTGCTTCCCCCCACCCCCAGCCTCTCTCTCTCTCTGAAAACAAATACACTTAAAAAAAAAAATTAAACAAGCAGCCCCTATATTGTGCAAAAACACCCACATCCACTCCCTCAAACCTCAGTGCACTTCACTCCCTCTGTATTTTGTCATCATGGACAGACAGAGAAATTCTAGCCAAGGTGCGTGATTTAGCAGCTGTCAGGAGCCCCGTAAAGATTTTACAAGCCTTATAAGTCATAGTTTATTGAGCCTGGGATGGAATTTAATATATCATCATGGCTCTGGAAGTTCCCTCCTTTTGGTCTGATATAGTCTATGGCTTTATTTACCTTTACACCAAAAATGTCGGATATAAAACCGTACAGGCAAAGCTCCCCATCGATGCCCCTGTGTCCTCGCCTTGTGGGCCTGGCTCCGTACTCGGGACGGTTTCTTTCTGCACACCGAATCAGCGTTTTAGCCAGCTTTTAGGTCGTTTTCTTTTCCTCTGCTGGGAAGGTTTTCCAAAGCTTTTAATGATCCTGACGTCTTACAAAATTCTCTAGCAATCCCATTTTACCCAAGCTGACATATGCCCAAAGAGCTAAGGTGTTCCAGATCTTTTTTTTTTTAAGTTTTCTTTCTTTCTTTCTTTCTTTCTTTCTTTCTTTCTTTCTTTCTTTCTTTCTTTCTCTTTCTTTCTTTCTTTCTTTCTCTTTCTTTCTTTCTTTCTTTCTCTTTCTTTCTTTCTTTCTCTTTCTTTCTTTCTTTCTTTCTTTTTCTTTCTTGCTTTCTTGCTTTCTTGCTTTCTTTTTCTTTCTTTCTTTGACTTGGAGAGAGAGAGAATGCATGTGGGAGGAGCAGAGAGAGAGAGAGAGAAAGAATCCCAAGCAGGCTCCCCGCTGTCAGCACAGAGCCAGACCCGGGGCTCGATCTCACAAACTGTGAGATCATAACCTGAGCCAAAATCAACAGCTGCAGGCTTAACCGACTGAGCCACCCAGGCACCTCGACATGTGCCGGATCGGGTGGCACTTGTTACAACTAAGGCTAAAAAGTGACGTGCAAGGCTTCGTGCCAAATCTCGCTTTCCCGGCAGCCGGGGTGCCTGGCCAGCTCAGCACGCCTAGAAGTCAGGTGACAGAGCAGAGACTGTGGCCGCCGTTTGTTGAACACGTGTCTCTCGGCCGCTCTGTGCGATAGATCTTTGTTGTTGGGGGAGGAAGCTGACGTTTAGGGAGATGCCCTGCCAGGCCCAAGACAATACAGCCAGTTTTCAGCAGACCGGGTAGGACTTGGGTTTCTTGGCTTTTTCCTACGCCATGACGTTCCTCTTACGCCACGGGAGGGATCGCAATGACAGTTATGGTCTGGCAGAAGCTTGGAAAGAGGGGCACACGGAAGCCAGACTGGACACGGGTTCAAGCCCCCCTGGCGGGAACGTCATTACTCTGTACCAATATCTATCTCCTCGTTAAAGCTTTTCCTGACCCTTCTTTTTTCTCTCCTGCCCTCAACAATGAGACGCATTACGGCCCTTTGAATCCCTGAAGCACCTTGTCATTTTTTTAAAGTTTATTTATTTCTTTTGAGAAAGAGCGCGATCAGGGAAGGAGCAGAGAGAGACAGAGAGAGGGAGACACAGAATCCAGAGCAGGCTCCACGCTGCCAGCACAGAGCCCGACGCGGGGCTCGAACTCACGAACCAGGAGAGCATGACCTGAGCCGAGGTCAAGATACGGACGCTTAACCAACTGAGCCACCCAGGCACCCCGTTTGTAATTCTTTTGGTCACCCATTATCATGATTTGTTCATTCTTTCATTCTTTTTAAAATATTTTTTTTTAACGTTTATTTATTTTTGACAGAGAGAGAGAGACAGAGCGTGAGTCGGGGAGGGGCAGAGACAGAGGGGGACCCAGAATCCGAAGCAGGCTCCAGGCTCCGAGATGTCGGCACGGAGCCCGACGCGGGGCTCGAACTCACAGAACCGGATCGTGACCTGAGCCGAAGTCGGACGCTCCACTGACTGAGCCACCCGGGCGCCCCTCTTTCGTTCTTCATGTCACTATTTCCAATAGTCCCTCACGTGCAAGGCCACATGTTCCATAATCTGTGGACACGGACATGAAGTGCAAGGAGCACGCCCTCTACTGCAGGAGGTGAGGCGTATTCCTGAGAATACGCGGTACCTCTGAGCGAGTACCTACTGTACAGCTCTGTGAGACTGATGTAAATCCCATGGTCAAGGTGAGGACACTGAGGTCACGGGGGCTTAAACGATTTCTCCAAGGTTACTCGGCTGTTTAAATGGAGGAGCGCGAGGTGGGGGGGTGGGGGGACGCCCGGGTGGCTCAGTCGGTTGAGCATCCGACTTCGGCTCAGGTCACGATCTCTCGGTTCACGGGTTCGAGCCCCGCATCGGGCTGGCTGCTGTCAACGTGAAGCCCGCCTGGCATTTTTTCTCTCTCCCTCCCTCGCCACCCCCGCCGAACCCAAGGACTGGGGACTAGAGCATGGGGACTGTCCTTTCTCGTCTCTGCATCCTCGGTGCCCGGCCCAGCACTGCGAGCACAGGTGTTCAGAGGATATGGGTGAACCTGAACGCAGCGGCCGTTCGCAGGAATGGGGGCACCACGGGGATTTGTGCCTCGCTCGCTCCCCAACTGCACCCTGTCATTGTGGGCTTTGGGGGTTTTTATTAGCTGCATTTTTGCGACTTTGGATGGGGGGGGGCGGTGTGCGTGTTAGTTTTTACCATCCTTTGTTCGTGGAAATTTTAATGTTTCCGTAAAAGGGGTGCTTGGGTGAGGCTTTTAGAAAAGTCGCTGCCTTTCATATTCCTTTTGTCTGGCAACTATTGGGTGTTTTCTGTGATGATTTGGACCGTTGGATGCAGTCATGTGGCAAAGCAGCGGAGAAGGGAGGAGGTGAGCGTTGTCATTAAACACGTAGGCTTTGGGGGGCGCCTGGGTGGCTCAGTCGGTGAGGCGTCCGACTTCGGCTCAGGTCATGATCTCGCGGTCCGTGAGTTCGAGCCCCGCGTCGGGCTCTGTGCTGACAGCTCGGAGCCTGGGGCCTGCTTCGGAGTCTGTGTCTCCCTCTCTGCCCCTACCCCGCTTACGTCTGTGTGTCTCTCTCTCTCTCTCAAAAGTAAATTAACATAAAAAAAAACCCACGTAGGCTTCGGAATCAAGTTGATCAGGGTTTGAACTCCGGCTTTGCCCCCTAGAAACTCTGGGGCCTTGGAGAAGTCACGAGTTATGTAACCTCTCTGGACCTCAGTCTCCTCACCTGTGAAATGGGTATAATGACAGTACCCGTATCGTGGCAAGTCAGCGTGGAAGACGTTCCGAGTGGGAGTGTGTGGGACACACAGTCCTGACCCGAGTGCAGAGTGGGTCCCGGGGTGGGGGTGGGGGTGGGGGTGGGGGTGAATGAGCAAAGGATTGGCTGGCTGAGGGGGCGTCCAGGTCGTGAAAGGCTCCAAGAGGCAGGCGGAAGGTGGGGGCCTCACGGTTAACGGCACAGTCGTGCTAGCCTCTTCTTCAGGCTTCCCCTTCTCGGTGACACATCTCCAGACGGCAAGATGGCCGCTGGAAGGGGGCCTGGCTCCGGCATGCCCGGCCCGTTGGAGAGAAAGCAAGGAGGCCATCGTGGCTGCGGCAGGGTCGGGGGCGGGTAGTGGAGGAGATGAAGTCTGAAAGCTGAGAAGGAGCCAGCTTGCACAGAGCCTGGCAAGCCCCCGCGAAGACGTCGGAGTTTACTGTAAGTGACGTGGGGAGCTGTTGCGGGGCATATCCTGTCTCGCAAACTGGACCAGACTCTTGAGTCAGTTGGGTGCGGACTACCCAGCACAGCGACAGAACCTCAGTGTGTGTATGTGGGGGGAGCAGGGGGCGGAGGGGGTGTGTGGGGGTCTTGATGATGTCGGTGAAGGGATGAAACCCCAAGCTAGCAACGCAGGTGGAGGAGAGAAAACATTTTGGTGGCATAATCCACATTGTAGATGCTTTAGGGGTGATAACTTGGGCCGAGTGGTTGGAATCCTTACGAAGCTACGATGTGTTTAGGTTGTGAGGGCTGGGGAGTCCTGTCCTGGGACGGAATCTTGGAGGCACCTCTCCTTAAGAGGTTAAAAACCCAGCGCCTTTGTCTTTGGTCTTTCTGGGCCTCACTTTTTCACGTGGCGCTCCCTCCGAACCCCGGGTAAGACTCTCTTGGCTTCTTACTGATACGGGTGTCTCAGAAACAAGTCTGTTCTTTTGCTGACGTGAGCTTTTTTTTTTTCTTTTAAGTTTATTTATTTTGAGAGGGGGAGGGGCAGAGAGAGAGGGAGAGAGAGAGAACCCCAAGCAGGCTCTGAGCTGTCGGCACAGAGCCCGACACGGGACTCGATCTCACGGACCATGAGATCATGACCTGAGCCGAAACCAAGAGTTGGTCGCTGAACCTACCGAGCCCCCCCAGGAGCCGCTGACGTGAGCTTTTAAGTGGTGCGTCCTCTTCTCCAGGAAGCCCTCAAGCCTTAATTATAATAGTTCATACTTTTAAGTACTTATGACTTATGCCTCTCAAGGTTAGCGTCCTCATTGGCAATCCCCCCTTATGCTGCACAAATGCGTCTGTCGTATTTCTCGAAGGTAGAGATCATATCTTTAAAAAAAAAAAGATTTTTTTTTTAAGTAACCTCCACACCCAACGTGGGGCTCAAACTCATGACCCCGAGGTCAAGAGTCGCACGTTCTTATGACTGCGCCAGCCAGGCGCCCCAGAGACCATATCTCACGTAGCTTTATAGTCCCCTCGGTTTAAAGCACAAAACAGCTTTATAGAGAAGATGCTCAATAAATAATTGGCTCCGTTTCTAAAGCCTAAGATAGGTGATTGGTCCCATTCCACCCAGACGGGGCTACTCAAAATTTCTACGTAACTTTTGGGGGAGGGGAGCAGATGTTGTTTCAGTGGGGTCCATGAGTATGTTTGGGGTGGGCGGAAGGGAACTGCCATGAGCTTTCTGTCTTATGGCTGATGGAGGAAGGGAAATATTACCAACTACCCTCTCTGCTCATTCAGTGATAACATTTACTTTATGAAAATAGGTAGTATTTTCTTAAAAGCAAGGGAGGCCAGGGGGAGCTGGGTAATTTATACTTTGCCAGTCTCATCAGTGCCTTAACATAGTCCCTATTCAGGCAGTCAGGGAGAACTGTATACTCTCGCTGGGAATTGGGGCACATGCCAGTGGTTGCAAACAGCTCGGCGGCTTTCGCCTGTATACTTAGGTCTAGACTCGCCAGTCTGGCATGTGGATCAGATCAGAGACTGGTAAATGCCATTTTGTTTTGACACTGAATTGAAATGAGGGGAAGGAAGGTGCCTGTTTCATAAGACTACAAGGCAAAGAATGCATTGGAAAAAATTCGAACTTGATGTGCTGTTAACAGAATAACAGGTGATCCATCCAGGCTGGGTTTAGTAACACGCAGGATTGTTTAAAACTAGGATTGTTCCAATCAAACCCCGGACGGCGATTGTCCCCAAATCTGGCAACGTTTAGCTGTGCGGTGGTGGAAAGGGACAGAAAATGTACCGGAGCCTAATACTAAGAGAAGTTCAGTTTCACGTAAAGAGAGGTGTTTTTACCTGTAGGTACAAAGCCACACTTTTTACCGATGTGGAAACAGGCTCAGAGGGGTGAAGTAAATTGCCCAAGGTCACACAGCCAGTAAGCGGCACAGCCAGAGTCCCGAAAGTCAGTTCCTGGCCTGAGGAGGGCTCTTCCAAAAGCCAGGGCCACCAACTCTTGAGGATGAATACCTGAACGGCTTCTAAAACGAGCTACTGTAGAGAAACGCGTCTCAAGGACTCTGTTGTCTGGGTGTGTATATTTCAAATCGTTAAACAGAGGAAGTGGGTAATTTACATTGCACTTCTGAAGTAATCATTGCCTAATTGCCTTAAACACTCACGGCCACGTAGTGGTTAAGAGATGTTTGTTAGGAAATTCTCTTGGCGGTCGCTTTTTTTTTTTTTTTTTTTTGAGATAGATGATCAAAAGCACATCAAGAATGCCAGTTAATGCCATCATTATTTACTTAGTATAAATTTACAATAACAGGAAAATATGTTCATGGAAATAAAATATCATCTGAAGAATTTAAAGAATTGAAAACGATTCCCATCTTTGTTGTTTGGCCTTACCTTCCTTTAAAAAACAAACAAACCTGTTTATCACTTTGCCATAGGAAACAATGATTGTGTTGATAAAAAAAAAAAAAAAGAAAAAGGTAAGCCTAGGTAGAAATAATAAATAACTACCATCTCGGATGAAAGCCTTTGTAAAAATGTGTTTGAAATATTCTTTTGAAGAAAAGCAACGTGGCTTAAGGGTTAATTGATAAATCAGACACCAAGGAATCGTACCTACGTCTACCCATTGCCAAAAGAACGTCGAACCTCGTGGTTCCGCTGCTCTCAAATGAGGTCGAATGCACTTGCTTTCACTTTCTCCTTTGTGGACCCTTTGGCTCCCACTTGAGTCAGTTACTCCTCAGACATGCGTTGCGTTTTCCTGACTTGCTGCCTTTGCTCCTCCTGGCCCCTCTTCCCAGAGTTCTCTCTTCCTCTGTCCTCGTGTACCCAGATTCCCACCCATTCCTCCCGACGAGCTCACCTGTCACAGCCTCTGCGAAGCCTTCTCTGACCTCCTCGCGGAAACCATCGCGCTCTTCCCTCTCTCCGTCCCCCACCGCCATGACCTTAGCGATCCCCTAGCATTTTGCTTTTACATTCTTTGACGCGCCTCTCACGTTCCACCTTGACATTCGTGTTTAATGGATTCGTCTTATGCCTTCCACGAACCTCTAGATTTCCTGGAAGCAGAAACATTTTCACTCAGCCTTGGGTGGTCCTCAAATACCGAGCACGGTGCTTCGAATGTAGAAGTCACGCGGAAACATCCATCCGTGCCTACCGTGTGCCACACGATGGGTTCTCAGAGTGAGGGAAACGGTTCCTGCCCTTGAGGTCTTCGTGGGAGACAGACGTGTTACCAAAGAGTTTCAGCGTGATCTGGCAAGTGATGAGATAAAACCAGGAGCAGAGAAGGATGGAAGCCCAGAGTTGGAGCTTGACTAGGGGGAAGGCCTAGTCTAGAAGATGGGTGTTCCTGGTCAGCAAGTAGGCTATACAAATTTATGATTATGAGGTGAAGGCGTTCTAGAAGCTGGCGATATTCACGATGTGACCGTGAGAGCTGAGTAAGCAACAAATGTGAGTCTAGGGTGTGGGATGGCTTTTCTGACGGGCCAGTGGTGCCGGGAATTGAGGTAGAGAGAATACCCGTGAGCCAGATGCCAGAGTCCTCAGGGAAGGAAGGGGGATGCCTGGGAGAGGGGCAACTGATCACACCAGGGAGGCGTAGAAGCTGGTATCTCCAGATGGTGTGAACATTAGAGGCAGGGAGGCTTTTCACGAAGTTGAAGCAAGGGTCGGATAAGACAATGGGGGGGCAGAAGGGTGCTGGTGCCCTAGTCTATCCCGCCCTCTCCAGTCCATTCCGAATTTGGATGTTTCGAGATCAAGCAACTTTGGTTGCTGTGAGCTTCATGGTGAGGCTCCTTGTCTTTCTAGAGAACCAGGTCGTTGTTAGGGCAGGAGGTGGGAGGTATTCTGTGAAAGCACTGAGGGTATGGGGGTGCTGATTTGCAAGTTTAATAAATGGAGATAGAGTCGCTAGAATGGGAACACAGGAAGGGACGTCAATAAGCTAGTCTATGTTTATCATTTTACAATTGAAGATTCCGAGACTGAAAGAAAAGAATAATTTTTCTCCTTGGGCTTCAATAACTAAATTTCTTTTCTTTTTCAAGCAGTTATTTTGATATACAGATCCGTGTTCCTCAGAGTGTTCTGGAAGCACACGAAGGGTCTATGATGTTCTCCCAAAGCAGTCTGTGGGCTATTTCATAGAACAGCATTTCTCTCTTTTTTTTTTAATGATTATTTATTAATTGTTGAGAGAGAGAGAGCAGGGGAGGGGCAGAGACAGAGGGAGACAGAGCATCCCAGGCAGGCTCCCCTCTGTCAGCGCAGAGGTCAACACAGGGCTCGAACTCATGAACCACGAGATCATGACCTGAGCCGAAATCAAGAGTCAGACGCTTAACCGACTGAGCCACCCAGGCGCCCCTAGAACAGCATTTCTGATATGATAAACCCAACAAGCCATACAAATACCACGTTTGTTTGTTTGTTTGTTTAATTATAATTTATTTTTTAAGTAGTCTCTATACCCAACGGGGAGCTCGAACTCACAACCCTGAGATCAAGAGTTGCATGCTCTACCAGGAACCCCAACAAATACCATGTTTTGATATGAAGGCCCTGCTTTTGAAATTCTCTAAACCTATTTCAATAACTCGTTGATGTTTTTTCCACAGTGTCATGTTCTTCCTAGGTATTGATGGCTGATTCATTCCTCAGCCCCCGGTACTAACCCAATGGTGTGTCCTTTGACTATATGGCCCTTGAACTTCACACCCATGCCACTGTGCTGCGACAGCTTTCATGAAGGTCGTCAGTGATTGTCAGGTCATTAAAGCTGACGTACTTTTTTACCTTGTTTCCAAATTTTTATTTAAATTCTAGTTAGCTAACGTGTAGTGTAATATTGGTTTCAGGAGTAAAATGTAGTGCTCCATCATTTACGTATAATACCCAGCGCTCATCATAACAAGTGCCCTCCTTAGTACCCATCACTCGTTTAGCTCATCCCCCACCTACCTCCCTCCATCAACCCTCAGTTTGTTCTCTATCGTCAAGAGCCTCTCGGGGCGCCTGGGTGGCCCAGTCAGTTGAGTGTCCAACTCTTGGTCTTAGCTCAGGTCTTGATCTCAGGGCTGTGAGTTCAAGCCCCACGTTGAGCTTAAAATAGAAAAAAGAGTCTGTGATGGTTTGCTTTCCTCTCTCTCTCTTTTCCCTTCCCGTAGGGCCATCTGTTTTGTTTCCTAAATTCCACATATGAGTGAAATCATACGGTATTTGTGTTTCTCTGACTTACTCAGCATAATACACTCTAGCTCCACCCATGTTGCTGAAAGTGGCAAGATTTCACTCTTTTTGACAGCTGAGTGATCTATCTATCTATCTACACACACACACACACACACACATACATACACAGCACGTCTTCTTTATCCGTTCATCAGTTGATGGACACTTGGGCTTCGGCTATTGTTGATAATGCTGCTCTAAACATCAGGGTGCATGTATCCCTTACAATTAGTATTTTTTTTTTAATCCCTTGGGTAAATACCTAGTCGTGCAATTGCTGGACCATAGGGTAGTTCTATTTTCAACTTTTTGAGGAACCTCCGCGAAGCTAACAGACTTTCTAGTCTTCCTTATATTCAACTTCTCGGCAGCGTTTGATACTGACCATCATTCCTTCCTTCCTAAAATACATAAATGCCTTGCCTTCTATGAAACTACAGTCTCCCAGTTTTATTTGGCTCCTTTTTGGGTCTCCTTTGCAGGTTTCTCCTCCTGTACCCGACTATGAAGCATTGAAGTTCAGAAGTGTTCTAGATGCTCTTACCACGTCGATCCATACCGTTTACCTGGGTGATTTAATCTATTTACGTGGCTTAAGATACTATCTTCGTGCTGTAGATCACAGGGTTTATAACCCCAACTCAGGTTTCTCCTGTGAGCTCTAGACCCCTTTGTTCAACTCAACGTCTCCGCTTGGCTACCTCGAATTCAACTTGCCTCCCCTCCTAGTGTTCGGCGTCACAGCGAGCGGCAAAACCATCTACTCCACTGTGCGAGCAAAAAACCCGAGGCCTCCTCAACATTTCCCTTTCTCCCAGTGTCTCCATCGAATTCATCAGCCTGTCCTGTCGGGTTTGCTTCTGAAATCTCTCTCAAATTCATCCACTTGGCTCCATCTCGATCAATACCACGTTTAGTCAGGCCATTGCAGGAGACTCCTGTTGGTAATCGTTTTATTGACATACAATTCACATACCATAAAGTTTTGGCATCTATATCATTGCGCAATCATCGCCACCATCTAATTTTAGAACATCCCCGGCAATTCCATAACACCCTGTGACCTTATAGTTGTCACTTCTCGCTCCTCCCTGCCCATCTCATGGCCAGTCCTAGGCAACCATTAATCCACTTTCTGTCTCTATGGATTTGCCTGTTATGCGTATTACATTTAATGGTGTCATGTAATATGCAATCTTTCACGATTGGCTTCTTTCACCTGGCATAACGTTTCAAGATCCATCCACGTGGGGATAGACCACATTTTGTTTA
The DNA here is from genome assembly GCF_024362965.1 of Panthera pardus. Lineage (NCBI taxonomy): Eukaryota > Metazoa > Chordata > Mammalia > Carnivora > Felidae > Panthera > Panthera pardus. The sequence goes on from NW_026526843.1 coordinate 8,696,638, forward strand.
TCCCTTCATCGGTTGATGGACATTTGGGCTGTTTCCGTCTGGGCTGTTATGAATAACGCTGCCATGAACATTCACCTGCTAGTTTTTGTGCGGGTATATACTTTGGTTTTCTCTTGGGGATACACCTAGGAATGGGATTGCCAGGTCATATGGTAACTTTATGTTTAACTTTTGGAGGAACTGGCAGACTCTCTTCGCAACTGGCTGCATGATTTCATGTTCCCACCAGCAGTGTATGGTTTCAATTTCTCCACATCCTTTTGCCAATACTTGTTGCCTGACTTTGATTCAAACCACCCTAGTGGCTGTAAAGCCGTAGCTCCTTTGTTTTGATTTGCATTTTTTTTAGATGTTCACTTATTTATTTTTGAGAGACAGAGAGAGAGCACGTGTGCACGTGGGCAGGGGAGGGGCAGAGAGAGAGGGAGACAGAGAGCATCCCCGGCAGCCTCCATGCTGCCAGCGCAGAGCCCGACGTGCGGCTCGAACTCACGACCACGGCCGAAACCAAGGGTCAGACGCTCAACCGACTGGGCCAGCCACGCACCCCTGATCTGCATTTTCTTAAGGACTGATTATGTTGAACGTATATTCATGTACTTGTTGGCCATTTGTGCATCTCTTTTGGAGAAATGTCCATACAGTTCCTTTTCCCATTTTAAAAATCGAGTTATTTGTCTTTTCTTAATCGAGTGGTAAGAGTCCTTTGTATATTCTGGATACAAGTCTCTTGCAAGATGTGTGATGTACAAATAATGTTTTCCCGTTCTTGGGGTCATCTTCTCATTTTCTTTATAGCGTCATTCAAAGCACAAATCTTTGTAATCTCGATGGTGTCCAACTTACCTAGTTTTTCTTTGAATGCTTTTGCTTTTGGTGTCACATCTAAGAAACTTTTGCCTGTCTTCTTTGAGGTATTTTACAGTCTTAGCTGTTATACTTGGATCTTTGGTTCATTTGGGATTGATACTTGGATGAGGTGAGATAGGAATCTGCTTTGTTCTCTCACGCGTGGATGTCCGGTTGTCCCGGCACCATTTTTCAAAAAGACGATTCCCTCGGCAAAAGTTGATTCCCTCGGCACCCTTGGCAGAAATCGAATGACCGTAAATGTGAGAGTCACAGTCCATTCCCCGCATGGAAGTTAGGGTGATCTTTCCGAAGGGTATATCCAACCCTATCACCTCCTCCTCAACAAAACACTTAAAACCCTTCAGCGGGTTCTCATCTTTAGGACAAAGAACAAAATCCTTCTGATGTGGTTAAAGACCCTCAATGCCATTCTTCTGAGATATAGACATTAATTAAACAATCACACATTTAAATATAAAACCTCAACTGTGACAAGCGCTACAACAGGATACGTTGAGATTCTATAATGGAGAGGTTTGGCCCAGCCACAGGACACTTGCATGTGCTATGTCTTTTTTTTTTTTTTTTTTTTTTTGGCATTTGTATTTATTTTTTTTTTCAATATATGAAGTTTAAAATGTTGATTTAATTTTGAGAGAGAGAAAGAAAGAGAGAGCGAGCAGGGGAGGGGCAGAGAGAGACACACACACACAGAATGTGAAGCAGGCTCCAGGCTCTGAGCTGTCAGCACAGAGCCCGACGCGCGGCTCGAACCCACAAGCCGGGAGATCATGACCCGAGCCGAAGTTGGACGCTTCACCGACTGAGCCACCCAAGTGCCCAGCGTGTGCTGTTTCTTTACCTGCAGGGAGGCATCAAGGGTTGATTCAACACTGTAGTCGCCGTGGGTCAAATGTTAGAAACAAATACGCCAGACTTTCAATCAAACAAAGTAATGGGATTGGCTCTTGTTTGAGACTTGTATGATAGTCTGACGCATTTCATGCCATCTAAACTTTAAAGAGTGGAGTTTCCTGGATGGTAAGCTTCACTTGGTTTTAGTAACTGCTGCTATTTATATGCACGAGAATAAAAATCATCCAGGCCAGGCGCATTTTGCCTGTTATGTGATTACAGACGTGTCTTCACCATTTGGTTAGGTTAAGGGATAGTGTTTGGAAAGTTACTTTTCCTTTATTTTCTTGGAACGTATTGGCTGTAATCAACACCTGGTTAGCTCTCCTGGCTATCGTTCCCAGACACCAGACAGAGAACTAAAGGCAAATAGCCTTGTGGAACGTAAGAGGACACATTGACCAGAATGGAGTTTTACTGTCAACTAAAATATTTAAGGATCATAATATTCTGCTTCCTCGTGTAGCTGAGCTTTTTTTTTCTAACACAATACAATTTCTGTTTTTACATTTTTTTAGAAAGTTTATTTATTTTGAGAGAGACAGAGACAGAGCGAGTGGGGGAGGGGTAGAGAGGGAGGGAGAGAGAGAATCCCAAGCAGGCTCCGCACTGTTCACGCACAGCCTGATGTGGGGCTTGAACTCACAAAACCATGAGATCATGACCTGAGCCGAAACCAAGAGGCTCAGTGGCTTAGCCAACTCAGGTGTCAGCCACTCAGGTGTCCCTAACACAATACAATTTCTAATTACAAAGTATTGGAAAATAATCTGATGGGGGAAAAAAAACCACATTTGCATGATAATTTCTGAGTAGAAATAATTGATTTCAATGATATTCTTTTTAATTTAACCATCGTAGACAGAATGAGAGAAAAAGAATAGGGAAAACTCAACAACTCGGTATTAATTGATCATGAAACTGAATTGGGATACATTTTTTTTTTTAACGTTTATTTATTTTTGAGACAGAGAGAGACAGAGCACGAACAGGGGAGGGGCAGAGAGAGAGGGAGACACAGAGGCTGAAACAGGCTCCAGGCTCCGAGCTGTCAGTACGGACGGAGCCCGACGCGGGGCTCGAACTCACGGACCGCGAGATCATGACCTGAGCCGAAGTCGGCCGCTTAGCCGACTGAGCCACCCAGGCGCCCCATGGGATACATTTTTGAAATAACTGATTATGAGACAATTTTCATTCCTAAATAACAGACAAACACACAATATCACATGTGTTTAAATTTCAGGTTCAAGTGCATCTGGAAACTCAACATCTGGGGCACAAATTCTCTTTTTTTAATCCAGAAGTTCTTTACTACCTTTTTTTTTCCCTTTTCTTTTCTTTCTGTCGAAGCTGGAGAAGCCCTCGGAGATCTTTTTATTAGCAGATCAGGAAATTTGGGCTTGGAGAGCTTAAAAAACAAGCCAAAGCTCACAAACTAGTTATTGGCCAACTCTGGATTTGAACCCCTGTCTCTTCACTGTCAGTTTTGCCTGTTTCAGACAAGATTCTCGAAGAGAAAAGGGAAATGCGTACCCATAGATATGTATTCTCAAAACATATATCCCCTATTGTTTTTCTGATTACCCGAGTGATCCTTGTAGAAATATTCAGTGGACTGTGGCCTTCCGATCCAGCCGAAGGCTGGGCATTTCGCACAGGTGACACAAGGAAAACGGGCCACCTCAGTCAGCGTAGCTTAGGGCTTAACGCTGGGAAAGGTCGAATGTTTTGAACTCGTGCTTCCTTCTCGTGCTGGAGGAAGGCATTCGTTCAAAGTCTGTCATTACTGCAGGCCCAGATTTAGAAAGTTAGGGCTGTGCTATTGTGACTCTCGAAGGAGGACATCACGCAGAGCAGTTTTGCAAAACGTGGTGACATTGAGTGCTGTGGAAACAGGACACCACGCGATTCCCCTTGGGAACACATGAGGTAATCATTTGAATGATACCTTTGCAAAGGCGTGTTAGGATGCATTTCGAGATCGCTGCTTGAAACCATCATTAACCTGACCCTTGCTTGGGGAGGTTTGATCTGCTTGTCAGCTCCCGGGAAACACAACGGGCTCGAAAGGAGGGTTCCTTTTATTAATCTAGGTGGCCCTTGGCAGTGGCAAATCCGATTTCCCCCTTCGCGCCCCCTCTGGCTGGCACACGATGGTGGCATTAGAGCTGATGCCACTTGGCTGATCATGCATTGTGGATCACCGTTCAAGGCGACAGGAAGAGACAAAAGCCGGGCTCATTGGAAACGTTTGAAATGTTCATCCCGTTTCTAAACAATAACAAAATGTACCCCTTTGATTCTTCTAGGTTGTCAGGCAGGATGCGGTCCGTTATTTATGAGCCACTTGCGGCCCCTTCCTAGTCCGGCCCCGTCCCCTTATTTCGTAGCGTTTCCTTTGTTCCGACTACACGAGGCTTCGACTTTAAATCTGATGGGGTTACTTGCGATTGGTCACATCGGGTATATCGGGTGCCGGGAAAACAGAGGAGAGGACTGAAATCCTTATTTATCAAGAATATGTGCATTCGGGGCGTTTCTCATCGGTTTACTGTAAAGTGCCATATAAAAGGCACGATTAGACAGTTGACCTCATTACTAGTTTTCCTGTTTTAAAGTCTCTAGGCTATGGTGCCATTTTGGATACTTGGCTAATTTTTATGCAACGATTACAGCATAGCCCGACTTTCAACATCGTTGCATGAAGTCATGATAGGAAGAAGTCTCAGGGCGCCTGGGTGGCTCAGTCCGTTAAGCGTCCGACTTCGGCTCAGGCCATGATCTCACGGTCTGTGGGTTCGAGCCCCGCGTCGGGCTCCGTGCTGACAGCTGGGAGCCCGGAGCCTGCTTCGGATTCTGTGTCTCCCTCCCTCTCTGCTCCTCCCCTGCTCATGCTCGGGCTCGCTCTCTCTGTCTCTCAAAAATCAATAAACATTAAGAAAAAAATTTTAAAAAGAAGGAAATCTAAACATCAGAACCGGCGCCCCAGATACCACCTGCTCTTTTCACAAGATCCAGGCGATGCGGCAGCAACCGAAATGGACAAAGCCCTCTGCTCTCGTGGGCCTTGCGTTCAAGTGAAACAGAGGTGGGTGGGCCGGATACCATACATGTAGGTAGCTGACTGACGTTATTACCGGTTTAATGATAAGAAAACTGAAGGCTGCCTCCGTGCTAGGACGGTTGATGGCCAATCCTCTAAAGGCCATAGATCGATCACCATTGTGTGGATTCGACAGCTAATGCACATGATGCGGGATAAGTTTGTTACAAGACCTGCATACCATGTTACAGAATTCAGGCGAGAGAGATGTACGTGTGCGTGTGTGTGTGTGTGTGTGTGTGTGTGTGTGTGTGTGTGGTGCATTTACCTGCAAATGGTATGCCCAGGTACCAGTTTTATTTCCTTCCTATAGGTTTGGTCCAACGACTTCTCATGAGCCTATGGGATCTGGCTCAAGAATTGGGACTTTGCTGGGTGTGTTCAAGATCAAGCTACCCAATTCAGAGATTCTTTCCTTTCATCACGTATGTCATCTATAACCCTGAAGAAAGAATAGGGTCGTTTGCAGCAGGAGGTAGAGTCCAATAGAAAGAAGACAGTCTTAACAATCGGGAGATGAAGGTTCTGGTCCCAGTGCTTTTTATAAACTGAGTAGCCTCACGGTATTTCTTTTCTCTGGGCCACGATTTCCCCATCTATAAAACGAGGAGTTTGGCAGATGATCCCTTAGAGGCCTTCCAACTAATCCATTCCATTCTTCTGTGACGCGATGAGTTAGGGTCACAGAGAAAATCCTTCCCAGACTACAAACACAGAGTTTCATTGCTCACCTTAAATCATACTCCTCCTTGGAATCAATTTAAAGCCTTTCGTTAAAGCTATAAAGACCCACAAGCCATCTAGAAAAGCAATTTTATTTGATTCGCCAAGTTCCAAGTGGAATAATCTTTACAAATAACCATCAAGGGTGTATGGGTAAAGATGGAGTTCATTTCTGGTCCCTGTTCCAATCCTATAAATGCTTACAAACTTTAACATGGAAGCATTCAGCGGAAAGGAGTCGATGATGTCATGTGCCCGGAAGAGTTCATCATTTTCTTCCACGTCAACCAATTTTGCAACGAGAAGTCACGCATGATAATCACATGCTCACCACATTCTTAATACCCATCGCTTACGGAGCAAATCGTAGAATTTCTGGCGACGTGCTAAGGTCCTCACGGTCCCCAAGTCACTCTGCGTCATATCTCAAGTCGCTAGAGCACGGAGATGGAGACATTATTGCGCCTTTTTTTGCAAACGAGTAAACTGAGGTACAGGCCAGGTAAGAAATTTGATGAAGGTCTCACACCCGGTAAGTCGCGGAGCCTGACTTCGAATGTAGGTCTTTCGGATTACAAAAGGGGAATGCTCTGATGGGTATATATCCCAACAACAACCGGGTGCGACAGGCGAGGCATTATAAACCTCACTTTATATATGAGAAAACCAAATCTAAGAGTTTCCGCGAGTTGCCTCAAATCCCAAAGCTACTAAGTAGCAGAGCAGGGACCAGAGCCTGTCTATGTGTGAGTTTCCACCTATTTCTTTTGTATTAAGCAGACATTTATGAGAACAATTAAAAGAGTATGCCGATTGAGGATATCGACCGTGAGAGTATTTTAAGCTTTGGAGCAGCGGTGGCGAACAGATAGATTTAGGCCATAAACATTAATCTATGGAAGACGATGTGCGCTATAACCGGTTTTTGGGTTTTAAGATATCTGTATTTCTTTTTTTTTTTTTAAGTTTATTTATTTATTTTGAGAGAGAGAGAGACGGAGAGAGTGTGTGCACAGTGGGAAGGGGCAGAGAGAGGGAGAGAGACAATCCCAAGCAGGCTCTGCGCTGTCAGCGTGGAGCCCCGTGCGGGGCTCGAACCCACGAGCCACAAGATCACGACCGGAGCCGAAATCAAGAGTCGGCCGCTTAATGGACTGAGCCACCCAGGTGTCCCTGTTGTAACTATTTGATCAGCCAAGACGTTTTGGGGGAACATTTACTTTATGCGCAGCAGTTTTGTCGGATCTATGTGAATCTAGAAGGAGGTATAGTGTCTATCCTCAAGGAGTTCATAGTTTAGCTGGTCTCTTACCGTGCTCGGGCTGGTAAACAAAACGTCGTAGACTAGGTGGCTTACACGGCAATTGATTTCTCATGGTTCTGGAGCCTGGGAAGTCCAAGATCAAGGTGCTGGCAGATTTGGTGTCTCCTGAGAGCCCTCTTTCTTATTTGCAGACGGCTGCCTTCTCACTGTGTGCTCCCATGGCCTTTGTTTGCTGCACGTTCGTGGATCTCTCTGTCTGTCTGTCTGTCTGTCTCTCCCTCTTCTTGTAAGAGCACAAATCAGATCACAAGGGTCCCGCTGTCTTGACCACATCTAAATCTAATTACCTCCCCAAGGGCCCACCTCCAAACACCTCACACGGGGGGCTGAGGCTTTAACATATGAATTTCAGGGAGGCACAGACATTTAGCCCGTAACATTCTATCCCTGGACCCACAAAAGCCATGTCCTTCTTGCAGGCAAAATGCCCCCCAAATCTTTACTCATTCCAGCATCAGCCCTGACGTCTGAAGTCCAGAGTACCATGTAAATGTCATCTAAATCAGATGTGAGGGAGACTCAAGGTTGTATTCATCCCGAGACAACGTTCCTCTCCCGTCACAAGCCTGTGACACCGGACAAGTCACGCACTTCCACAATACAGTGCTGGCACGGACATGGGATAGACATCTACATTCCAGAAGGGAGGAATGGAAAGGAAGAAGGGGGCGCTAGGTTCCGGGCAAGTCCAAAACCGAGTAAGGCAAATTGCACGAGATCTTAAGGCTCAAGAATTATCTTCTTGGGTCCAGTGCTCTGCCCTCCAGGACCATGGGGAGGCAACATCCCTCCCATGGTGCAGTGGGGCAGTGCCCACCCTGAGGCTCTCTACAGGGGCCTTGCACGCCTGCGGTCGTGGGCGGAGTCGTTGTGGCCTGCCAATCCGGAGAGGAGGCCCTACCCTTTGAAACCTAGGAGGAACTAGTCCAGTTCCCTGGCCTGTGCTGGGAATGGCCGTCCTGTTGATCTCTGGATCGCCTTTGGGATCGTTCTTCCCTTTTCTTAAAGGGAACAGGGGTGTGGGAGGAGCTGGGAGTCTCTTGAATCATGTCTTTCTTCTCTATCCCCACGAGTCTGACCTTAGTCTGTCACTTCCGTCCTGGACTCCACTGGGCTACAGCCAGACCACTCTCCAAAAAACACCAATCTCGGATTCCTGCTCCAGGACCTACCTACGAATTCCTTCGCTTGAACTTCTAGACCAGCCCCGTCCCATGGGAATATGAGGCAAACTGCATGTTAACTTGACAATTCCTAGCAGCCACATTTTAAACCGTAAAAAGAAACAGATGAAATTAGCGTTAATAGTGTCCATTCTGTTCTTTTTTTTTTTTTTTTTTTTTATGCCATGTCTTCCAAGTCCAGTGTGTAATCTACACGCAGCCTGGACCATCCACACTTCAAGTGCTTGGTAGCCACGTGCGGCCAGTGATGAGTGTATTGTGCAGTGAAGATGTAGACGTTCCAGTTCTGCCAGTGGTCTCACCAATGTCCTTATTCTGGGCCAGAATCCAGTTTTGGAGGCCACACCGCATTTGGCTGTTGAAGGGGAATCAGGATATGCCACCCCAGATTATGCTACTTTGGCATAAGGATCATTTCGATCCGAAGGCAACTGAGAATCAACAAATGCAGGAAGGGTTCTCTATCCTCCCTTTACTTGCCTAAAAGCGGGGCAAACATTTCCCTTTGGGAAGATGTCCCCCTGTCTTGTGTCAGTAAGAAGGGAGTGACTCATCACCAGAGACAGAACGTTGGCACAGAGATGAGTCTACATTAACAAACCTTACTCAAATAACCCTTATCTTTTGTTAGTTTCCCCGTATATTTCCTAGGCATTTCCCCACAATTTTCCCAGGCACTGGAAGCTCAAACCCCCTTGCCATTGTTAAAAAGGGCATGCAACGCCCAGAGTCTAACCACTTCTTTGAGTTTTGCTTCTTTTCTGTGAACTCGCATGCATGTAAAATATTAATAAACAATCGTATAACTTTTTTCTTCTTACTCTGTGTTTGGTTAATTTAATTTACAAGCCCCAAGGACTAAACCTAAGAGGTTGTAGGGAAACTTCTCCTCCTTTCCACTGTCATGTTTCCTCGGTCTCCTATCTGAGGCAGATACATTAACTTCTGGATTAACTAAGGTAGTGTGACTTCAGGCTTAGAGGTAGTTACAGATAAGACCCTGGAGCGCAGGTAAGTAGGAAGAATCCATATTAATAGCGTGTAGAATCGGGTACAGTCTATGCAAGTAAAAATTAGGTAACTTTGTTACTAATAGTGACTCTTGGGACCTCTGTAGTACATTTTAAGATGACGTATATGTATAAATTAGGGATTGAGCACAACACGAATAAAATCAGATTGCTGTTTTGCCTGAAATAATCTTTTGAAACAGTGGAAATGACCAAACCTGTGGTTACACATATTCTTTCTCTTCCTCTTCTCTGCCTCTTTTCCACTTTTGCCTTTCCTCATTTCTCCGTCTGCTGAATCTCCTCTCTTGCTTTCTTCTTTATGTTGACCGTTTGACCATTTATTCAAATTTTATTGAGCACCTACTATTTAGCCCTTGCTCGGTCCTTCAGAAATCATGCTAACAGTGAGTGAACTCTCGTAATTGTCTCATTATATTTGAAGTAAATATTTACTAGGAAATTAAACCAAGGTATAGGGATATTTCGGTTTGTGCAAACTCACAAAAGATGTTGCCACCATTTGATTTATATTTGCATTACAAACATTTATAGAAAATACTGTTGAGACTTAAGTGGCCATATCTATGTTCCGGAGCGATACATATCTGTAGGTGTGTTAAAATACCTCCAGCACAAGAGTTAACTTAAACGTCAGGTCCTAACTGACAGGGACGATTCAGTGAAATTTCTTTAAACTGCCTTTTTTTTTTTTCAAGGGAGGATGCTTGACTTCACTCTGAGCTTTACCCTGGTCTCCGGAAAAACATTCAGTGGGAAAGAGTTGCTGTCCGTTAGCAGAAAATGACTTAAGATTTGCATTCTTTTACCAATGAAATAAACGAACAAAGTTTGCAATTGAAAAGGCAGTTTACATCTTTTGTTGTTTTGGCCCCTAGAAATCCTATTATACTTCAAGCGGCTCTAAGGAATGTGCCAACAAGTATTAATTAGATCAGTGGCATGTGTGTGTAGTTTCTTTCATCAGGATATTTAAAACTGAATATTCAAACCTTCATGTCAATTTCACAAACCTGTCTCACCAGTACATTTAGACACTGGTATATTTAACCGCCAAAGGTTATTTTCCCGGCGGAGACCCTAAATGCATCGGAGCCCAAGCCTAGAAGGTCAGCCCTCTGCTTTAAGCCCTGCGGCGGTTGAAATTACTGTCTGTTTTCTCCCACAAATGATGCACGCATTCAAAGGACTTAGGGGATAGATATTCCGCAAAAGCAGTTTGTTTTAACAAGAGGGGTGAGGTTGCCTGAAGGGATGTCACAAAATGCGATCAGACTGTGTGAAAAGAGAACAGCCGAGTCTCCGAAAACATTCCCACTCGGGGAGGGTTTTCTCGGGCCCCTCTAATATACCTACTTTCTGCCTAACTTCTGTTAGTCTTTTTGAGCCGGAGGAAATGCCCTGCATGTGGATGGACTGGCGGTTCAGCCCTGACCACTTTAACCTGTGCTTTTACAGATCTGACACCATCAATCTGGTTAGAAGCTTGATCCCAAATTAGCACAGATAAGGCATTTCAGGCAAAACTACAGACTATCTCAGTAAGCACTCCGTGACAAATCATATACTTTAAGGACGTACATTCGTCTACCTCTCTAGCCTGGTTTTCACTTCACATGCCTCTTGTATTGACAACAAATACAGGTTTTCTCTCTTTGAGCGTAAAACCACATGCATGGTGCCTTAAATTAGACCGAATTGGGATAAATGTCACGTATTAAGTTGGGTATCTCTCATGCTTCATTACGGTTCTTTTGGATGTCAAATTCACGTTTTCCTTTCCGAAGTAGAAAGGAAGCTGCGGGGAAGTTTTCTAATGGTCATTTCCATCTGTCTCTCCTGGAAAACTCCAGAATAATAAACCCGACTCGTAATTGTAGCATATTTTCTTGTGCCAAACGGAGTGGGGAAATGTGATAAAAAAAAAAAAAAAAAAAAAGGTAGAGCAACAGAGGGCCTGATGCATCTTTAAAAGAATTTAAAGGTAGATCCCATTGATGAATATATATCCAAACATAAAAAAAAAAAAAAAAAAAGCCGTCTCAGGAGTAAATACCAAAATAAAAACATCGCGCCATTTGATGGATAAGCTGCATTGAAAACAGTTAAGATAAGACCTACAAATATACGTGTTTAAGTATCGCCTATAGGGTTATTTGAGTTAGAATGATTATACACATTCAATCCGCAATAATAAAATTATATTGCAACATAATCCCATTCAACCGTTTTTTGTAGTTTTTCTTCCCTCCAGCTGTTTCTCGACTCTTGTAATTTAAAGAAGTAAACCTTTTGTTCTTAAAACTTACTTAGTCCCTTTCTAATTCTGTTGATGGACATCCATTTCCATTGCCTTATTTTATGTTAATATCTAACAAAAGAACGCCGTTAGCCTCCTGCTAGTAAAGGCCCCACCTCCTTTGTTGGGGAGGGGGGAGGGGAGGGGGTTCTTTTTTAGCCTTTTACTCTACAGAAGACTTTACACTTCCTCTCTCCACATCTAGTCAAGAAGAGAATTTCTGCATGAGCTAAAAATTCCTAGGAAAAGGCTATAGCCCCCAAGTGTGGAAGGTGGTTCTTAGCTGTCAATTCCCTTTTGTTATTCGCTCAAACGGAATTATGAAATGTTCGTGGCTTTGTAGGGCAGAACGCATTTCTCCCGAGCAAATGCAAATGCATTAGGTGTGCCCAGGTAATTTGAAATGCTCATGCTGGCAGCTTTTCTGCATGAGTAAAGCTGTTTAATTAATGCATTTTTCCCTTCCTTCTGATTAGTTGATTCTGATTTTCTCGGAATAAATTAAACTCTCTGTAATATGCTTCCTATAGCTTCTTGGGCTACCCAAGGCCCGATACCTCCCACCAGGAGGGCAGATGCAAAGAAATGAAATGATTCCTCTGCATATTTCTCACAGAGATTTTTCTCCTATACAAAGGACTCTGATTTTCCTCGCAATATGGCTTCGAGGAACGATGTGTTCAAAGAGGATCTTGGGGCTTCTGTTGACGTTGCCCATGGGTAATAACCCTTCTAGCTCGAATCCCGGAAATGGGTGGTGGTTCCGTTTAGTTTTGTTTCATTGAAATCTGGGGAGTAAACATTCAGTGAGGTAGGAAAGAAGTCGCATAAACATTTTCTTCCTACACGTGGCGCGGGAACTTGACATTTCTCCGTAGGTGCCACGACTTTCTAAAGGAACCCTTTGATTTGTGAAAAGAATTCATTTGTACCAGAAAGGCAGGGTGGGTGCGCCTGGGGGTGCTCTGTCGGTTGGGCGTTGGACTCTTGGTTTCGGCTCAGGTCACCATCTCGAGGTTTATGGGTTCGAGCCCCACATCGGGCTCCGAGCTGACAGTGGTGCAGAGCCTGCCTGGGATTCTCTCTCTTTCTCTCTCTCTCAAAATAAAATAAACTTAAAAAGAAAAGAAAAGGAAAAAAAAGAAAGAAAGAAAGGCAGAGCGGCATGATGGAAAGGGGACTAGATTTGGATTCGGGAAGGACTGTGTTTGAAGCCCTAACTCTCAGGCGGGACCCTCCCAGCCCTTCTGTCCCCCGTATCCTTACAAGTCAGGCGTCTTACCAAGTGTTGATGGAAGGTCCCAAAGGGCTGTCTCATCTTAGGTTTTTGCTCCCCTAACCCAGACAGAAATCCCTAAAGAGATTTTTCTTGTCCTCCTTGCCCCACTCCACTGAGACCCACTGGAGGTAATGCACGCATGTCCTTGAGGAAATCCTTCATGAGCAGAACGACGATGGTAACAAGATCGCTATTTGGTACCTTGTAGCCCTTTTCTCCTACATACTGGAGTCTTCTCAGCAGCCCTTTAGATCCATTTTGATGTATTTATGTATTTAACAGAGACTCTTTGACTCCATTAATTTCGACAGAGAGAGCACACAAGTTGGGGGAGGGGCAGAGAGAGGGAGAAGGAGAGAGAGAGAATTCCAGGCAGGCTCCACGCTGCCAGCACAGAGCCCGACTCGGGTCTCGAACCCATAAACCGTGAGATCATGACCTGAGCTGAGATCAAGAGGTGGATGCTTAACCGACCGAGCCACCCAGGCGCCCCTCCTTGACCTCATTTCTTTTTAATATTTATTTTTCAGAGAGAGAGAGAGAGAGAGAGAGAGAGAGACAGAGTGAGAGTGGGGAGGGGCAGAAAAAGAGGGACACGCAGAATCCGAAGCAGGCTCCAGGCTCTGAGCTTTCGGCACAGAGCCCGACGCGGGACTCGAACTCACGAACCGTGAGATCACGACCCGAGCCGGAGTCGGTCGCTCAACCGAGTGAGCCACCCAGGCGCCCCTTGACTTCATTTTGAAGATTCTTGTCGAGGGACATTGGAAGTGAATGCCAACAGCTACTGTTACAATCACATTCTCTATTTTTTAAATTAGTATCTTCATTGTTCCTCCATTGTTCACTTCATGAATCTAGTACGACGAGCTCAGGGCTAGTTGACATGTCTGATTTGCAAAAATAGCTATAGCTCACTTCATACCCTAAGAGTGTTCTTAGAAGTTATGTACGATTAAGAATTGGTCAAGAGGGGAACAATATTTCACGCTGACCCTTATAATTATGCTAAGATCCTTTATGCCATGACTAGTTTTCCTTGAGGTCTCTCACCGCTCGAAGTATTAAATGAGCTAAACGTGGTAGTGTTTAACGTAGACCAGTTTGGGCACCTGGGTGGCTCAGTCGGTGAAGCCTCCGACTCTGGATTTCGGCTCAGGTCGTGATCTCACGATTCATGAGATCGAGCCCTACATAGGGCTCTGTGCGGACAGCACAGAGCCTGCTTGGGATTCTCTCTCTCCCTCTCTGCCCCTCCCCTTCCTCCAAATAAAGAAATAAACTTAAAATAGAGAAAGTAGATCACTCTAAGTAGACAACCCCCTCCTTAATACAGTATTCTGCAATGTGCATCCAGCTTTTTTTCTTCTTAAGTTACCTTCCTGAAATAATTTCACACTCACGGGAAAGTTGAAAGAGTACTTTTCACTCAGATTCCCCAGTTATTCCCTTTTGCTTTATCAGTAGCTCCTTAAATAGGCATATATTTTATTATTTTTCCAAAATAAATTTTCCAACCAAAGGAGAGTAAGTTGCAAACATCATGCCCACTGCCCCTAAATATTTCAGCGTGTATTTCCTAAAAGACAAGGGTACTCTCCTCAATATAATCATAGCCCTACCATCAAAATCAGGAAATTAACATTTATACCGTCTAATCCCAAGACTCCATTAGAATTTCACCAATGGCCCAATAATGTCCTTTATAGCTTAACTGGTCAATGAATAAAATATATTTTTTCTTGTGGTCCTGGATCCAATCCAGGATCGTGTGTCATAACTAGCTGTCACATCTCTTTAATTTTCTTCAATCTGGAACCGTTCCTCAGTTTTTGCTTGTCTTTTATGACCTACACATTTTAGAGGACAGTTCAGCTGTTTTGTAGACTGTCCCTCAGTTTGTGTCTGTATTTTGTGGGGAGATACTTTGAAACTATACAAATATCCTGTTCCAATGGTGATTTTCTTTTCTTTTTTTAATTAAATTTTTAAAGTTTATTTTCAGAGAGAGAGAGAGTGAGTGAGTAGGGGATGGGCAGAGAGAGAGAGAGAGAGAGAGAGAGAAGGAGAGAGAATCCCAAGCAGGCTCCACACTGCCAGTGCAGAGCCCGATGTGGGGCTTGAACCCACAAACCACGAGATCATGACCTGAGCTGATATCAACAGCCGGACCCTCAACCGACTTAGCCACTGGGGAGCCCCTATTAACTTTTTTAATGTTTATTTATTTACTTTTTGAGAGACAGAGAGAGCAAGAGAGCACATGGGGAGGGGCCAAGAGAGAGGGAGACAGAGGATCTGAGGCGGGCTCTGCACGGACAGCAGTGATCCCGACGCGGGGCTCGAACTCACAGACCGAGAGATCATGACCTGAGCTGAAGTTGGACGTTTAATTGACTGAGCCACCCAGGTGCCCTTCCAATGGTGATTTTCTGATTCTACCATTCTTTATGTATTTACTAGTTGGCGTTCTACAGGAGACAGCTTTTCTTTTTTCCCTACTTATTTATAAAAATATGGTCTCATGAATTTCTGTTTTATAAAATGAGTGCAATAATATGTTACTGTCATTATTCATATAATATGTTACTGTCATTATGTATCTCGATGGTCAAATTATCTCAGGTTGTTTAATGGGAGCCCCTTGAAGTTGGCTTCTGCGCCCTTTTGACATGCCCACGTCATTTTAGGGGGCACTTTCTTACTTTCTGGCAAAACAGAATATCCCAGACTTGTCTTGTGCTTTTCCTTTCCCACCTCTACAGCCAGTTCTCTCCATTTATGAGAGAATGCTAGTTAAAGCACCAAGACCTGGGAACAAGGTGTGGTAACTGCTGCTGGGATGTTAATGTTTCTAGACCCTCTCAGTGGACAGAGGTAGGAAAAGTTTTTCGAACTTTTTAATGTTTATTTATTTTTGAGAGAGACAGAGAGAGACAGTGTGGACAGGAGAGAGGCAGAGAGAGAGGGTGACCCAGAATGCAAAGCAGGTTCCAGGCTCTGAGCTGTCAGCACGGAGCCCGGCGCGGGGCTCGAACTCACAGACTGCGAGATCGTGACCTGAGCCGAAGTCGGACGCTTAACCCACTGGGCCACCCAAGTGCCCTGAGATAGGAAAGTTTCTATGTACGAGAATCACTATGGATTTACTGTCAGACACATTAGGAATAAGCTTCAGGGCTCATCATTTACATGGTCCCTCCTAAGGCAATGTGTTCACGTGGTCTTATGTTTTTGCGAGATTTGAAAAGGGTTAAGACCAGTGTCTCTTTCCATCTTGACTACGTCTCCATCATACTTTTCTTCTTGTAGATGGCATCTGAGTGGATTCAGACATGTTGGGCATTAGGCTAAGGGAAAGTAGAATCGGGGATACATTTTATAAAAACCACTTTATTGTCATATGAAAAATTATACATAGTTAATGTGTATAAGTTGATGAGTTTGGAGATGAGTTCATGCATGTGAAACCCTCACCACAGTCTATGCCATAAACATATTCATCACTTCCGAAAGTTTCTCCCTCTTTCTTCTTCTGCTTCTATTTTCTCCTCCTCCTCCTCCTCCTCCTCCTCCTCCTCCTCCTTCTTCTTCTTCTCCCCCCTTTTCTTTCTTTCTTTCTTTCTTTCTTTCTTTCTTTCTTTCTTTCTTTTTTTCTTTCTTTCTTCTTTCTTTTTCTTTCTTTCTTCCTTTCTTTCTTTCTTTCTTTCTTTCTTTCTTTCTTTCTTTGTTTCTTTCTTTCTCTTTCTTCTTCTTCTTCTTCTTCTTCTTCTTCTTCTTCTTCTTCTTCTTCTCCTTCATCTTCTCCTCTTCCTTCTTCTTCTTCTTCTTCTTCTTATTATTATTATTATGACAAAAACACTTAACATGGGGCACCTGGGTAGCTCACTTGGTTAAGTGTCTGCGTTTTGGTTTCAGTTCAGGTCATGCTCTCGTAGTTCGTGAGTTCGAGACCCACGTCAGGCTCTGCCGCTGGCAGTGTGGAGCCTGCTCGGGATTTTCTCTCCCAGTCTCTCTCTGCCCCTCCCCCACTCACTCTATCTGTCTCTTTCACAACAAATAAACTTTAAAAAAATTATTTAAAAAAAACACTTAACATCTACCATAGCAAATGTACACTAAGCAGTAGACTAATCTCTAGGGTCTGTTTGTATGATTGAAACTTTGTACAAGTGGAGATACATTTAGTTGGGGGTTAATGGAATATATTTATGCTGTTTGCAGTTACCTGGGGGTATAATTATGTTATCGATACCTGTCAGGGGGTAGGAATGGCTTACACTGCCTCTTTACTGTGCCTTCTCATCTGACGCCTAACATGGAAATGTAGGCCAGAAGTCATACCCTCTTTTCATTTAAAAACTTGAAGTTTATCTGATGTCAGTAATGAAGACTGGTGACGATGAAAGAACCTTTGCCGAACTATCAATAATAGTGAAAACAAATTTTGATCGATCATGCTAGAGGAAAGGTTATCTCTTTTCTGTATGGACGTGTATGTTACAAAACCACTGTCGTATGAAGAGACAAAGAGCATGCAGCTTAAAAAGTGAGAAAACGGCGCACTACGCGTCAAGGGGTTAATTAGTATAAATATTATGTTATTTGTATGCATTTTCTAATGTTTGTGCTAGTCCGGGTTTTTTTTTTTTTCATGTGAACAATTTTTTTTTTTAATTTTTTTTTTTTTCAACGTTTTTTATTTATTTTTGGGACAGAGAGAGACAGAGCATGAACGGGGGAGGGGCAGAGAGAGAGGGAGACACAGAATCGGAAACAGGCTCCAGGCTCCGAGCCATCAGCCCAGAGCCTGACGCGGGGCTCGAACTCACTGGACCGCGAGATCGTGACCTGGCTGAAGTCGGGCACTTAACCGACTGCGCCACCCAGGCGCCCCTCATGTGAACAATTTTTATTTAAAGTCGTACTTAAGATTACTTTATTCCCGCATCTTCTCGATTGTTTCTTCCTTCTGTTTGCCCTTTTCCTTTCCTACTTGGCGAGATTTGGCTTTGCGTTCAAGGATCTTTTTGTGGCCTTTGTCCCATTTTGGTCTAGTGATAACCACCTTGCTGGGGTGGATGCCCACGTGGACGGTGGTACCAGTCACCTTCTCCCGCCGTACGCATTCAGGGCAGATGATAGATTTCTTCCCGTGAACCTGGGCCACTTTGCCAATTTGCTGACCTTCACCATCCTCTGGGGTGAAGCAGGCTCCAGGCTCCGAGCTGTCAGCGCAGAGCCTGACTTGGGCCCGAACTCACGGACCGTGAGACCGTGACCTGAGCCGAAGTCGGACGCCTCACCGACAGAGCCACCCTGGCGCCCCAGAGATATCTAAATTCTAAGTAAATATTCATTTTGTTACCTAATTTGTGTTTACATTTTTTTGGTCTTCTTTTTCTTAAAGATAGTCCTATGAATTGTATATAATTTAAGACCTAGAAAACCTGGATCCACATCTGACAACATGGCACATGTGAATAAAACATATTTGTACTCAGCCTCCCTGGCCACAGCGGGCATTGGGGGAAATTTGCAACCGAGTCAGGGTGGTGGCAAGTAGGGGAAAAGGGAGTCTGGGCTTGAGGCCTCTGCTGGGTGGGGAAATGTGCCAAAGTAGTCATAGTCGTCTCCCTACCTTGTTAAGAGACTAAGGAGCTACGGTCTGAGTTAGCTGAGAAGTGGGCAATGATTTTCTCTCATCCTGGATATTATCTGTACCTTTGGTAATGAGGTTTCTGGCAGCAAAATGCAGGTCTGGCACATAGCTTCCTTGTTAATAGAGATATTACTGTCTGACTCTTTCCAAATAGTAAATTACACTAAAAGGACATCCATTTCTAGTTATTTGCAGTCTCGGGAGAGAAAAATAAAGCCCCCCCCCCCCAAGTTTTTTGCATTATTCTAAGATCACAGAGACAAGAGAAAAGCTAGTGATAATTCGGAAAATGGGGCTCATAAGTCATCGTCTTTTTTCACTTGCAATTAAATCACACCTCTGATAATGTTGAGAACAAATAGTAATTTGCTTTGGGTTTTGATTTTTTCCGAGTCCGTCGTGTTTTTCCAGGTGGATTTTTCAGAGGATTTAAAGTCCTCAAGGGGAACACAATAGCAAAAAAATTAGGCAAAAGCCTTGCAACTTTGTTGTCAATCGCTTAATTTGGTTTTCAAATATTCATAAATGTGAGGTTTCTCCACAGTCAGCCCCTACCCAAGTATACTGAAAACAAAGAAAATATGGTTTTCCGTAGAAGGTAAAGTGGAAAGTTGCACGGGATAAGACATTACGTTTCGCTAACTGATTATGATTTCTGCATAAGATGAGTCTGTAAAATCACCACGTGTGTTACTTAATGTACTATGGGGTCGTCGATCACTGTGCAATTTTTTAAACTGCAAACATGCTTCTTTGGGATAACTAGAATAAATATAATGAGCCCGGGTATCTCCCTTTTACATTCAGAATATTTATAAGTGAGACGATGATATAAAAATATCTGGGACAATTTCGGCAGAAGAAAAGTCAGCCCGCAACCTATGACTAAATATTTTAATCTTTGCTATCTTTGGAGACTTTTTATTCATATGCGTAAGTTTCTACTTAAGTAGAAAAATGACACATGGTAATTATGGAGAAACTCGGAAATCCCAGGGTCTCTTAATACGAAAATAAAAACCACCTATAATGTGGCTAATTGGTGGATAGCTGAACTCCAAAAGCAAGAATGGCCAAGTCCCGATTACTTGGGAGCTCATATATTTTGGACCATCACGTAATATCGCCCTTTCAGCCTTTTTCCTCTTCTCAGCAAGCTTACAGGTCACAGGAGGGAAAAAAACCAGTGTTGTCATTTTTTTGGACATATTTCATTTGGACCCCCAACAATGTCACCCAGCCTTATCTCCTGGTGTTTGGAATGGGTTTGACTATTTCTAGAAACGACAACCGCTTCCGAGGCGTGAATGCTAACCGTTGAGAGGAATTAAAAAGGGAAATAGAAAGTCATGAACGTTCTTGGGAGGAAAGGGCATTAATTCCGAAAGAAACATTTTTTCAAAGGTTCAAACTACTGGATTTATAGTTGGAATAAGAGTGCAACTTCCCAGACGGACTCGGTTGAGCTGTGGAATGTACCGAATGAGCAAAACTTACCCTCCAGCTTTTCTTTTTCGTTTTTAAGTTTATTTATTTCTTTGGAGAGAGACAGAGAGAACACGAGCAGGGGAGGGGCAGAGAGAGAGGTGGACAGAGGCTCCAAAGCAAACAGACTCGCGCTGACAGCAGCCAGCCCGACGCGGGGCTCGAACTCACAAAACTGTGAGATCGTGACCTGGGCCGAAGTCGGATGCTCCACTGGACTGAGCCACCCAGGTGCCCCGAGCCCGGCACTTTTCAATTTCATCTCATATGTTTTCATTCCAATTTTTGCTGGGTCCTGTGAATGTTTCTGCATGAACTTTTCCATCAGGTTCTTAAAATGCTATTTGTGGGGCGCCCGGGTGGCACAGTCGGTTAAATGTCCGACTTCGGCTTAGGTCGTGATCTCACGGATCACGGGTTCGAGGCCTGCGTCCCACACTGGGCTCTGTGCTGACCGTGCGGCGCCTGCTTGGGATTCTGTCTCTCTGCCCCTGCCCCGCTCTCACTCACTCACTCTCTCTCTCTCTCTCAATCTCAAAAATAAATAAACATTTAAAAATGTTATTTGTAATTAGAACACACTCCCGACATTCAAGTGAATTATAATATGCGGGACACCCATGCGCTCCCCAGGGTTAAACAGACGTCGATATCGTATCATATTTGCTTGAGATCGGTGTTTGAAAAGAAGCAGAACGGCACAGATGTCTTTCCCTTCCTTCTCCCTCCGCAGAGGTAACCCCTGCATCCAATCCAGGTGCATCATTCTGTGCACATGTGTTTCCCAGTTTTCTTCCTCTTGGGAGGCTCAGTCAGTCAAGCGTCTGACTCTTGATTTCGGGTCAGGTCATGATCTCGTGGCTCTTGAGACCGAGTCCTGTGTCGGGCTTGTGCTGACAGCACGGAGCCTGCTTGGGATCCTCTGTCTCCCTCTCCCTCTGCCCCTCCCCCGCTCAGCCTCTTTCTCTCTCAAAAATAGATGAATAAACTAAAAAAAAAAAAAAAAAAGGAATGAAGACCTTGGAGTCAGTGCCTGTGTTCAAATTCCTGTGTTATTAGCTGTTATCAACTCGCACAAGTTCCTGAATCTCTCTATGGCTCAGTTTCCCTTTTATGAGACAGAAATATCGACAGTACTTACCAGCTAGAGAGTCATTCAGAGCCCTAACTACAAAAGTTCCAGGCACAAGGTGTTTAGGTATTTTTATTTTAGGAATTACTATTATTTTAAAAATCTCGATTGTACCTGTGAATTTCATCGTTGTATTCTTTTTTTTTTAATTTTTTTTTAACGTTTTGATTTATTTTTGAGACAGAGAGAGACAGAGCATGAGCGGGGGAGGGGCAGAGAGAGGGGGAGACACAGAATCCGAAGCAGGCTCCGGGCTCCGAGCCGTCAGCACAGAGCCCGACGCGGGGCTCGAACCCACCGAGCGTGAGATCATCACCTGAGCCGAAGTCGGAGGCTCAGCCGACTGAGCCACCCAGGCGCCCCTCATCGTTGTATTCTTTAAAAAAATGTGTGCCTTCTCACCATTTCCCATAAACGACTCCCCAGAGGTTTGTCTATGCTATTGCTGCTGACGCCTCCAGGTCTAATTTGTCTCTTCTGTCTGGATGTCTTAGCCGGTGGAGTATGGGTGACCGAGAGCTTTTGTCCCAGCTAGGTAGAGGTCAGCGAAGGCAACGCAAACCGCTCTACATCTGTTAAGCATACGTGAATCAATCTGTACAGGGAGGTGGGTGCTTAGAAAGACTCTAGGAGGGGTGGAGGCTCTGGTTCCAATCCGGGTTTCTCAGAACGACCCCGCCCGCAGGGCAGAATTGCCTCATCTGGGGAGACCCCACCTCTACCACAGTCAAGAACTTGGAAAGAAAGGGGGCTCCCACTGTAAGTACGGAGTTTGTCAAGTCACTGCTCCCGTTGTGATATAGAGAACAGAAAGTCTTTTTTGTTGGAAGTTTATTTATTTATTTTGAGAGAGAGAGAGAGAGAGAGAGAGAGAGAGAGAGAGGCAGAAAGTGCAAGTGGGGGAGGGGCAGAGAGGGAGGGAGCGCGAGAGGATCCCAAGCAGGCTCTTCGCTGTCAGCTCAGAGCCCGACGTGGGGAACGAACCCATGAACGGCAGGATCATGGCGTGAGGCCAGGTCAGGCACACTTAACCGATTGGGCCCCCGCCGCCCCGCCGCCCTGAGAACAGAAAGTCTTGGTCGTGAAGCTTTTACCGCTGTGCCTGCTGGCTCTCGACCCCTGTGACGTTGGCCACCGGAGAGGGGACGGCTGAATCTTGCCAGTGCCTCTGCAGTAGCTACCTCTAGATACAAACGAAAGCAGAGGCTAGATACTGGAGGGCAGTTTGCCGGAAAAACTCACGGGCCCACGAACGTGCCTGTGGTACCGGGAGGATGTTCGCCACGTTTATTCTGCCTTTCGAATCTCACGCGAGCGTATCAGATCGCCAGAGCCTGGTTTGCGTGCAGAATGCTAGTGACAAAGGAGCCTGGGGATGGCATCTTTTCACTTTGGGCACGTGTGTTTTCTGACCCGGACCGTAGCGGGGGTTGTTGGATGAAGAAGTCCGCAGATGTCCACCAGCCACAGGCGATCGATGGTGTTGTTGGGTTCGACGGCGTCCTTACTGATTTTCCACCTGCCGGATCTGTGCACTCGTGACACGAGCTCTTTGCAGTTCTATCCGCTTATTGCCTCCCAGAGCGGGTGGCTCTGCTGTGAGGGCACAAACCCTTAAGGATTGTTATCTTCTTGGAGAACTAGCTCTTTGGTCATTACGCGATGCCCTGCCCTATCTGCTCCGTCTGAAATTATCAGAGCCACTCCTGCTTTCTTTTTTTCTTTCTGCAAAGGATTTTATTGTTAAGTAATCTCGACGCTCGGTGTGAGGCTTGAATTCTGTCAAGAGTCGCATGCTTCACCTACCGAGCCAGCCACGTGCCCCTCCTGCTTTCTTTTGATTGGTGTCAACGTGATATATTTTCCCCCCATCCATTTAGTCTTAATCTATGTGTGTCTATATATTTGGAGTGGCCTTCTTTGTAGACAGCGTAGAGCTGGGTAGTGGCTTTTGATTTTTATCCACTCCCACTCTTTTTCTGCCTTTTGTGCTCTTAACTGAGCATTTTGCATGATTCCATTTTCCCTCCTTTCTTGGCCTATCAGTTACACTTGAAAGAATTTTTCACTTTTGGGGCGCCCGGGTGGCTCAGTGGGTTAAGCGTCCGACTTCGGCTCAGGTCACGATCTCGCGGTTCGTGGGTGCGAGCCCCGCGTCGGCTCCGTGCCGCCAGCTCGGGGCCGGAGCCTGCTTCAGATTCTGTGTCTCCCTCTCTCTCTCTCTCTGCCCCTCCCCCGCTCACGCTCTGTCTCTCTCAAAAGTAAATAAACATTAAGCAGTTT
Organism: Panthera pardus; assembly: GCF_024362965.1. NCBI lineage: Eukaryota > Metazoa > Chordata > Mammalia > Carnivora > Felidae > Panthera > Panthera pardus. The sequence goes on from NW_026526843.1 coordinate 8,719,913, forward strand.
TTTTTAATTTTTAACTTTTTTACGGATTGCCCTAGAATTTGCAATATACATTTACAACTAATCCAAGTTTACTTTCACATAATATACGCATAGGATATATGCATAAGCATAAGTAGCTGAATATATTGTTGCCATTATTATTTTGAACAGTTATCTATTAATCAACTGAGAATAAGAATAAGAATTCTTATATAAGAATAAGAATAAGAATAAGATTCCTTTTCACTGAATCCTTCTTCCACACTTTTCTTCTTTATGCACATCTAAGTTTCTGACCTGTATTATTTTCCTTATGCCTAAAGAACTTCTTCTAAGCTTACTTGAAAGGCAGATGTTCTGGCAACTAATTCCCTCATTTTTGGTTTGTCTAAGAAAGTCTTGATTTCTCCTTCACCGTCGAAGGATAAATTTGCAGGGTGCAGAAATCTAGGTTGGTGATTTTTTTCTCTCAGCACTTTAAACATTTCATTTCACTCTTTTTGTGTTTGCACGGTTTCTGAGGAGAAGACAGATATAATTCTTACCTTTGTTTCTCTACAGATGAGGTTTGTTTTTTTTTTTTTTTCCCTCTGACTCCTTGCAGGAATTTTTCCTGACATTTGATGTTCTGTCATTTGGAAACGATGTGCCTGGGTGTGGGGTTTCTTTGGCGTTTATCCTGCTTATTCTCTGAGCTTCCCGGATCTGTGATCTGGTGTCTGACAGTTTGGGGGAATTCATCTAATCATTATTGTTTCAAATATTTCCTTCTGTTCCTTTGTCTCTTTCTTCTTCTGATCTTCTTATTACATGTACTTTATACCTTTTTCCCCCTAAAATTTATTGATTTATTTTGAGAGAGAGAGCAGGGGAGGGGCAGAGAGAGAGGGAGAGAGAGAATCCCAAGCAGACTCCGCACTACAGCCCAATGCGGGGCTCAAACTCAAGAGCCTAGAGATCATGACTTAAGCTGAAACCAAGAGTCAGATGCTTAACCGAGCCACCCAGGCGCCCCATGTACTTGTCCCGCAGTCCTTGGATTTTCTGTTCTGGTTTGTTCGTTTTTTTCCAGTCTTTGTTCTGTTTGCTTTGCAGTTTGGGAGGTTCTACTGAGATATCCTCAAGCTCAGAGATTCTTTCCTTAGCTGTGTCCCATCTCCCCCTAAGCTCGTCAAGTGTATTCTTCATTCTGTTAGTGTATTGTTCTCTTGAGTTCTTTTTGGTTCTTTCTTAGTATTTGGATCTCTCTGCTTGCATGCCTTATCTGTTCCTGCACGACGTCTACTTTATCCGCTGGAGCCCTTAGCCTATTAATCGTCGTTGTTTTAAATTCCTGGTCTGATAATTCCAGCGGTCCCTGCCGTGTCTGGCTCTTATGCTCGCTTTGTCTCATCAAATTGTGTTTTTTTGCCTTTTGGTATGCCTTGTAATTTCTTCCTGATAGCCAGACATGATGTGCTGGGTAAGTGGGATTGCTTTAAATAGGCCGCTAATGTGGTGATGAGGTGTGGGGGTGGGGGAAAAGAACCATTCTGCTGTCCTGTGATTAGACCTCAGTCTTTTCGTGAGCCTACGCCTCTTGATGGTGAATTTCACCAGAGAGTCTTAGTCTTTTTCTTCCTTGTTAGGTGGAATAGAATGGCTAGAGAGGGCTAGAATGGAGTATATACCTTCTCCCACCTGGAAGGCTGGAGCCAGCTGGAGTTGAATATTTCCCTTCCCCCAGATCAGTTGGGCTCCGATAACACTCCAGCAGATCAGGCTCTGGTTAACTCGTTTCTCGTAAGAACGGGCCTCTGCTACCCTGGTGTATCTCAAAATGGTTCATTATTTTTCGCTCCCTGCAAAAAAGTATGAGGGGGTTTGCCCCTAATATATACCGGGAGAACCTCGTCCAGCTTCTGGAGGTAAACCTCACAAACCTGTGGAGGCCCCCGCCCCACCATGACTGGGTCCCCTTGGATTTGTCAGCTCTTAGAGTGGTCCACACAGAGCCTGTGGTGATCTGTCACGTACGTTTCGCGTTTTCCTACCCCAGCCCTGCTTCCCACAGTGGTTTCCACACTTCTTCATTTCACAGCATTTCAGTTTGCGGAAGGTTTCACAGGGCCGCTGTACTTTTGGATGGTAGGGGAGAACCTGTGTATCTACTCAGGAGATACTTATTCAGTGATAAAAAGGGATCGAGTACCGATTCGTTCTGCAAAAATATGGATGGTCTGTGAAAACTTCATGCCAAGTGAAAGAATCCAGTCCTAAAAGGTCACATATTATATTCTTCCATTTCTAAGAATTGCCCAGCCAGCGCCTGGGTGGCTCGGCCGGTTAAGCGTCTGACTTCACCTCACGTCATGAGCTCACAGCTTGTGAGTTCCAGTCCCACGTCAGGCTAGAGATACTGAATGTAGAGACCACTCTAGAATTTCTATGTAGCAATGGCTCCAGGAAGGGCTATTGTTGGAAGGAGCTAGGCTATTTGTTTGGAGGCTGCATTTACACGGCACGCGAAGTTTCTTCGTAGAGTCTGTGTTTCCTTGTGGTGGCACGGAGGGGAGGCTGGCTTTCAGAGATTACAGGAGGGAGATGAGGCTTCTCTCCACCCCCACCTGCTGCTTGGTTTCCCGATCACCTGATCTCTAAACTGGGAGGTGGAATGTCAGCTTTGGCCTGGGACAGACGGTCTTACTGGTTCACCACCATCTGTCCTGTGCTGGCCGCACCATAGATTTACGATAAATGCTCGCTGAATGAATGAACGATGCTATCACTTCTTAGAAGTGGTGAGAAAACGATGAGTGCTGAACCTCAGAACTAGGTATACTTCATGTGCTAGACTGTTGCACTAATGGCCCCAATTTGTTCATACCTCTCTGGTCTGTCCCCTCCCACACTTATTCTGGGCTCAGCCATGTGACTTTCTTTGGCCAGTGGAACATTAGAAAATAAACACAAGTAGATATTTGGAAACATTCTTGCACAAGCTTTCTTTCTCTTACTGCTGGAAACCTTTCATCAACTTGAGAGCAACCTTGTTTTTTGTTTTTTGTTTTTTAAGTGTATTTATTTATTTAGAGAGAGAGAGCAAGGTAAGGGCAGGGAGACAGGGAGACAGAAGAGTCCCAAGCAGGCTCCACACTATCAGTGCAGAACCCGGCATGGGGCTCAATCCCACGAACCATGAGATCATGGCCTGAGTCAAAATCAAGACTCAGACACTTAACCTACTGAGCCACCCAGGAGCCCCAACGTGAGAGCAATTTCGTGCTAGATTCCCAAAGCATAAAATGGCATGTGGACAGAGGCTCTGGCTGTACAGTCATCTCAGCTGTCCCAGGTGAGACCTCAGAATGTGAGTAAGGCTATGTTAGGCCATCTAGCCCCAACCGAGCCAGCCTAGATCAGAAGATCCTGTCCAGCTCACCAACAGAATCATGAGGCATAATGTTGGCTGTTTTCAGTTACTGTTGTGGATTGAATTATGTCCCCTAAAACAATATATTGAAGTCCTAACCCCTGGTCCCTGGGAATGTGACCTCTTTTGAAAATAGAGTTTTGTAAACATAATTAAGATGTAAGTTACAATGAGGTCATACTGGGGTAAGGTAGGCCCTTGATCCAATATGACTGGTGTTCCTATAAGAAGAAGAGAAGAAACACTAAGACAGACACGCAGGGAGAATGCCATGTGAGTATGGAGACAGAGACTGGAGTGATGCTTTTACAAACCAAGGAATGCCAAGGATTCCTGGCCATCACCAAAAGCTAAGAGATAGGCATATAACCCTAGATTCACCCCTGGGGTCTTCAGAGGGAGTGTGGCCTTGCTGATACCTTGATTTCAGACTTCTAACCTCCAGAACTGTGAGATAATAGATTTCTGTTGTTTTAAGCTGCCCAGTTTGTGGTACTGTGTGACAACAGGCCCAGGAAAATAATACAGCCATTAAATTGGGGATTGATTTGTTCTATGGTAAAAGCCAACTGAAATACTTACCTGCTCATTCATGCAACAACGGACCAAGGTCAGTGTGCCTGCCCAGAGAAAATTTACAGTATAAGACAGCACTCTATCAGAAGATTGGCCCCAAAAGGAAAAGGAAGAAGGCTCTGGGCCTGGCATGCCTAGTGTATTCTCACCAGATTCATTAAACAAATAAGTCACTCCACCTATCATGTAATTTGGTCTGTGAAGAGGTGGAAAGAATCTAGGAATGTCACACTCATTGAATTCCTTCCTATGGAAGAAAGCAATCAGGAATTGGGAAGAAGCATCTCACTTAACAGGTGTCGTACACTGAATAGACGGGGGAAAAAAAAACCCAGAATTATTACTACTAAGATCTATAAAGAAAAACTGGAACTCATCCAGGAAAATTGTGATCATGGGTGGGCATCACACTTGGAGCTGGAGGTAATGCTCTTCTTCAAATGGCTGCAACATTTTACTTTCCCATCAGCCAATCATGGATATACCAAATTCCAGGCTATGAAGACTTACCCTATGTTTTCTTCAAAGAGTTTTATCTCTTACATTTTGGTTGTTGATCCATTTGAGTTAATTTTTTGTATATGGTGTGAGGTAGGGGTTCAACTTGATTTTTTTTTTTTCTTTCAGTAAACCCTACCCCCAATGTGGGGCTCGAACCCATGACCCTGAGATCAGGAGTCACATGCTCTACTGACTGAGGCAGCCAGGTGCCCCAATTTGATTCTTTTGCATTCCTCATCAAAAGGATAAAAACATAAATATTTATATTTGAGAGAGAGAGAGAGAGAGATTGAGCAGAGGAAGGGCAGAGAGAAAGAGGGAGACACAGAATCCGAAGCAGGCTCCAAGTTCTGAGCTGTCAGCACAGAGCCCGACGTGGGGCTCGAACCCACAAACTGCGAGATCATGACCTGAGCCGAAGGCAGATGCTTAACCGACTGAGCCACTCAGGCACCTAAAAACATATATAGTATATCACCTGGGATCAAATAGAGCAGTGAAGTATATTAATTGGGTTACCCTTTAGGATAATTCCTGGTTATGTTTTAAAATGCCCAAGGGCACATCATATCCTCTGTAGAAATCACCGGTTATCCCCAAATTCCCAAATAAACTGTTGCTATTGGAAATGACATGAGAGTGTGTGTATCTTAACCAGCCATTTATTCAAAAATCTATCATTTATCAAACACAATATCATTCTGTAATCTTTGTGCAAATTAGTAATGACTTGGCCATCTTGATGGATCCCATTGTGTGGTTGGCTGAGTTCCGTAGCTTACTTGAAGATGATCTTTTAAATCCTATGATTAAGTGTTTTATTTACCTTAGGTCATAGGTCACTTCCCCTTTCTTTACTAGTAGCAGTTGTGCATGGGAAGTTGTCAATCAGAAGGATGGTATGGGTAGAAGACCAAGGATTTCTCTGGAGACAAACGAGGGTCATTGTTCATCCAGCGATGAATGGGTATTTACTTGGGTATTTTTACATTTAATTTACTTGGGTATTGACTACATTTAAGGCACTGTGCTAGACGCTAAGATGCACAAAGGCAGTGGGAAGTTGTTTTTATTTTCAAGGAGCTGGCAGACCAGTTCAGGATATAAAACATGTTTGTTTGCTTTTTTAAATTATCGTAGCACTAAGGTAAAAGTAGTTAAGTGATGTAGGAGAGTTACAAAAACAAATTGAGGGGCGCCTGGGTGGCTCAGTCGGTTGGGCGGCCGACTTCGGCTCAGGTCATGATCTCGCGGTCCGTGAGTTCGAGCCCCGCGTCGGGCTCTGTGCTGACAGCTCGGAGCCTGTTTCCGATTCTGTGTCTCCCTCTCTCTGACCCTCCCCCGTTCATGCTCTGTCTCTCTCTCTCTGTCTCAAAAATAAAAATAAACATTAAAAAAAAAAATTAAAAAAAAAATTGAAACCATCTACGTATCCTTCAGTAAATAGAGTGACCACACATCCTGGCTCTCCCTGGAAAATTCAAATTAACACATGCTTCCCCTATATGATAGTGTCCCCTTTCTCTGTATAAGGTGTCATGGTTGTATGGTAAAGTATATGGTCACTCATAAAAATAGGTGACTGGTCAAATGAATTAGAATGCTGAACAGCCATATTATGGTTTTTGGTAAAATAGAGCAGTGACAAAAGGCGATTGCATTTCTATACACTAACAATGAATAATCCGAGAAAGAAATTAAGAAAAAAAATCCATTATAATCATAATATCAAAAATAATAAAGTGCTGGGGAATAAATTGAACCAAAGAAGACTCGAGAACTACAAAACATTGCTGAAAATAACTAAAGCAAACCTACGTGAATGGAAACATTCCCTGTGTTCATGGACTGGAAGACTATGTGTTCGGATGACAGGGCCACCAAAGTGGTCTACAGATTGACGGTAATCCCTGTCAAAATTCTGACAGCTTTTTAAAGAAATAGAAAAACCCATCCTAAAATTCATCTAGAATTTCAACGGACTCTCAACAGCCAAAACAATCTTGAAAAAGAAGAACGAAGTTAGAGGACTAGCACTTCCTGATTTCAAAGCTTACTACAAAGCAACAGTAAACGAAACTGGGTGGGACCGGCATAAGCACAGATACACAAAGCAATGGAATAGAATAGAGAGCCCAGAAATAAGCCCCTCCCCTACGTGGTCAATAGCATTTTGACAGCGTTGTCAAGGCCATTCAATGGGGGGAAAGGATAGTCTTTTCAACAAACGATGCTGGGAAGACTGAATGTCCACTTGTGAAAGAGTAAATTTGGACCCCTACCTCACACCATATGCAAAAATTAACTCAAAATGGATCGATGGCCTAAATGTAAAAGCTAAAACTATAAACATTTAGAAGAAAACATAGAGGTAATTCTTCATGTACTTAGATGTGCCAACTGATTCTTAGATATGGCACCAAAAGTACGAACCACAGAGGAAAAAGCAGATACGTTGGATATCATCAGAATTAAGTATTTTTGTTCATCGGAGAACACTGTCAGCGCAGTGAATAGACAACCCACAAAATAGGGAGAAAACATTTGTAAGTCATATATACGATAAGGGATGAATGTCCAGAGCCTGTAAAGAACCGCTACAACTCAACAACAAAGACCAAACAACCCAGTTCAAAAATGGTCAAAGGACCTGAATAGACACTCCCCCAGTGAAGATACACAAATGGCCAATACACACATGCAGAAATGTTTAACATCATTAGTCATTAAAGAAATGTAAAGCAATACCGCAATGGATACCACTTCCCATCCATTAGGTTGGCTGTTATTAAAACAACGGAGGGGCGCCTGGGTGGCTCAGTCGGTTAAGCAGCCGACTTCAGCTCAGGTCACGATCTCACCATTCATGGGTTTGAGCCCCGCATCGGGCTCTGTGCTGGCAGCTCGAAGCCTGGAGCCTGCTTCCGATTCTGTGTCTCCCTCTCTCTGTGCCCCTCCCCTGCTCGCTCTCTGTCTCTCTGTCTCTGTCTCTCTCAAAAATAATAAACATTAGGGGCGCCTGGGTGGCTCAGTCGGTGGAGTGTCCGACTTTGGCTCAGGTCACGATCTCGCAGTCTGTGAGTTCAAGCCCCGCGTCGGGCTCTGTGCTGACAGCTCGGAGCCCGGAGCCTGTTTCGGATTCTGTGTCTCCCTCTCTCTCTGCCCCTCCCCCATTCATACTCTGTCTCTCTGTCTCAAAAATAAATAAATGTTAAAAAAATTAAAAAATAATAATAATAAACATTAAAAATTTTTTAAATAATGGAAAATAACACGCGTGGGAGAGGTTATGGAGAAATTAGAACCCTCATCCATTTCTATCAATCGATAAATGGATAGAGTCTGACTGATAGTATTTATTCAATGTGGCGGACTTGCTGTTAATTTGCTCATTGTTGTCTCTTAAATTAGCCAGTGAAATCTTGGATTGAGCTCACGGCAGAGGTTCAAGAAATATACATTGGTTGATTGCAAAATTAAGCTAAACCAATTTGGGATGATCTGTTGCTTTGTGTTTTCTTTTCCTCTTCTCCTTATAATCAGTGTGTGGGTAATTAAGAAATTATTGTCAAAGTTAAAATTTCCTCTGCTCTCCATTTAATGAGAAATATGTTTCCTAAACTTGATCTCAGTCATTTGTATCGAGTTAGTTCTTAAGAGCTCATTTCTGTTGATTCCTGGGCAGGTCAAGCCTAATGTATTTATAGCTTCAAATTGAGGAGGTATCTTATTTAAGACGTATACTATTTCTAGGCCCTGATGCAATTTACAGAGCTGTACCTAAACAAAATAAGAGAACTAAGGTTTAAACTAAATAGATGTGTCTTACAGACATTAGAGTAGATGCTAACAGGTATGTGAATTGAGCTGTTTCCCAGCAGCAAAGGCAAGGGACTGGGTTCTACCGTTTTCCTTATCTGAGAAGAGCCATTTTACAAATGTATGGGCACCCACAGGCTTTTGGTCTTCCTGAGATTAAGCTCAAGGGAATTTACTTTGCTAGCTCTTTTGTAAACCATTTTGAATAACAACAATATCTTCAATGATGGGTATTACGTAGGGCACTTGTGATGAGCACTGGGTGTTACATGTAAGGGATGACTCCCTAAATTCTACCCCTGAAATCAATTTTGCCATAGTTAAATGAACTGGAATTTAAATAAAAACTTAAAAAGAAGAAAAAATGAGAGTCTCGTAGAAGGTACAGCAACTCTATGTAAAGACGTGGTTTTTCCATCAACTACAAGATCGAAAGTATAATGTTAAATTGCACAACACTGTAGACAGTCCTCAAAGGGATTCAAATGATATCTAGATATTTTTTTTGTTCTCCTGGCCAGTCTTTAGAAGAGGTAGAGATTAATAATGATTACACGGAGCCGGTTTACTTACTGAAGGTGCTAGGGAGTGGCCAATTCAGAAGTCAGCATCTGCAGGGAGCACGACTTTTGTGTTTGGCTAGTTCCAGAGTGGCGCTCGTGACATTCCACGTGTGATGGGGACGAAGCCATCACTCTACTGGGAAAGTTTCACCACGGCCTTGTGTTCCCACTTGGTGAGAAGAGACGCCATTTCCACAGTGGGGTGGGCAGAGCAGTGAGCATTCACAAGCGGAGGCAGGAGTTGTTACAGGAGGAGCTTTGGCTCTCCTCCAACATTCCATATCACTGTTGACTGGTTGGGATCCTAATAGCCTGTGTCCAATAGCTGGAAAATCCAGGAAGTTTGTTGAGTACTTTTCTTTCTTTTTTTTTGTTTTTAAATTTTTTTTAACGTTTATTTATTTTTGAGACAGAGAGAGACAGAGCGTGAACAGGGGAGGGTCAGAGAGAGGGAGACACAGAATCGGAAACAGGCTCCGGGCTCTGAGCTGTCAGCACGGAGCCCGACGCGGGGCTCGAACTCACGGACCGCGAGATCGTGACCTGAGCCGAAATCGGCCGCTTAACCGACTGAGCCACTCAGGCGCCCCTTGTTGAGTACTTTTCAATGCTACATTGACATGTGGCTGGAATTTGTAGATGACAACCTGTAACTCTAGTCTTTTCAAAATGTTTGTGCAAAACTGTGTATTTCCTCTAATCTAAAATGTGACCCTTAGAGAAATTATGGGAACTTCTGGCCTGTGTGTGCATGTGTGTGCATGTGTGTGTGTGTGTGTGTGTGTGTGTGTGTGTATATATATATATATGTATATTACATAATAATATACATAATAATATATTACATAGCATAAAATGAAATTGCATACATTTATCTGACATCACTATAATATGTTATATGTTAATATATATTTGATAAATATATAAATAGAAATGTATTTGGGGCGCCTGGGTGGCTCAGTCGGTTAAGCGGCCGACTTCGGCTCGGGTCACGATCTCGCGGTCCGTGAGTTCAAGCCCCGCGTCGGGCTCTGTGATGACAGCTCAGAGCCCGGAGCCTGCTTCGGATTCTGTGTCTCCCTCTCTCTCTCTGCCCCTCCCTGCTCATGCTCTGTCTCTCTCTGTCTCAAAAATAGATAAAAACATTAAAAAAATTAAAAAAAAAAAGAAATACATTTGACCATAGGTTCTGTCTGTGTCTCTATATCTCTCTTTTTGTGTCTCTCTTTTTCTCTCTCCCTGCTTTCTCTTACCGGGCGTAATCCTAATGCCTCCTGTATTGAGTATCTGGTTAAACTAATGACTGCGTTTCCAACTGCTAGTGAGACAACTTTTTCTGGCCACGGAGTCTTTCCATTTGTCATTCCCACCGTAAGACAGTCTCCCTACCGCCCCATCCCCCTTCAGGGCCCAGCTTAAAGTTCTCTTCATCAAGGAAATCTTCCCTGAGAGGTTCCCTGAGATTGAGGTTAAATCCCCCTCTTATACATTCCTATAGCGTCCCTTCTTGAAAACGTCTGTTTTTGAAATCTAGCAATGCCACCTCTGGGTATGTACCCAAAAGGAAATGGAAACAGGATCTTTTTTTTTTTAATGTTCATTTATTTTGAAAGAGAGAGAGAGAGAGAGAGAGACAGAGTATGAGCGGGGGAGGGGCAGAGAGAGAGGGAGACACAGAATCCGAAGCAGGCTCCGGGCTCCGAGCTGTCAGCACGGAGCCCGACGCGGGGCTCAAACTCACAAACCGTGAGATCATGACCTGAGCTGGAGCCAGACGCTCAACTGACTGAGCCACCCAGGTGCCCCGGAAACCAGATCTTGAAGAGATATCTGTACTCCCATGATTCTTGTAGCATTATTCACAATAGCCAAGATATGGAAACAACCTAAGTGTCCATGGATGGATGAATGGAAAAAGAAGATGCGAATATATATACATACATACATATGATGGAATATACATCCATACAAATATATGATGGAATACTATTCAGCTGTGAGAAGGAAATCTTGCCATTTATGACAACCTGGAGGTAGCTTGAGGGCAGTTTGCTAAGCGAGATAAAGCAGAGAAAGGCAAATACTGTATGATTTCACTTACAAAATCTGAAAAAGCCAAAGTCTTTAAAAACAGAGAGTAGACTGGCAGTTCCGGGGGTGGGGGGGAGGGAGGGGGAATTGGGATAATGCAACTAGTAGATGAATAAATTCTGGAGATGTAACGCTAAGCATAGTGATTATACTCAACAATATTGTATTCTAAACTGCAAAGTTGCTAAGAGACTGGATTTCAATTGTTCTCAACACAAAAAGAAATGATAATTAAGTGAGGTGATGGAGGTGTTAGCTAACACTGTGGTGGTAATCAAATTGCAATATACAAATGTATCAAATCATCACGTTGCACACCTTAAACTTACACAATGTTATATGTCAGTTGCATCTCAAGTGAAAAAAAGCAAAACAAAACTTTTGCTATCGTGAAAAGCTTCCGACATTCAAAACCTGGGAGAAGTTTATAACGAAGCTCCACTTGCGAGTTTCTTGTAAACCCTCTTATAAGTTTCCTTTTCGAAATGTGCCTTTCCAGCCAGACTTTAAGTTCCGCGAGATCAGGAACCTTGACTGACTTGTGCGCTTTGTGGGCAAAGCACCGTTTTCAGCCTCGGAGTTCCGCACCTTAAGAGTTCTGAGCCATCCTTCTTGCTTCTCTCTTCCTCATTTCACACATCTGACTCCTTGGCAGATCGGTTCGAATTATGTGCAGAACTTTGTTACCTCTCTGCGACGCTGATGATCCTGACCACAGTTCTGATCCCGCCCTTCAGGGTCTGCTCAGTATTTAACCAGGGAAGCCCGAACTGCTTAGCGTGGTGTAGCGTTTGCGTTGCCCTGAAATCTGGCCCTCGCCAACCTCTCCAGACTTGTTTCTTCTCTATAGACCTGAAAATCCAGCTGGGCTAATTGCCCGATTCTCCCTGTGAAAGGCTGATGTGTTTCCATAGCTCTGCCTTTGCAAATGCTAGTTCCTCCTCCCGAAAGAGACTTTTCTTTTATCACTGCGTGTGTTAGGCTCTTCATATTTTAAGAGCCGGCTCAAATGCCATTTCCTCCACCAAGACTCCCTTGACTCTTTCCAGCCAGAAGTCATCTCCCTGTCATCGGAATGCTTTGAATGTATTTTATGGTACGTGTATCTATATGATATGAAGTTGACACAAATATCTGAGTAGACTGTACGCTTCTTCTTTTTTAATGCTTAGTTATTTTTGAGAGAGAGAAAGAGAGAGAGAGAGAGAGAGAGAGAGAGAGATTGAGAGTGGGGGAGGGGCAGAGGATCCGAAGCGGGCTCTGCACTGACAGCGGAGAGCCCGATGCGGGACTCAGACCCACAAACCGTGAAATCATGACCTGAGTTGAAGCTGGACGCTCAACCTACTGAGCCACCCAGGTGCCCGTAGACCGTACGTTTCTTGGGGGCCAGGGCCAATGTTGCGATCATCCTTATTTATCCCATAGGAGTTTGCTCAGTGCCTAGCATGTGGCAGACACATGATAAATAAATATAAATGTATCAATCTATTTCTAAAATGTATAAATCTTCTGTAGTTCATGAATGTTTCAGCTACACCAAGCCCGGATTAGCGAGGATTCTCCAGGGAAAGAGAAACACTAGGGTGTTGGGGGGGGGGGGCGGGGAAGGGATAGAGAGCAAGAAATTGATTTATTATAAGGAATTGTCTCATGTGATTATGGAGGCAAGCTGGAGACCCAGCAGAGTCGATGGTGTAGTTTCTGTCTAGTAGCCGGCAGGCTCGAGACCCAGAAGAGTTGATGTTTCAGTTCAAGTCCAAATGCAGAAAACAAAACAAAACAAAAACGCAACAATGTCCGGGCTGGGCTCGAAGACGGTCAGGCAGAAGGAATTCTCTCTTACTCAGCTTTTTTTTTTTTTTCTAATCAGGCCTTTACCTGATTGGATAAGGGTCACCCACATTGGGGAGGGCAATCTGCTTTACTCAGTCTACCGATTCAAATGTTAATCTCATCCAGAATAATGTTTGACCACACATCTGGGCACCCTCTGGCCCAGTCAAGTTGATACATAAAATTAACCATCACGAAAACCCAACTTAAATAAATCCATTTTTACCTCACTTCAGCCATTGAATACTCGAGAGTGATAGAATGTACCAGGGCCTAAATAAGTTAATAGATACAAATCATCAGTGGAAATCCTTGGGCCTATCCATGCCCAAGTTCTACAGCTCCATTTTGCTTGATGCGTGGCCCTTCTCAGTTTCAATGAAAGCAAACTAGGTATTTCTCTAAATACCGGGGACAGAACTTAAGCTCTTGTGCTCAACTTCCAGAAGAAGGGATATTTGAATTATGTACCTGTAGGTTCTGGTGACCCATAGAGGTATACCGTGAGTGTGGCCACTGTAGAGTGGCAGAGGTGCACCTTGACATTGACTCTTGAGGACAATTATCTTTTATTTATTGGTCCACAATAAAGTCACTACGTTATATGGCCCAGGGGCGTGAGGACTGAAAATGACTCCCTCCTTACCTAAGTTGTTGCTTTTGGTCCCGTTAAAGCATCCACGTAAAATGATCCCTTGAATGTCAGCCTGGCCCTAGAACACCTTCACATGCCTTCATCGTTACATGATTTTCGCCCCTGGAACAAATAGCATCCTGGAGAAATCGAGGACCAGAGCCATGGCGCGCGTAGCACAATAGTGTCAAACTCGTATCATCTTGGATGACCTGACAAGTTCCGACAACAAAATGCCGATCCCATCTCCGCTGTGGTCACGAAGCCCGAGAAAGAAATGGGGAGGGGACAGGGATTGCGTGCGCCACCAAAGGAACCAGCTGATGTATGCAGGCACAGAGATACCACTAGTTAGGACTTCTTCCCCGAAGAGGAGAGCATGGGGGGCAGGCCTGCCAACACCCCCTTTCCTTCCCTGGACCCACTTCTTGATGGAGTGCGGAGTGCGTTGCCCAAGAGCCTCTGCTGCGTTGGAAGCAAGATGGCGGCAGGATGGCCAACGCTGGGGCGCAAAACCTGTGTGTATGTATCCAGTTTGGCTAGTCAGCTATAGGCGGTTCTGAGTCTACGTTGTCTCCCTGCATTTCCTAACCTGTTGATTGGGCGTCTGTTTCTGTTGGGTCCATTGCTAGGTATCACTGATGATCAAACTTGCGGCAAATCATCCTCCTCATCAAAAAGTATTCTAATGACCAAGCCACAGCAAAGTCTACTTTCAAGAGCATACAACTTACAGAGTTAACGAGGACAAATTGAGATTCCCTAAGTATCCAAACTGCTGCGATCATCGTAGTCACTGCGGGAGCTGAGTCTGTAATGTGGCACTTAGGATGTGCTCATAGCCTAAGGGTCTAAATTCATGTGATTTGGGGCTTGTTATTTGCTTATATGCTGCAAAAAGGAGAAAATGAAGGCAGGTTGAGCAATACAGACTTTTCGTATTTTTAGCACGCGAGTTTCCAAAACCAAATTCTACACGTTTGGCAGGAAGCTCGGTTCTAAGCCAGGATCTCAAAGGCCTGTGGGGACCAGGCCACCAACAGAAGTGAGAAACGCGGGCCGAGGGGAGACTGAGGCAAAGGGGAAACAGTGGGTTCCGTCCTCAGAGGCCAGAAATTCTTCAGCCCCAGCCAAATGGTTGCCCTTTGGGAATGTTGGCCCCGTGTGGCTATAATCCTGTCATTTTTCAAAAGAAACTGGAAATCCAATCCACCCCCCCCCCCCCCCCCCCGGAAACCTTTTCAATTTTCAGATGTTGGCCACACATGAGCAGAGGCTGGGTTGGGCCTGAAGATCGTCAGTCTCTGGTTTAGTAGAAAGGGCAATAGACTAATAATCAGGACACCAGGGTGCAAACCTGATTATCCCCTATGGGTGTGGGATCTTTGACAAATTGCTTAATCTCTGTGGGCTTCTGCTTGCACATCTGTGGGCTGGAGATAAGAATGTCTACCATGATGGTGCCCCAGATTTGTGTGAATGGAATGGATGGTCAAAGAGTTTGACATCGGGCCACTTACCAGACCGTTGTTAGGGTTGCTGAATGTCGTTGGTTTGATACACATCGGGGATGATGGTAAGGTTAATTGTTTCTCAACCAGCCTCCTGAGCCTGAGAGAAACCTCCCCCCACCCAAATTTTTTTTAAAAACTTTCTCCATTTTTTAAGGATGTTATGTGTAAGTAATCTCTACACCCAGCATGGGGCTCGAACCTACAACCCTGAGATCAAGACTCGCATGCTCTACCGGTTGAGCCAGCCCGCCAGCCACCCCGGAAGGGGTGGTCTTCTTAAAGTCAATAACCATGAGTCAGAAATGTTTCTTAATTGTTTATTTATTTATTTTGAGGGAGAGAGAGAGAGAGAGTAAGTGAGCGAGCTTGAGCAGGGGAGGAGCAGAGAGAGAGGGAGAGAGAGAGAAACTCAAAGAGGCTCCCCACTGTCAGCGCAGAGCCCAACACGGGGCTCGAACCCACAAACCGTGAGATCAGGACCTGAGCCGAGATCAAGAGTCGGACGCTTAACCGACTGAACCACCCAGGTGCCCCAATTCTTTTTTTAATTTTATTTTTAACTGACATACAGTTGGCATATTATATTAGTTTCAGGTGTACCACGTAGTGACTCGTGGTGAGAAGTGTGGTCACCATCTGTCACCCTACAGAGTAATTGAAATATTATTGACTCTATTCCCAAAGCTGTACTTTGCGTTCCCGAGACTTATTTATTTTATAACTGGAAGTGTGTACCTCTTAATCCCCTTCACCCCTTTTGCCTGTTTCCCCACCCTCCAGAAAGGAAAGTGAACAGAAGTGGGAGTGCAGGATGGGAGGGGACCTGGGCATCTACCCAGGCCACTGCTCAGCTTTGGGGGGAGGGACCATAAAGCCTCTAGTCCCAGTAAGATGGACAGTGCAAGGTGCCTGGTGTAAGCCCTGGCCTAAATTTGAAAGCATGCCTGTTGCTGCGGTCACCTGTCATGAGGAAGCTCGGGGTAGCCGTAGCTCGCAGATTTCAGTTCAGTGACTACATGAATGATTCATTAGCCATTTTGTCAGGTTGTGGCAACTATTTCCCTCTCTCTGTCTCAAAGGCTGAGACCTAGCTGCGAAGAATTAACTGGCAAGAAAGCGTTTGCACGCTTTGCTTTACGGCTCAGAAGTGCCAGATGGAGAGATGTATCTTCTTGAACTCATTTTTCTAACTTACCTGCGATTCCCTATTTGACAGCATTTTCTTAGTCACTGATTAGGTGGGCATAGATTTGGATGATCTGCTGTGTGAATAAGAGGGTCATGTTGCTTCTCAGAAAACCACATTCCATCCTTGTAAAACCTGCCTTCCCTTCCTGTTTGAAAACACATCTTGTGGAGGAAGTCGATATGATCCTGAAAAGTTGCTGGTACTTACTGTTCTGTAGTTTCGGCTAAAATGTGTAAGGCATTTGCAGGTAAAACGATACAATGTTTGGGGTTTGCTTTAACAAATGTAGCTGTGTGTGTGTTTAAGTGTGTGAGGGAGAATGAATGAAAGAACATCAGACAGAAATTGATCAGTGTGGAAGCTGAGTGATGAATGCATTGGGGCTCATGATACTATTCTCTCTAATATTTTATAAGAAAGGGAAAAAGTAAACTATTTTGCATAGCCTACATGATGGTTTAATACTTCACTGCCATCCTGCCATCCATGGAAATTTGTCTTCATTTTTTTTAATGTTTATTTTTGAGAGAGAGAGAGAGAGAGAGAAAGCAGGGGAAGAGCAGAGAGGGGGACAGAGGAGCTGAAGCAGGCTCTGTGCTGACAGCAACGGGCCCGATGTGGGGTTTGAACTCACGAACTGTGACACCATGACCTGAACCGAAATCTGACACTCAACCACTCAGCCACCCAGGCGCCCCTGTCTTTTTTTTTTTTTTTTAAGTTTATGTATTTATTTTTGAGAGAGACAGAGACCGCATGAGCGGGGGAGGGGCAGAGAAAGAGGGAGAGCGAGAATCCCAAGCAGGCTCCAAGCTGTCAGCACAGAGCCCGACGCGGGGCTCGATCTCACGAAACTGTGAGATCACGACCTGAGTAGAAACCAAGACTTGGACGCCCAACCGACTCAGCCACCCAGCCACCCCGTTTATCTTTATTTTTCCATCGTTAATTGTGAAATAATCATATACTCATTATGAAAAAAAATCAAGGAATACAGAACATACGAACAGTGAAATTCCCTGTTCACATTTCACTGTGACCTCTCTCCCATCCCACAGCCCCAGAAGTAACCACGGTACAAGTTGGGGGTGTATATTCTTTCAGAACTTTCTTTATGCACACACACGGACATATGTAGAAATGAGTGTGTTTCTTTTTAAAGGATTGTGGTATTATCGAGGGCAATTTGATTTTATAGAAGATTCAATTTCCCCCCAAGTAAAACATGTCTCCACTCCTATAATATAAATGAGGGAAAAGGTAGGTGTCACTTAATCGAGTTTTATGCGTTGGCAGATTTTTCTCTAACTATAAAGAAATGCACTTCATTTATTACCAGCTTAAGCTTTATTGAGAGCCCAGAATGAAATGAATGTGACCAGAATTCTCCCTGTGATTACTTGAAAGTATGGCCACTGAAAGCAACTTGAGGCAACTTTTAACTTTAATTGATCGCTGACATCTTTAGCTGAATACATTTTCTCATGTACGTTTCAGAGGAAAAAGCAAACCCACTGAGGCCAAAGAAATCAGCTCACGATTTTGCTTAATTTTTAAAGAGCGAAGAGGAAAGAAACCATTTTGTAGTAATGTTTGGTTCGGCTTGTGCCGGCGGGGCGGCAGCATTTAGATTCATTAACTCTTAATGAATGATGAGTGGTAGGAGCTGTCGATATATTTTGAAAGGATGCTCGCTCTCCCTTTTTGTTCTGTAACATCTCCAACCGCCCCCGCCTGTCTCCCCATCTTGTTCAGTTTTGTGTAAACTTTGGAATATCGGCTCTGTTTCTCCCCGATGCCTCGTATTTAGTGCCAGCAGCGGCGAGCACTACAGACATTAAGAGCGGACCTTCTTTGTTTTCTCTCAGATTCCCCTTTGCACCTGCAGGAACCCGTGTGGCGCGCGCGCACACACACACGCGCGCGCGCTCATTTATTCACTGCGTCTCTAATTGGCTTCATATGAAGCTGGTGCTCGGATATCGTCCTAAAGAAACCCGTTTGTCGAAGAAGCGTTTAGCAAATATTTGCCGTGTGCAAAGACGTGTACCAAACTCTAATGGCTAAGTCTCACCCCCAAGTGAACAATGGTGACCGCCATCCAGACACTGGAGGGGTAACTTTTGTGCTAACTTGAATGATCTGTATCCGTGGTTCTCTATCGGAGTGGGTGGGCGGTGGGAGGTCTGGGGTCCGTGGTAAGTGGTCCACAAATCTCTGTGCAGGTTGAAGAAGCGACATATATTTAGGTGTAAGGCATTAAGGAGGAATCCGCAGTAGTGGCTTCTTTCATTTGCTTTTTTTAAGACTTGTGAAATATACAGAACACAAAGTCTGTGGCTTTCGCCACTTTGAAATGTAGGATTCGGTCCACGAATGATATTCACGGTGTCAGTGCCACCGTTACCACTGTTTCCAAAATGTTTTCATTGTTCCAAAGAGAAACTCTGTACCCGGGGCACCTGGGCGGCTCGGGTGGTTAAGCGTCCCACTCTTGATTTGGGCTCAGGTCATGATCTCACGGTTTCGCAAGTTCGAGCCCCACGTTGGCCTCTATGTTCACAGTGCAGAGCCTGCTTGAGCGTCTCCCTCCCTCCCTGCCCTTCCCCTGCTCGTGCCCTCTGTCTCTCTCAAATAAATAAGTAAACTTAAAAGAACAAAGAAAGAAACTCTGGACCCATTAAGCAATAGTTCCCCAAACTCGTCTTTCCCAGCCCCCTGGTAACCGCTCATCTGCTTTGTCTCTATGGACTTTGCCTATTCGTGATATTCCTTGTTTTGTTTGTTTGTTTTTTAATTTTATTTTTTATTTTTTAAAATTTACATCCAAATTAGTTAGCATCTAGTTCAACAATGATTTCAGGATTAGATTCCTTAGTGCTCCTGACCCAATTAGCCCACTCCCCCCTCCCACCACCCCTCCCATAACCCTCAGTTTGTTCTCCATATTTATGAGTCTATTCTGTTGTGTCCCCCTCCCTGTTTTTATATTATTTTTGTTTCCCTTCCCTTATGTTCATCTGTTTTGTCTCTTCAAGTCCTCATAGGAGTGAAGTCATATGATTTTTGTCTTTCATTAATTTCACTTAGCATAATCCCCTCCAGTTCCATCCACGTCGTTGCAAATGGCAAGATTTCCTTCTTTTTGATTGCCGACTAATACTCCATTGTATATATAGACCACATCTTCTTTATCCATTCATCCATCGATGGACGTTTGGGTTCTTTCCAGACTTTGACTATTGTGGATAGTGCTGCTATAAACATGGGGGTGCCTGTGTCCCTTCGAAACAGCACACCTGTATCCCGTGGATAAATGCCTAGTCCTACAATTGCTGGGTCGGAGGGTAGTTCTGTTTTTAGTTTTTTGAGGAACCTCCATCCTGTTTTCCAGAGTGGCTGCACCAGCTTGCATTCCCATTGTTTGTTTGTTTTTACATTTACTTCTTTTTGCGAGACAGAGAAAGAGCACAAGGGAGGGGGGAGGGCAGAGAGAGAGAGGGAGACACAGAATCCGAAGCAGGATCCAGGCTCCGAGCAAGTGTTGAGTGCCCGACGCGGGGCTTGAACCCACGAGCTATGAGATCATGCATGCCCTGAGCCGAAGTCAGCCGGTCACTTAACCGACTGAGCCACCCGGGCGCCCCTCGTGCTATTTCTTGTAAGTAAAACCATACAGCGTGTGTCCTTTTGTGACTGGCTTCTTTCCCTTAGCATCATGTTTCTAAGGTTTGTCCATGTTGTCGCGGGGATCAGAACCTCATGCCTTCTCACGGCTGAACGATACCGCCCTGTGTGTATCCATTCATCTGCTTATGGACATTTGGGATATTTTCCCCTCTTGGCTATTGTGAACGGGGCTGCGACGAGCATCGGCATACAAGTACCTGTTTGAGTACCTGCTTTCATTCCTCTTGGGTTTATACCTCCGAGTGGAATTGCCAGGTAACCGTTTCAGGATGTAGGTAACTGTTTCGGGAAGGACCAAGCGGTTTCCCACAGTGGCGGTACCCTCTGACATTCCCACCACCAACATACAATGCTTCCAATTTGTCTACACCCTCACCAACACTTACTTTCCTTTTTTGTGTAAGCCATCCGAGTAGTTGCGAAGGACATAGTGGCTTCTGGTCACAGGTTTTCTCCACCCGCGACGGTCATGTGCGCGGGAAGGTGTGTCGCAGGGGGATCTATGAAATATTCCATATGCAAAAGGTCTTCTCAAATTCAGCACGTTTGAGAAGCTCTAATGTCGTTCACGCATGTTTAGACGTTTTCCGGATTGCGCGTTTTAAAAACATTTTGTGCCATCGTCGCAGTAACCTTGTGCAGTATAGGTGGTGTTGTCCCCACGTGGAGAAACTGAGGCTCGGAGAAGTTAAACAATTTGCAGACGCAGTTGTCAC
This sequence comes from Panthera pardus, assembly GCF_024362965.1. Taxonomy (NCBI): domain Eukaryota; kingdom Metazoa; phylum Chordata; class Mammalia; order Carnivora; family Felidae; genus Panthera; species Panthera pardus. The sequence continues at coordinate 8,740,433 of NW_026526843.1, forward strand.
ACCCAGGGTGCCCAGTTCCCGATTCCCGGGGAGTGTTGGTCTGCCTTTTACTCTCATCACCTGTCTGGTTTTTTTTTTTTGTAATCTTCATGCATTTACTTTCCATGCCACGGCCTGCCTGTCTACAGTGGTTTTTCTCCTTCATTATAAACTGTACCCAATTCTCTTTTATTCTGATCAAAGCTGTCCTATGTGGGCAATACTCAGAAATGTAAGATATCGGAAAATAGAGACAGGAAAAAAAATAATTGTGAGTTCGAATACCATGGTATGCTTCCGTAACGTGTACATGCGCAGAGAGCGCCCGGGGGGCTCAGTCGGTTGAGCGTCGGACGTCGGCTCAGGTCGTGATCTCACTGTCCATGGGTTCGAGCCCCGCATCGGGCTCTGCGCCGGCGGCTCGGAGCCTGGAGCCTGCTTTGGATTCTGTGTCTCCCTCTCTCTCTGCCCCTCCCCTGCTCGCTCTCTCAGAAATAAAATAAACATTAAAATTTTTTTTGAAAAAACATATACATGCATATATACAGATAGGCCTAAATTTGCACGTATACATGCAATGGAGTGTGTGAGGATGGGGGGGAGAGAGAGGTGTGGAAGTTTATCTTTTTATCTGGGATTCTCACTGCCAAGGGTAGGCTGCCGTGGCAAATAATGCAGATCATTTCCTTGGGAAACCTCGCAGAGTTCGTTTCTTTTCTGCTCAGCGCCCCCCCCCCCCCCAAGCCTAATAATGACGGTCTGGTTGAGAGAGGGGCTCACAGGGAGGCTTTTCGCCCTAACACCCCAATCTCAGGGCTGCCCAAGTGGCGTGAACAGACGGGGTTTAAAATCTGGGCGCATGAGCACAAATTCCAAAAATAGCCCTCTCGCTTTTTGTGAAGCAGAGAATCAAAGGCTCTCTCCCCTCGGGAAGGGCCCCTGTGCAATGCCCGGATGATGCCATGCCCATTAACAGAGTCGGGCGCGTGGGGACCCAGAAATAGCAGCCCAGCCCCGCCTGTGCTCAGATGACTTCAACGGAACTTGCTGTGTCGGGGAGTTCATTCATTCATTCATTCTAAATTCGTTTATTCACCTAACGGAACCTTTATTGACTCTGCTTTGGTGCCAGATTTTGAGTCAGGAACCGGGGATCGAGAGAGGAGCGAGGAATATCACTGTCCCAGGGGGCGGAGCCACACACAGACAATAGAGAGGGCGAGGTGGGTGGAGCCACACACAGACAATAGAGAGGGCGAGGTGGGCGGAGCCACACACAGACAATAGAGAGGGCGAGGTGGGCAGCTTAGTGGGGATTCCTTCTGGATGATCAGGCCTGAAGCTCAGCACGGAACTCTAAAGGGGAAGAACGTAACCATCAAGACGAGTATTCAACGGTCACACTTACAGAACACCTACCGGGACCGTGAGCGCATCGTAACGTAATAATCATGGTAATACAAATAACAATTCACGTTTATTGAACGCTTCCTATGTGCCAGTGTATTGAGCCCCTTTTTTCCCCAAGGTTAAAAACTATGCTTTTTTTCTTTTTATTAAAATAAAAAAAATTAATTCCGGTGTAATTAACATACAGTGTCATATTAGTTTTAAGTATACAGTGCAGTGATTCAACAAGTCCATACATCACTCGCCTCTGGTAAACATCAGTTTGTTCTCTACACTTAAGAGTCTGTTTCTTGGTTTGTCTCTCTCTCTCTCTCTCTCACTCACTCTCGCTTTTTTTCCTTTTTGCTCAATTGTTTTATTTCTTAGGTTCCGTACATGAGCAAAATCATATGGGATTTGTCTTTCTCTGACTTACTTGTTTCGCTTAGCATTATACTCTCTAGATCCATCCATGTTGTTGCAAATGGCCAGATTTCATTCTTTTGGCTTCATTCTTTTTTTATGGCTGAATTCCATTGGGTATATATACCACCATTTTTTTTTTTTAAGTGAGCTCTGCACCCAGCATGGGGCTTCAACTCATGACCCATGAGATCAAGAGTCCCATGATCCACTGACAGAGCCAGCCAGGTCCCCTATACCACCTTTTCTTTAGCCATTCATCTATGGATGGACAATTGGTTGGGCTGCTTCCATAATTTGGCTATTGTAAATAATGCTGCTATCAACATCGGGGTGCACATATCCTTCTGAATTAGCGTTTTCATATTCTTTGGGTAAATACCCAGTAGTTCAATTGCTGAATCCTATGGTAGTTCTATTTTTAATGTTTTTGAGGAACCTCCAGACTCTCTCCCACAGTGGCTGTACCAGTTTGCATTCCCACCAGCAGCGCACAAGGGTTCCTTTTTCTCCACATCTTTGCCAACACTTGTTGTTTCTTGTGTTTTTGATGTTGGCTATTCTGACAGGTGTAAGGTGGCATTTCATTGCGGTTTTGATTTGCATTTCTCTTATGATGGGTGATGTTGAGCATCTTTTCATGCGTCTGTTGGCTATATATCTGTATGTCTTCTTTGGAGAAATGTCTGTTCACGTCTTCTGCCCATGTTTAATCCAATTATTTGTGGGTGTTTTTGGTGTTGAGTTATATACGTTTTTTATATACTTTGGATACTCACCCTTTATTGGATATGCCATTTACAAATATCTTCTCCTAGTCAGTAAGGTGTCTTTTAGTTGTGTTGATTGTTTCCTTTGCTGTGCGGAAACTTTTTATTTTGATGTGGTCCCAAGAGTTAGTTTGTTTTTGCTTGTTTTCCTTGCCTCTGCAGATATATCTAGAAAAATGTAATGATCGGTATCAGAGAAATTACTGCCTGTGCTCTTTTCTAGGATTTTTATGGTTTCAGGTCTCACATTTAGGTCCTTAATCATTTTGAGTTTATTTTTGTGTATGGTATGGAAAGTGGTCCAGTTTCATTCTTTTGCATGTAACTGCCCAGTTTTCCCAACACTATTTCTTGAAGAAACTGTCTTTTTCCCATTGCATATTCTTGCCATACTAAGTCCTTTTAAATAGACTTTATTTGGGGGGTGCCTGGGTGGCTCCGTGGGTTGAGCATTGGACTCTTGACTTAGGCTCAGGTCATGATCTCATGGTTTGTGGATTTGAGCCCCGCATTGGGCCCTGCACTGGCTGTGCAGAGTCTGCTTGGGATTCTCTCTCCCTCTCTCCCTCTGCCTCTCCCTGACTCGTGCTCTCTCTCTCTCTCTCTCAAAATAGATAAATAAACTTTAAAGAAAAATAAAAATACAAATAGACTCTATTTCTTAGAGCATTTTTAGGTTCACAGCAAAATTGAGGGGAAGGGACCGAGAATTCCCATATACCCCCACACCCCATCCCCACCAGGTACCGCCTCCCCCCGTTATCAAGATCCCCCACAGGACTGATGCGTTTGTTACAATCCACGAACTTCCATTGATACATCACTATCACCCAAAGCCCATGGTTTACATCAGGGTTTGCTCTTGGCGTGGCACCCGCTTTGAGCTTTGACAAATGTATGCTGACAGCGGGCAGAACAGCTTTATTGCCCTAAAAAGCCTCTGTGCCTCAGCATTTTATATATATTAACTCATTTAATTGGAGCACTGACCTTGGGAGGCACGGGCAGTTATCATTGCCATTTTACAGATGGGAAAACAGAGGTACAGCGATTTCAAGAAACTTGCCCAACCAAGTGTTCTGATCCAAACCCCAGCACGGCTCATTTCCTTTCTGGGGATCCCTCTACAAATCTTCATCTACCTACATACAGCTTCCATGGTCGCGATCAGGCTATACCTCGATTTATAACCTGTTCCTTTGGCTTGACAACATTGTAATAGCACATTGGGTGTTTCGACATGGAATACTTCTAACTGTTTCAAAATCACGAAAGGGAAAAACACGGCGGAAGACATGTAAACAATAAATGTCAGAATCTCCTACAACCTTGGCTTCTAAACGCAACTTTGAACACTGTTTTAGTACATTTCCTTTCAGGGTTTTTCTTTTGCTCGCTTTTCCAATAATTTTTGCTTGGTGGACGTCACGTTGTTGTGGTTTAAATGAAAGTCACGTAGGTCGCGTCTTCACGGAACCCCCTGAACCAAACAGACCCTAGGCAGTGCAACGTTTTGAGAACATCCGTCTGCAATAACAGTCACAGAAATGTTTTCAGGAGAGAGGGTGGAGCTCACACGATTCGGTGCATCCGCTTTGCTGGATTCTAAATAAATTAGGGAGGCTGCATGAGTCTTGAAAGCCCCGTTTACTTCACACCTTCCCTTCTCCATTGAACGGGAAGCTCCATGAGGCCATGGTTTTGCTCACCACGTTATCCCCAGCACCGAGCAGTGCCTCCCTCCGTTGGCTTTCCCTCTTGTCTCTCCCCCAGTCCAGATGTATGCACTGCAACAAGGGTGTAGTTCTTGAAATTTAATTCAGATGATGCGCTATCCTTGTAGGCCATGGCAGAGTCTTGATTTTTTTTTAAAAAAAATTTTTTTCAGTTTATTTATTTATTTTGAGAGAGAGAGAGAGAGTGCGAGCAGGGTAGGGGCAGAGAGAGAGAAGGGAGTGAGAGAATCCCAAGCAGGTTCTGCAGCATTGTCAGCCCAGAGCCCAACGGGGGCCTCGAAGCCATGAACCGCAAGATCATGACCTGAGCCGAAATCAAGAGTCAGACGCTTAACCCACTGAGCCATCCACGTGCCCTCAGAGGCCTGATTTTATTGTGACTGGAACAGAAGACCTGGGGCCAGTGTTGACCTTGTGAAAGGAGAGACATTTTCTCAGTCGTAGCTGCAGGAATGCGGGTACGCGTCATTTGGTCTGTAGGTTGGCGATGGGAAAAGGCTTCTATTTTCTAACTGAGCCAAGTGGCAGGGCAGCAGATGAGGAGAGTGAGAGGTCGAAATAAGTGTGAAATAGCTGTCTCGGAAAATAGGAGAGGCTTCTAAGGAAATGTAGTGGGATTTCTGTGCAATGTGTAAGGATTCATTAGAGGTCTGAAGAGATGAGGAATCAAAAGGAAACCAGTGAGCCCAGACGTGGGATTTTCTGCCCTCAGCTACTTATAGTTGTTTCCTCCCCCCAGATCTTCCTCAAAAGAACTTTCCTTTTGTCTGAAGCCCAAGGCAAGGGTTCACCCGGTGTCCCTGAATCTGCTTCAGGGGGGCCCAAGAATCCCCAGAACGTCTATGCAGAATGTGTGCATATGTGCATTTTCTAGAGAATGAGTCCTTGGCTCTCTCATTAGATTTTCAAAGGAGTCTTTGAACCCCCAAAGATTAAGAACCCCTGTTGAAATACCCTGATAGTACAGTCCTTCAGGACCGCCCCACAGGCGGCCTCATTGTCTCACTAATTGCCTTATATGAAGGCCCATTTGGGTAACTCCCAGCTTAAACCCCTAGTATGCCCTTCAGCTCCTGCACCTCTCCCCCACCGCCACCCACCGCAATGACCCCAGGGGGAGGGGACGGTGCCTTTCCCTCAACATGTGATGTCCATCATCACCCTGCCTTCATTGGACCGGTCTCCTCCTACTAACAGACATTGGTGCTGTCCAGCCTTGAATACGTTGGATCAAAGAGCGTGTGCGTGTAAGGACTCCAAAGAGTGGTCAGCGATCTGTGCTTACATCGGTGATATGTGAACTTGCTCGTTTAACCGCACCGGGAATTGTTACTCCTTGCCAATCTGACAGTTGGAACTGGTGCGTTGGTGTGTTTGTTTGTTTTAACCGTGTCACCACAACCTGGGCTTCACGGATGGGCAGCATACTCCTGGTTTGTGTTTCTCTGCGTTGTCCGGGGGCGAAGGGGTTTCACAACCTCCTTTCGATTCTCCAGGGCGAATCTCGGCCTCTGAACGGTTACAAAATAAGGCTGGAAGGGGCTTACAGCAAATCGCTAAAGAAAAGTCGACAACACCAAGACAGAAATGGCAAACGGGGGTGTTACAACGTCACGACAATCGCCCAAGATGCCGGAAGTCCCCATCTTATACGGCTCCTGACGTCCTTTCTTACCTGGCACCTCAGATGTTTAGACTCTCCGTGTGCCTTAACACTTAAAAAATAATAATTTCTCATCGAAATCTGGGGTTGAGAAATGGACTTTCTGGGAAGCACGGCGCCCCCCCCCCCACCCCGGGTTTGTCAATGAGTCCTACCTTAGGTTCAAATCTTGCTGATTTCCTGTGCTCGCCTTAAAAGTGTTGAGTGCACACGAAGCTGTCAAACAAAGCACGTTTGCAGCGTTCAATTTCTTTCACTTTGTAGGATTTTCTTCCTCCATAGATTCTATTTCCATCCCAAAGAAGCTACTGACTGCTGGCTTTTCTTTCCCCAGAATCTCCCCACTTTGTGGAAAAGCGTTTTAACCTTAAGACGCTTTAACCTTAGTGTCGCTAAAGAAGGCCACCACAGTCCAAGTGATTTTTCCCGGTATCCCAGTGTTCAGAAAGGGTGGCTCCACGTTCTTGCCACCTGCAAGGACAGTGTCCCTTCTGTCATCTTGGAGGAAGTGTATGGCTTGCCTTTTGTTTACCGCTGCCCTTCTGATTCTGTCTCTGTCAGTAATGAGGTAGGTGATAGGATCCCGGAGTTACAATGCCTCTGTGGGCTAAGGAAATTGAGGGCGAGGATTTGTCCCAGGAAATCAGTGATAAACTGGGACTCGAGACTTAATCTTCTGATACCCACTATCTTTCTGGGAGGGAGCGTTGTGTAGTAAGTAATGGGAATTCCTCTCTGACGCTAGGCCTCGGTCCTACAACTTCCTAGATGTGACGCTTGTTGCAAGGTACGACGCCTCGCCTCTGTGGGCCTCTGTCCTCGTCCACAAAGTGGAGATAATAACGCTTCCTTTGCAGCGTGGTTGTAAGGGTATCTACAGAACACCTGGCACGTCGTCGGTAAAATACGAAGGTTCGTTCGCCTGTCTGTCCGCACCACCGGGAAGAGAAAAGTTCAGTCAGTAAAGAAACAGATGGATCAAGAGCCGGGATTCCTTGGAGCGGGAAGAGCTCTTCGAGATCAGACACTTGGACTTAAGAGAGAATCGTGTCTTTTAAGGCACCTTTGTTTCGAAGGCCGTATTAACAATGGATTGTTGCAGAGTGAAAATGTGTTGTGCCCTAAAATGAGAATTCCCATGCTTGGCATTCATCCGATAATGGCTATAGGCCAGTTATATTTAAGACGGTGCCAGAGTAAAACGAAACGAGGTGAGCTTTTTTTGTTTTTAATTAGAGGGCAACATGTATTTTAAGAATACAGTGGCGCGCAGACGATGAATAAATGTAGCCTATAGAGCCATTAAAATGTATGTCACAACTGAAGAAATAAGCGGGCCATCAAAATATTTGCGGGACTGTCAGATGAAATTTCACATAAATTATTTCTTCTCGACTTTTTTCCCCCCACCCACCCAAAATTGCTTTGGTCTGTCTACCAGAAGGAGAAAAATAAGCTTAATACAGAGCTAAATGCTTGTCTTCCTAACACTACAAAAGAAACATTTGTTCCCCCAGATAACTCTTAAGTAAACTGCTGTCAAAACAATTAGTGTTATTTTTCTATTATCTTCCTATTTGAGAGTAAATAACCATTTCATGAATATGTTAATTATCTGGTAGGTGGAGAAGATAAGGACGGTCCCTATATCTCCAGAAGCAACCGATAAATCATCAATTGCATACAAAAACACAAGAAAGGGTTCTAAGCTGGGGAGTGTAAGTCCACATCTCAGCCGACTGAAATCAGTCCAGCTTTGACGGTTTAAAGAGATCCAGAACAGAAGTGACAATGTTGTGATCGAATTAACCACGAATAAACCTTCCTTTGTGCACGGTGGCTGCGACGAGACCATCTCCTGGCTGACCAAGTAGTGCGTGGTTGAATGCCATTGCCAACAAAGGTCTCTCCTTTTCACACATTTTAGAATCTGTATTTCAGGATTCTGTCGTGGTCGTTTGAAAGAATTCGGGAAGGGAGGCTAAACCATTGAGTGGGTTCCTCTCATGTAAAAACAAAGCAAAACCCCCAACAAAAACAAAAACAAAAACCACCCCAAACCCTAGTTCACGCTCTCCGTGCCGGACAGATATTTTCTGTCTAAAACCCCGTTTTAAAAAGAAACGGTTGGCGCTTACTTTCAGCTTCATATACCTTTAGGAATCGTATCCAACTTTGGGCAGCTTTGAACGTGCCTTTTGAAATCCCCGGCACAGAATTCCTCGCCATCCACCGTGGTTGAGCGTTCTGTTGAAAGGGCACACGCATTTTGAGGGGCGAGTGGAGGTGGGGGTGGGGAGGAAACACACAAGAGTGCCTTCCTTTCCTATTTTGAAGGCGCGAGATGTATTTTTCCATATTAAATATTTTGCAGAAGTTGAATGCCGCATTGTGGCAGGTAATTAAAATGTAAATTTCAGTATCTATGCTTGCTTTGTGATTTTTAGAAATACATTTAAGTTAGTTGTCTTTTCAAACATGTGGTCAGCTGTTGTATTCACATATGGTCAAATGATCAAAGTCTGAACTCCTCTCTAATTGTCCCCCTGCTGCTCGTCTGCTCTGTCGGTGATCAAGGCCTCAGCAGGTGATGAGAAAGGCATGAGAACAGGCTGGAAGGAGAATGAGGCACCGAGAGGCCCAGGCTGAAAGAAATAAAGACTTCCAGTACATCACCCTGGAAAAGTGACGGAAAAGTGACGTCTGGTTAGTAGTGCTTATATATATTTTTTGTTCGCCAATCTGCATACATTTTTTTTTTTTTTTCCTCGAGCTAAATGGAAGTGGAGCCAGGCCCGGCTCCCCGAGACGGAGCCCCACACATCAGCGCCGCCGCCGGCCCCGGTGCAATGTTTACTTGCCTCGCGAGGAAGCTGCGAAGTCGCACAGTTTATAGTATTTCACATGTTTGTGGAAATCATTGCGATTCTTTTCACTTCTGCTTGTCATTGTTTGCCTGGAGTTCACTTTGCCAGATGGCGCTTTATTGTCACTGGTGGTTACACCTCGCTATTGGATCAGTTCGAGACCAAATGGTGTGAAGAGCTTTCATACTTAGAGGATTTAGTCAAACATTCATTCTCTGCTATTCAGGCCGCTCGAGCACTAATTCACAAATGAGCCGGCTGACCTAGGAATGGAGGCAGGAGAAAAGGGCCCAGGTCTTTTCTCCTCCTAAATTATTAATTTGCCTTCTATTTACCATCCAAATTGGGATGAAGCACAATTAAGCAGGAGTATCTTGCATAAACATAAATAGGGTGCCAGGGAAACGGGGGAGGGGGGGTGGTGGAAAACAAGATAACCGCGTTATGTGAATTCTGCCAGGGCTTAAGGGGCTTGGCCGGTCTGCACAAAAACACGGCCTATTCTTTTTCCCACCGGTCCTGATTCCTGGTATCCTCCGGTCGCTCATCGACGGGCCGGTGCTAGCCACAAATGCCATGAATGAGCTCATCAAGATTTTTTTTTTTTTTTGTCCTTTGGCATACCGTCTTTGAAAGTTCCTGGATGTGAAACGGATTCAAACGCGAACACCTTTCAAATGTGAACACGCTTTCAAAGTTGGAAAGGGACCTTTAAAATCCAAGAGATTCCATTCATCTTATGTGCTTTACATGGGCCGGGGGGGGGGGGGGTGGGGGGGTGGGTGGGGGGGGGATGGTTGGAGAGTCTGGACAAATTCTGGCTGGGTGCTCTTTCCCCGCTTTGGAAATTGGGTGATTTAGGGGCCCGCTGGTGGTGTTTTTGTTTTTTTCGCTTTATTTTTTTACGCTTGAAAAGAGGGGGCAGTGGAGAAAGGGTTAAGCAAACAATGACTCAATTGCTCTGCCTAATTTTGTTTCTTATTAAATATGAGGCCCTCTCATTGCCACTCCACGTTTCTTTTTCCTTGGGACGGGAGTATAGCTTTACCTAACTATTCAAAGTCATGTTGAAAGGACAAAGAAAGCACCGATGTGAAGAGGGAGGTTCTTTGGCAGAAGGCAGGTGCTGAGGGATTTGGAGGTTATTATAGAAAAAAAAAATCCTTGAAGCCCTTAGTGCAATGCCTTGGCGTAGTAAGAAAGGCAAACAGGATAATGGATTGTATCAACAGAGGGAGCGGACCCAAATCAAAAGACGTGATCTTGTTACTGTATGGCCTGATATTGTCCCTCTACAAAGAGCTGGTTGGCGCTAATCAAACACACTGCGCTGCCGGCCTAATCACCTTGTCCTCAGAAGCCTATTGTCCTGGGCAAGGCCCAGTTCACAGAACAGCCCGGAGGACGATCCCCGGGTTTTCCAGTGAAGGTGTAGGCTTTCTCCTTCGTTACAGTTTGTGCCTTGGGGTACAATGCAAAATTATGTAATAATGGCATCCCCAGGCCTGACCCCAACCCTGGGGGGAAAGCCACGGCAGTGGGGGTGGCGGCTTTGCTTGGGAAGTGAGCACAGCTGGGGAGGAACAAAGGATCAACTGGGGGCCTTCTGGTTTTTCCGCGCGACATTTCTGGACTGCGGCTCTTTGCTATGCTAAGTGGGCTACCAAGTAATTGGGCCTGCCCTTATGGAGGGGAGGGGACAGTGAAAGCTGGAAGGGCCTAGTGAGAAAACAGGAACCGTGAAGCCAGGCATTGGGGGGTGGGGGCGGGGGCGGGGATGGGGGGCGCGCCCTTTGCTTTCATGAAGCTCCGAGAAGCTCAACTATGATGTAGGTAGGGGGAACCGGCTTGAACGTTAAACCACGAGTCTTGGCATCTTCCTTTAGGACACGGGACCAAAAAGTGGCTAAAGAGTGTAAATAATCTGGAGTTAGGAGGAAGCCCGTGTGCGCTTTGGAGGGTCGCCTCTGGGGGCCTCGGCTTCCTCATCTGAAAAACTGAGAAGGGGGGGGCGTGCTTCTTGAGATCGAAGGTCTCTCCTTGCAAGATCCAGAAATTCCTGGCTTTGGGTTCATATGGCGGAGGCCAATCAAATGCTTTCATCAGCTTGCCATCGGATGTTGAGTGATATATTGCCCCCAGTTAAAATGTGACCCTACTCAGTGACCCTCTTGCAAACATTAATTGCGCCGAACATCTTTCTCCTCCAACAAGAGTATCTTCTTGAAAAGGCCACTCATTTACTTAAGAGTCAGTTCAACTCATCCAATTTGGTGACGTAGGTCTAAAATAAAGGTTAGGAAGAGACGATTCTCCTCAGAGGCTTTGCCGGCGATTACTAAAAAGGACCTTCTGAACGTCTAGAGATGAGAATAGAAAGATGTATAACTAAGGCTTTACTGTAGCCGTGAAGGATTTTGTAGGAAACCTTTGATTTGCCCTGGGAAAGGAATGGCAAATTTTGAAGTGTAGGGAAACAGCAAAGCGGAATCAGCAATGATGGTCCGTTTTGCAAACTGGCTGATGGAGAAAGATAGGTTCGTTTTTAGGGAGAAAACAAACCGCATCAAACAAGCATTTCTTATCGTGGAGCCATCTGTATGCAATTTTATACGGATTTTCTAGCGGATCTTGTTGTGGGCCTTTGGAGGTATTAGGAGGGCATTGTCCCGAGATGCGCAAATATCTAAAAGGAGACCTTTTCTTTTTTAATGAAAGTGCAGAAACTGCAAAACAGGGGTGGGGGAGGGAATTCTTTGAAACTACCTGAAGGAATCCAGCTGACTAGAGAGATCTTCCTTCTGCTTTGTTGCATCCAATTCACCCACCCTTTTAGTAATGCTGTGCTTTTTAGGAAAACGGTGTTCAGTTGATCTGGAAATCTCGAGGTCTGCTGCAACCATGCTGTGTTTGTGTATAGATGCCAACACGGGCAGTTTTTGTCTGTTTGTTTTAATTAGCTCTTCCTTCCTGGACTTACAAGGTAGGGAGGCATCGTTTTCGGGCTCATTTCTTCTTATATGTAACCGGTAGGGAGGAAAGAGCACTGAACTTGCAGTCGGATGGATTTGGGTTTGAATCCCAGCTCCGCCATGTTGGAGCCGTGTGACCGTGGGCAAGTCACTTAACCTAGAACTTCATCTATCAAATGAAGGGGGTCAGAATGCCCTCCTGCTCGCAGAATCTGTGAAAGAAAACGCCCATGAGCTTGTCTCGGCGACTGTAGAACAATCACATACAATCACATAGGAAGGCCTAGAAACAACCCGGGGGGGGGGGGGGCAGATTTCTTATCCTTGTTTCAGGGGGAAACTGAGGCCCAGTGACGTTGAGCCCTCGCACCGTCAGCTGGCGGTGAGAAATTAGCTTCGTCTCGATGCGTCTGCTAAAGACACTTCTTCAGATCGTCTCCTGCAGGATATTTAGCGATTAATGCCAAATCTCCACCTAGGCCCCCGTGATGCGTTCGTCCAAGTCAGAGAGATACAGAAGCAAGGTTCCCATGGCAACCTTTAGCCTTCCCCTTTGAGCAAGTGCGTTCCCATAGGGCCCTTCCCCAGCCAATACCCCCCCACCCCCCCCCCCCAACACACACACACAGAATCTTGACTCTGAAGATACCGGTCACCTGGCCTTGTCCTACCCTGAGGAAAAGGCCAACACTTTTGTCCCTTGCATGCTCTCCTTCTCCTTCTCCAAGTTTTCTTTCATGGATCACCCCCCCCCTTCTCCACCCCAGCCACAGCTAGGCTGAGATTTCTGTGACAATTTTCTTTTCCAGTGGGCATTATTTGTAAGTTTTTCCCAATGTGGGGAAAGGGACGAAGGCCACAAGGAGAGCTTCAGTCCTTCCTGTCATTTGGGTGATGGTGGACAAGGTAACCCCATACCTAGGTTTGTCATTCTGGGTTCTGGGATCACCCCCCCCCCCCACTTCCGTAGGGAGCCCTACATTCCCATTGATGGTATGGACTCAAATTGTGGGCAAAGGACCCCGATTCGTCCACTCAGAGCCAGGTCCGGGTCTTGTCTGGCATCCGGGCATGGGCGGAAGGACTAGGGAGGGATGCCACAGCTCTAGCACAAGTCACGTTGTCTCTTAGCTGCAGTGTCCCCCGAGAACAAACTTACGTCACGATAACTAAGAGCCACATTAGTCTTCAAACCTTCAAGTATTTTAAGTACAAACCCACTCTTACCTGCCCTTCTCGCCTTATCTTCCAGTATAACACCCGGGGAAAAAATAGTGGCTCCCATTAGGCCTTTCCCATTCCGCGTACTGGTCCCTTGGATGTAGAACACATCACTGGGCCCACGGTCCTCCCGCAAGAAAGCGCGGACCACGAGCCCTCCCCGTAAAACTTCCAAGGGCAGTTTTCTGTGAACACAAGCCCGCTTTGATAGTATGGAAAAAGAGGGTTTTTCCTTGCCATCCGCGGCCACTGACTCCGTTTTCCAGTAGTCACGTGATGCGATGGAAGGTGTCGCTCTCTTCTTGGTTAAAATGCGATTTTTCTTTTTTTTAAGATTCACACAGATCTGCAGATCTGGAAAGGATTTTACTAGTAGCCTTACCACTTTCAAACTGGTTTTAGCAGTGGGACTTTTAAATTTTTCTAGTTTTGGGGCGCCCGGGTGACTCAGTCGGTGGGGCGTCCGACTTCCGCTCCGGTCACGACCTCGCGGTTCGTGGGTTCGAGCCCCGCGTCGGGCTCTGTGCTGACAGCTCGGAGCCCGGAGCCTGCTTCCGAGTCTGTGTCTCCGCCTCTCTCTGCCCCTCCCCCACTCTCACTTGGTCTCTCTGTCTCTCAAAAATAAATAAACATTAAACAAATTTAAATTTTCTAGTTTTTTATTTTTATAATTGTGGTAAAATACACATCATGTAAAAAAAAAAAGACCCTCTCAACCCTTGCTCTCCCTTTTTTGAAAATAATCTGTATGCCCGACGTGGGCCTTGAACTCACAATCCCGAGATCAGGCGTCGCACGCTCCGCTGAACGATCCCGCCGACCGCCCTCCATCTCAGCCATTTTTAAGTGACAGGAAGTCCATTCACGTTGTTGGGCAACCATCAGCACCCTCCGTCTCCAGAACTTTGTCATCTTGCAGAACTGAAACTCGGCTGGATAATATTCCCTTGTCTGGACAGTTATTCACCTGTCGATGGGCCCTTGCGTTGCTTCGCTTGCTGTCTATTGTGCACGGCGCTGCAGTGAGCGTGAGCGTAGGGACTGTTAAAACTGGCCCCGTGCGATCCGCTTACCATAATAGTGAGAGGATTCTCATTGCTCGGTGGTGTTTCATTGTCTCGTTTTCCCACCAAGGAGAGCGTGGTCCAGAGAGGGAGAGAACACACAGTGGGACACCCAGTAAGTTCAAGGCGAGAGAGCCTGCCCCAGGGCCAGGCACCCTGATCTCAGCGTGCTGCTGTTTCTGCTCTTCTTGGCACTCCCAGCTGGGGAAAATGACAACACTCTTCCCTCATAGCTGCGCCGGGAACGTAGAAAATAGGAGCGGAATCCTGGGAAAGCTCTTCGACAGAGAACATGATTAGTCTGAGGACCGGCACCCTGGGTATTATTTCCTTTTGCTCCAGTCGTCCTCCAGCAATGGTGTGTGGTTTCCAGAACAGAACGGCTCATACCAGGAGCCAGCTACATCATGATACTCTAGCTTAGGAATGTGCCATTTGATGAATGAGGTGATGCTCTCGGGGCCCTTTGGGCTGCTCCCGGCAAAGGCACTGGATAAATTCAAAGTGTTATTGTTGTGGCATTATCTGAGGAGAGGCATTTTGCTAAATAGTTTTGTGTCACTATTAATCTTCGGATGTCTGTAAACATTGAGTTGCATTTATAGAATGAGGCTTTTATTTTACTCTTTTAAGTTTATTTCTTTGTTTTGAGAGAGAGAGTACTGCAAGCAGGAGAGGAGCGGAGAGGGAGAGAGAGGGAGAGAATCCCAAGCAGGCTCTGAGCCGTCAGCACAGAGCCTGATGCGGGGCTTGAACCCAGGAACCGCGAGATCATGACCTGAGCCGAAATCAAGAGTCGGACGCTTAACTGACTGAGCCGCCCGGGGTCCCCTAGAATGATGCTTTTAAAGAAACCTGGGAAGACAACTGGATATTGTAGGATATACCCGACTCTGCTGAGTATTTCAAGAGAATTGAAAATAGTTGGACATAATGGTACCATGGCAACAAAATGAAACTTTAAACATTTTGAAGCATGTCTCTTGTAGAAAAGATTCTGTATTGGGTTTAAGCTTTTATTTCTGTCTCTAATGGACATGAGTCGCTTTTCACGATGTTATTTTGTATTAGCCAATCTCATTTAAGGTCAGCACAATTACGATCTGAATGGACATGTGTCGTTTATCAAAAGGAAGGGAAACACTAAGTGTTCTTCATTAAAACATAATGGGTTTCTGAATCTTCCTCATTTTTAAGAAGGCTGACAATTTTTTAGGTCAGCTGCACTTCTTGAAATTCCATCGGTCTCATGTAAAGGAAAGCCAAATGAATACAAGGGAAAAGCAGACTTCCCCTCAAGGTAGAGTTCTCCCCCCGCCACACACACACACACAAACGCACACACATACACGCACACGCACACACACACACACTGCTGTGAAATGGATAGTATCCTTCTTGTTTAAACTTGAGGAAACCGAGGCTCAGATTATTGCGTTTGCTCCAGTGATGGACTGAGTCAGAATCTGAACACGGGTTTCTTTTTTCTGTCTGACTCACTTCATAGGCCCCAGCCTTGTTACTTCTGCGCGTGGGGAGAAATGGGCTGTGGGCGGTTGTCGGAAGGTGCTGAAGCCCGGAGCCTGGTGCTCAGGAACCACTGTCCGTGGTTCCTTTTATCTCCAGAGGACTCTGGGTCCTGACGTGTCACTGGATGTTTCCAGACAGAAGTGGAGATTAGTGGGTAGGAATGCAGCCGACAGGGTTAGCCAACCCCAGTCAGAACCCACAATACGGAGAGAGAACATTTGTACCCAGGGCTCCAGACTCCCCTCCTGGAGATCACCGGAGTTTCTAGAGCTGGACTCAAGTGTCAGCTGTTCCTCGACAATAATGGAAATCTTTCCCAGCCTGCAGATTGTGGATGTATTTTTTCGGTTCTAAATTTTTCTTCCGTTGATAATTCTTCGACATTTGGTGCCTGCTACTGTTTATTCCCTCATCCAACACAGAGCTTCTGAGGGGCTTCTCCGTGCCAGGCAGCGTTCTTGGCACTGGGAAAACAGCAGTGAAAAAAAAAAAAAGGTAAACAGGGATCCCTACCTGCACGGAGTTTACGTGCCAGTCGGGGAGAGAGATAATATGGAAGATAAAAGGGTGACGTAGAAACCAGAAGGGAGCTAACAGGCCAACGGGATATGAAGCGTGGCTGGGGTTTGGAATATTTGGTGGGGAAGCCAGGGCGAGCCCTACTGAGAAGGTGACATTTGACCTGAAAAAAGTGAGAAGGAGGATAATTCTGGGCAGAAAAAATGGCAAGTGCAAAGGCCCTGAGGAGGGAGCATGTCAGGAACGTTCTAAGAACTCAAAGAAAGCCAGAATGGCCACCATAGTGAGAGGGAGCCTGGTCATAGGATGGGTGGGGGGGGGAAAGGACCAGGCTAGGCTGTGTGCAGATGATTTCTCGTAGAAGACAGAGTGAGTGAGGAACCAGCGCATGAGCAGACTAGGAAACTCAGAAATCATGCATCGTTTCTTAGAAATGTTTTGGGGACCGATATTGTTGTTATGGTTATTGTGATACAAAGACACGTACACGCGTAGTAAAGCCCAAGGGTTTCGCTGCCAGAAACGGTTGTCACTAGTCTATGGTGCTTCACAAAGGTCCCCATGACTCCTAGGTCCTTTGCCATCTGTACGAGTGGGACAACCACAGTGAGTAAGTGGCCAAAGTAGAACTAGAACCCGGGCCTCGTGATTTGTGCCCACAACCCCGAACCGCAGAGAGCAAAAGTGACCTGCCAAAGGTTATGAAGCGTATGGGTGACCCTCTAGAAGTAGAATCTAGATCTTTGCTCCCTGTAGGTGCGCTCTACACCTACTGCGATTTTAGAGAGGCTTGGGCCAGGAGAGAATTGATACCCTAGCCTGCGCCAAGGAGATCTGGGACGTAGGGGGGCAGAGCCGAGCTGGTTTTAGGGTACCAGCGGTCTAAAGACCGGGCTGGTGGGTTGTCGCAAAGCAAGGCAGGGTCTAGCGTTCGAGGGATCCCAGGCCTTATGGGGGGTGGGAGTGGAAACAGACCTGCTGATTTTATATCCCAGAATTCTTTTGAACATCTTGAGAGGGCCACCCATAAAGTCTGTGTGTTTTCTTGCCGATTTGTGTCTTAGGTGCTGCACAGATGTGTCTGGAATCTGTTTCGCTGAGAAAATACCATGTGGTGGCAAATGTTCTCGCTGTGTGGGCTCAGCTTGCTGCTTTTTGCTGCCTATTTGTTGAGTCTTCCCTTATAACATAGCAAGTTGGTCTGAGGTGGGCACGTGGCAGAAAGAGAGAGAAGCTTCTAGGACGATCTGGGGCAGCCTAACTATAAAGCCAGTGTGTGCAGTGCAGAGTCACGTGACGTCAGAACCGGAAGTGGCCCCGGAGGTCATCTAATCCAGCTTCCTTCGTGTACCAGTGGGGAAACTGAGTCCCGGAGAGCAAAAGCGACCAGCCAAAGGTCAGCCAGCGCGGCGGTGACTGGACGTCAGGTCTCCTTTGCCCTCCGGACTGGAAAGCGTGCTGACCCTCGGCTGGCGAATGCCAGCATGACATTTCAGATAGGGAGCGAGGGCGGTTCGTTATCATTTGCTTATCATTAGAAACTTCTAACGGATTAACTTAGTCTCATAGACCAAGAAATGACTTGCGAACCTCCCCAAGCTTTGTGGGGAGTGAGCAGTGATTAAAGGGTCGAGTTCTTTGGCCTATGGCTTGGGGACCGAGCTGGGTGTTGGAGGGGTAGAGCCTGGCCTGCTTCTGGAATGTTCTTCTCCCTGTGAGTGGGCACTGGTCAGAGCTCAGGTCCATCGGTTCTTTTCTCCTTCACTCCCGGAAGCTTGAGAAGCGGGCATCACATAACCTGAACAGCTCGCATCTACCGGTGGAGGTGCCGGGAGCCCACCAGTGGGGCAGCTGTGAGTCCCCCGACGTGCGTTAGCGCTGGGAGCTTGCGGCCAAGTGCAATCCCGGGCTCCGATCTCGTGGGTACCCTGTGTAAAAGTTGCCTGGCTGAAAGGATGCGACAGGAAAATCAGAAACGCCTGCACGCCTTCCGCGTCGTGGTTGGTACCGAGCTGGAGTTCGATCCCGCTCCAGTCCCAGCGACGCTAGGCAGATCCTTGAACATCAGCTGGAAAGCCAGACACCTGGTTTTGCCATTTGTTGGCTCTCGTGACTCGCGGCCGTCCGCGCCGGTCACCTCTGAGACGAGAGGGGCTGTCCCAGCTGGAGGCTGCCTTTGTGTGGACGGCGGGTCGGTTGCATTTCCAGAAGGGAGCTCAGTGCGCGTGGCTCAGGTGGCGTCCTGGACAGCGGGACCAAAACGTGCGGAATAGCCTGATGTTGACCCGTGAAAACGGGAATGTGGCTTCTGGGAAGATGTCACCTGCCGGTCCTCGACAGACGAAGCGAGGAGCCGCGGGGGGGGAGGAGATACGTGCGGGGCCCTCTTCGAACCAAGAGAGTGGGAAGTTTTGGGGGGTGCGTTTCATGTGAAAACATCCTCTCGACACAAACAAGGACCGGATGGGCCCGAGAGAAGCATGTTGTGTTTCCGCGCATCGAAACGGAAACACGTTTGCTAGGCTGTGCTCTGTACTCTCGGAAACAACGAACGCCAAGCGCTCCTCGCCACCGCCTTTGTCCTACAAAGGCTTCCAAAATCCTCCCAGGGAGGGGCTGCCGGCCATCCGCGGCTGCTTAGACAGAGGGAAAGAAATCGGCCACTTGCAGACACGACCTGAGAAACGACCGGTGGCAGAACATCTGTCCCCAACCCCGTGGCTCTGTGTCCGAGCGGCCGTCTTCAGCTACACGTCCGGCTGTGTGATTTCCAGAGCCAGGGACCCGCGGACCAGACGGCATTTATGCAGATTTGCCCATGTTTATATCGGAGCTGGTGATTCCGCCCAAAGGCCGCCGCCAAAGCAACCTCGGGTTCACGGAACGCTCACGGCGCCTCTGCTGCCCAAGTGCAGGCCCTCTGTGGTATTAACGGAACAAGGCCTCTGAGCCCTTAACTGGAGAGGACCATGGTAATGAGCTCCAGCTGCAGACTGCGGGCTCCCAGGGCCGGGAGGGGAGCCTGCGTGGAGAGGCTCTGGTCGATTCTGGGAGGCCCGTCTTTCGGTGCCCTTACCCCCTCGGTTTCGGTATCCAGGACCTAGGGCCAAATTTGGTTCCCCCGAGCCGGTGCCCCGGCTTCCGAGAACCCACGGGGAGCCGGCAAGGGTCCTCCGCATGCTGGGTGCGGTGGGCCCCCGGCCCCCAGCTCTCACCACTTTGAGGTCCCTGGAGGGGAAAGCCCTGGGGCGTAGGGTCTGCAGACTTGGGGGGCCTGCAAACACCCCCATCATAGCGCGATTTCGAGCTGCGGGCAGCTTTACCCAACTGGCCTGTGGAACTCCTGGAGGTTTAACAAATGGCCCCAGCGCCTCGTTGCCCCGGGTTCCCTCGTCGGCTGATCCACAGCTGGCCCCACACGCAGGTTGGTGTCCTCAACCCCATTTACCAGAAGGGGAAACGGGCCCAGAGGACTTAATGCGGGGATTCTCAAACTCGGCGGTGCGTATGGCGCTCCTGGGAATCTCGTTAAAGGGGGAACCCGTGATTCTGCGTTGTTCGCAGGCTCCCACGTGGCAAATCTCCATGGTCAAGTAAAGGTGGTGTCATCCTTCTTGAAAGGAAGGAGGGAGGCTTAAAGACGGTCTCACAACTGACGAGCCACACCCTTTGATTCCCCCCCCCATCAATTCGCCTCCTGCCGTGTTCGGGGAGCCTACTGGGCCCTCTCAGGAGCCAGGGGCCGGCAAAAGGCTGCAGGACACAACCCAGACCGCCCTTTGGGGCAGAAGAGATGCTGATTTTCTCTCCAGCGCTCACAGGTTAGTAACATGCCTCAAAGCAGAACTTTGCTTGATTCGGGGCTGCGGAAGATCTTTCGCGAGACCCAATCCTAACTGTATAAGGCAATCCCCCCCCCCCACCTTCTTGAGTTTGGTCGCATTATGTGACATTGGAGTCTTGCACCCCTCACAGTTTGCTCAAATCCCATATATTCACTCCTCTCTGGGTCTTAGAGGAAAACTTGTTGCCGCAATCGATGCCATTTTTTTGTCCACCTGACGATTTTGGACCCCGGGGGCTAAAATCAGCAACCCGGAAAATAATGACAAATGAGCTGACGTGGGTACTGTGTTCGCTCACGTGTATCACCTACTAGTGGAGACTCGGGAGGATGGATGAGTCGAGAAACCCAAGCTAACGAGGCTCTGTGCTTAGAACAGCGCTCAATCCCGAGGCGGGCGACGGTATTCCTGACCTCGAAGAGCCCGGAGTCCGGTCGGGCCGTGCACACCTATGAAACAGGGTACACAACGCTGAAATGCGTACGGGCCGGGCTACTGTCTAGACTTCCAGAGCACAATTTCCGAGGGAATGTTCTCCATTCCTGTTTTTTGTTTTTTTTTTGTTTTTGTTTTTTTTTAATTTTTATTTTTGGGACAGAGAGAGACAGAGCATGAACGGGGGAGGGGCAGAGAGAGAGGGAGACACAGAATCGGAAACAGGCTCCAGGCTCCGAGCCATCAGCCCAGAGCCTGACGCGGGGCTCGAACTCACAGACCGCGAGATCGTGACCTGGCTGAAGTCGGACGCTTAACCGACTGCGCCACCCAGGCGCCCCTCTCCATTCCTGTTTTAAGACTTTTCATTCAATGGAGCAAAGGATTCAAATGCGCCCAAGATATGTTTTAGTTAATGGAATGCACGAGCAAAAGGCTCCTTTCGGTTCCTTTGGAAGATTGCCTCACAATCAGAACCATCTTCCTAGTAAAATGATTTTATCCTGATGCTCAGCTCCAATTCATTTTCTGTCTTCTTTGCTTGGGTCTGGATAAAGCAAGCGATTCATGATGATCCATTTGTTTGCCGCCAAAATGTATGTTTGCTGTTATAGAGACGTAATCTTAACTGCGTCTCTCTCCTTTTCTTTATCGTCCTAACCAGTTCGGCTCTGTGTCTGGTACAGGAATGCCCAATTTCAAATGGCATATTCTCTCGGAAGCCTTCCCCAGCCCCCACAGTCAGTTGGAAATTACTGTGTTTTCCTCCTTTGTGACCCCTTTCCAATGGTGGCTTGTACTTCACCCTGCCCTGTGTTAGAGGTCACCACCTCAGGATCTTTCCCCTTTCCTACCTTCACCCCAGCTTAGGATGTAAGGTTTTAAGGCTGTCAGGTCAATAATAATTATAATGGTCAATTCCTTAACACCTGCTAAGTACCAGAAATTCTACAAGAGAGTGTTTTAAGCCACAAAATAACTCTCCGTCGGAGGCGTCGTCATCTCTGACGTCTCGGAGAGGTCAGGCAACGGGCCCGGGTTCACACCGCTGGAAATACTTTTAACCGGACTCGGAGTCCACTCTCCTTCCTTTCCACACCCCCCCACCCCCACCCCCAGCTGTATGCTGTCCTGAAGGCAGGGACTAAGGCACGGAGCCAAAGCGATCGTTCAGTAAGTTTGTCGCACGTATACGTACGTGAAGGAGTATGTCTTACTCTGCTCCTGGTGTCACTAATGAGGTGCCAGAAAAGGTCCTGCCCCCAGGCCAGTGTTCCTTCCTCTTGTGGCCTCGCAGGGTCCCTCGGGTCTCCTTTCCCTTAACCCCGCGTACGGCACCGTGTCCCCAGCTGTCTGTCCCTCTCCCGTCACTCAGCTAGCTAAGCTTATACATGACAACACTTTGATGCTATTGTGGTAATGATAATACCAATGTGACCTACAGACTGGTTCAGGTTTACTTGCAGAAGTAATCACCATGACACTTACTTGTGTCTCCCTCCAGAAAGTTTTCCCTGCATTTACAAAAGTGTATGTACATACAACATATGTATGCATATACATATATATAGTGACTTTTTATATAAAAGCAACTCTTTTCTCTATATTTTACGGTAACGAGCTTTTTAATCTAACAATATATTTTGGATATCTTTCCATGTTGCTGCGTATAGATCTACATTCTTCTTCCT
The DNA here is from genome assembly GCF_024362965.1 of Panthera pardus. NCBI lineage: Eukaryota > Metazoa > Chordata > Mammalia > Carnivora > Felidae > Panthera > Panthera pardus. The sequence continues at coordinate 8,762,537 of NW_026526843.1, forward strand.
TTAAAAAACAAACAACACAGTTGCTAGGGCGCGTGGGTGGCTCAGTCGGTTAAGTGTCCGACTCTTGGTTTCAGCTCAGGTCATGATCTTGTGGTTTGTGGGTTCGAGCTCCATGCTGGGCTCTGCGCTGACGTTGTAGAGCCTGCTCGGGATTCCCTCTCCTTCTCTGTCTGCCCTTCTTGCTTGTTCTCTCTCTCTTAAAATAAATAAACTTAAAAAAAAAAAACTAAAAAAAAAGCCCACAAAAGTTGCATTAAAAATAATAAACTACCTAGGAATAAACTTAACCAAGGAGGTGAAAGACCTGTACTCCAAAAACTATAAAACATTGATGAAAGAAATTGAAGACATCACAACCAAATGAAAGATATTTCATGCTCACGGATTGGGAAGACCAAATATTATTAAAATGTCCACACTACCCAAAGCGATCTACAGATTTAATGCAATCCCTGTCAAAACACCAACAGCATGTTGACAGAACTAGAATAAATAATCTTAAAATTTGTGTGGAACCACAAAAGGCCCCGAATAGCCAAAGCAATCTTGAGAAGTAAAACATCGGCCATAATAACAGTTTTCTAGGTATGTCTGCAGAGACAAGGGAAGCAAAAGCAAAAATAAACTATCGGGACCACATCGAAATAAAGAGCTTCTGCACAGCAAAGGAAAACAGTCAACAAAACTAAAAGACAACCTCCTGAATGAGAGAAGACATTTGCAAACGACATATCTGATAAAGGGTTAGTATCCAAAATATATAAAGAACTCCTACAACTCAACACCAAAAAACCCCCAAGTGGTTCAATGAAAAACAGGCAGAAGACCTGAATAGACATTTTTCCAAAGAGGACATCCAGATGGCCAACAGACACATGAAAAGATGTTCAACATCACTCACCATCAGGGAAATGCAAATCAAAACCACAATGAAATGTCACCTCAAACCTGTCACAGTGGCCAAAATCAGAAACACGAGAAACAACAAGTATTGGTGAGGACGTGGAGAAAAAGGAACCCTCTTGCACTGTTGGAGGGAATGCAAATTGGTGCAGCCACTGTAGAAAACAGTATGGAGGTTCCTCCAAAAATTAAAAATAGAATTACCATATGATCCATTACTGGGTATTTACCCAAAGAATATGAAAACAGTGATTTGTAACGATATATGCACCTCTGTGTTTATTGCAGCATTATCTATGGTAGCCAAATTATGGAAGCAACCCAAGTAAGTGTCCATCGACAAATGAATGGGTAAACAAGAGGTGGTGTGTATAGGGAGACCTAGAACTCGAAGCAGGCTCCAGGCTCTGAGCTGACAGCACAGAGCCTGACGCGGGGCTCGAACTCACGAACCGTGAGGTCGTGACCTGAGCCGAAGTCGGAGGCTTAACTGACTGAGCCACTCAGGCGCCCCCTTATTATTTTCTTTAAACATGTTCTGACTGGGGCACCTGGCTGGCTCAGTTGGTGGAGCATGTGACTCTTGATCTCAGGGTTGTGAGTTTGAGCCCCATGTTGGGTGTAGAGATTACTTCAAAATAAAATAGTAAAAAAATGTTCTGATTATTAGTGAGTTTTGGCATCTTTCCATATGTTTATTGGCCATTTGGGTTTTCTTTTCTGTGAATTCCTTATTCATGTCATTTATTTGTTCCTTATTGATTCATTGAATTTCTTTTTATAAAACTCCAGATATCACTTTTTTTTTTTTTAGAGAGAGAGAGAGTGAGTGAGAGTAGAGGAGAGGGGCAGAGGGAGAGAGAGAGAATCTTAAACAGACTCCACACTCAGTGCAGAGCCTGATGCAAGCGCCTCAATCCCATGACCCTGGGATCATGACCTAAGCCAAAACCAAGAGTTGGAGGGTCAAACGACAGAACCACCCAGGTGCCCCTCAATTATTTTTTAATGTATATTGCAAATATATTTGATGGTCTGTCACTTGCCTTTTGACTTTGCTGATTGTGTCTTCTTATGTGCATTATCTTATGACGTCTTCTTATTGTGCAGTGTATAAAACGTGTTTTTTCGAGTAAGCTCTATGCCCAATGTGGGGCTTGAACTCATGACCCCGAGATCAAGAGTCACATGCTCTACTGACTCAGTCAGCCAGGCCCTCCTGTACAAAACTTTTAAAGTTTTATATGATGAGCCTTGCTTCGTTTGTATTTTATGACTTAGGAATTTTTGTCTTGTTTCAGAGGGCCTTCCCCACCTCAAGAATATGAACATATGCTCCTGTTTTTTCATATAGTAGATATTTCCGCATTGATATTTAATTCTTTAAGCCATTTGGAATTTATTTTTGCATTTCGTATGAGATAGGCATCTCCCTGTTTTACTTTCTCAAATTAATATCCCATTGTCCTTACACCATTTCCTGAAAAGCCCATAAACTCAATGTTATTCACAATTTTTAAAATTTTTTTGATGTTTATTTATCTTTTTGAAGGAGAGAGAAACAGAGCGTGAGTGGGGGGGAGGGGGCAGAGAGAGAGGGAGACGCAGAATCCAAAGCGGGCTCCAGGCTCTGAGCTGTCAGCACAGAGCCCGACGCGGGGCTCGAACCCATGAACCGCGAGATCATGACCGGAGCCGAAGTCGTACGCTCAACCAACTGAGCCCCCCAGACTCCCCACACAATTTTTTTTTAACTAGGCAGGTTCTTAGTAAAACTATTTTGTTTGAGAATATTATATCCACATGCAATGACCTCAGAGTTATTTTATTCCAGTAAAAAAATTATTATACCAAAGGAAAATAAAACCAGAAAAGATTAAATATTGGTTCATGTAGCCATAATTTTCTTTTCCCCATTAATATGAATGGATATGCTGGGCACATTTTTATGTCGGAAGATACTGGATTTTATACCTGATGGACTGACCTAATGGACCCAAGACTGTCCTACTTTATTCACATCTTGAAAGCAAATCTCACTCTAGACATTAACTCCTGTAGAGGTCCTTTTAGAGAAAAGATTAAAGACAAAAATCTGCAGAATGCAACATGGCACAAAGGGTGAAAGAAAAGAGTATTCAGAGTACCATTTTTTGTAAGCACAGAAAGAAAATTGGAAGCGTTTATAATGATGATGGAAATGGCCTTCTCCAAAACGATTATCCATCTGTCGAGTAGAACAGTGCATTTTTGCATCTCAGATGTTTGTGGCTTTCCTGTAGGAATGCGTCTGTTTTGCTTTTGCTAGGACACCAGTTCATGAAACGGATGTTCCTCATGGAAGATGATGGTCATTATCTAGGGAAAAAATGGCTGTGTTGTAGCTTTCGGTGGCACACTTTTGGCTTTTGGTGCCCCATCGATGACTTGGTGTCTTTACTGCAAGCATGGGAGGACTTAGTCAACCTTGGTTCTAGTTCCGGGTTTGCCATTTACTTGCTCTGTGAGGTACCCCTGGCCAGGCATGGATGCCCACACGCTTTTAATACAAGATCTCATCTAGTTCTGTTGAGAAACTTGCAAGTCTGGATCTTAACCCATTTTACAGATGAGAAAATTGATCTGTGAATGTTCCGTGCCCCCTGCTGGCTAGCACAAAGCACCGACCTGTCTCTTTCCCACCAACTCCTTTCTTTGACCCTAGGGGTCTGAACCCCTACATCAGTTTATCTACGTTCTCCTCCGTAATTGCTTAATTACACCCCAGGTAATCTTGCCTTCATACCTATACACACCTCTGCTCTTTACATATCTTTTTTCTTCACCTCTTTCTTCTGAATGTTGCACAATCACCTCAGGAAAAGCTGTTCTTAGTGTCTTTGGGTCTTGGTTTATTCATCTGTAAAATAGGACCCCTCACAGGCTACGCGTGAACTTTAAATTTGACCAGGTATGTCAAAGCATGTTGCAATCTATGAACGTATGATCTCTACGTTTAAATGTAAGGCATTAATTACGTTTCTCTAGAGAATGTTCATTACTGGAGGAGGATATTCAGTGGAGAGCCACAGGGCTTTGTCCTTGACCATACTCTACTCAACTGTATGTCAATAGTTGGGGAAAATGTCATCAGAAGGATGCTTAGTAAATTTGCGTACGGGATAAATCTAAAGTGCGTTATAGAAATTTTGACAGGTTGGAGCATTGGGTGGAGATGAGTGCGATTGTATTTAACCAAAATAAGTGTAAAGTTTTCATTTAAATTCAGAGGCTTGTAAAAGTACAGACTGGGGGAAGATTGAACTTCTTGGTTTTAATGGGAAAACACGTTTTGGGTCATGTTAGTACTGTACCAGAGCTGTTAAAACCCTAAGAAGCACATAAGTCATGTTAATGGAGATGCACTGTCCAGGTTAGTACCTGTGTAACCTCAGGCGAGTTCTTTAATTTCTCTCCATCTTAACAATACGCATAATTATACCCATCTCACAGGATATTGGTTTATAACATATGGGGACATGCTTCATACTGCCTCGTGTGATGTGTGGTGCGTCGAAACACAAGGTTCCTCCCCTCTAGCATTTATAACACTAAACACGGAACTATAATTTAATGATGTTCAAGCAGAAAGAATCAGAACACTAAACTCAGGACCATTCTCCTGATTACAAAACTTCTTATGAATTTTAACATTTCTCCCCCCCCACAAAATAAGCCACTTCTAAAATGAAGATTCCATTCATTATCTTTACTGTGTAAGCCAATGTATCCAGTATTCTCTAGAGACTAACTTCACAGGGACATTTAGATGGATTGACTGATAGGTAGGCAGATGCATACAAATATGGATACATCTCCAGAAATTGTAGGTTGATGATCTTGACTCTACAAAAATATGAAATTTCTGCATGGCAAAAACAAACAAACAAACAAACAAACAAACAAAAAAAAAACCTTGAACAATGTTTATAAAAGTCCAATAAATGGGAAAAATATTTTCAATGCATAAAATGGAAGGCTATGTTTGTAACTATACAAAGAGTTGTTAGAAATCAATATGAAAACACTAGGTAAAGCTTATCAACAATTCATAGAGAAAACAAATATGAATTACATGATAATAGAGATAGAGAAGATGCTCAATCTCGTTTACAATTAAGGCCATTCAAATGAAAACAATATTGAGACAGTATTTATTTTCTTCATCGGATTGTCAAATGTTGCGAAGTTGGACAATGTAGGAAAGGGACATTCTTATACGTTGTTGGTAAGAGAGTAAACTGGGCTGTCTTTTTATAGGATAATCTGGTAGGATCGATGAAAATCAAAAGGATGGGCACTCATTGACTCAGAAATTCTGCTTTTAGTAATTTTTCTTATAGATGATTGCATATATGATATAAACATATACATATATGTTTATCACAGCATATATAATAGCGAAAAAATTAACAAACTGGAAATAACCTGAATATCCATTAAAAAGGGGCTGCTTAGGGGCACCTGGGTGGCTCAGTCAGTTGAGTGTCCAACTTTGGCTCAGGTCATCATCTCATGGTTCATGAGTTTGAGCCCCGCATCAGGCTCTCTGCTGTCAGCCTGTCACTCAGAGCCTGCTTCAGATCCTCTGTCCCCCTCTCTCTGCCCCTCTCCTATCTGCGCTCTCCCCAAAATAAATAAATATTAAAAAGGGGGCCGTTTAAATAAATTACAGTGCACCCGTGTAATGGACCACTTATGCGGCCATTAAAATGAATCGTCTATATTTGTTGATAGGGAGAAATATCTAATCAATATATAAATCCTAGGAGTAGAGTATGATTTATTTGTATGAAAGAACATATATAAATGTCTATACCTGTACATCCAGTTTCTTTCTCTTTTTTTTAATATTTTTAAATGTTTATTTCTGAGAGAGAGAGACAGAGTATGAGCGGGGGAAGGGCAGAGAGAGAGAGGGAAACACAGAATCTGAAGCAGGCTCCAGGCTCTGAGCTGTCAGCACAGAGCCCGACGCGGGGCTCGAACTCACAAACGGCGAGGTCATGACCCGAGCTGAAGTCGGACCCTTAACCCACTGAGCCACCCAGGTGCCCGCCTCCTTTTTTTTTTTTTTTTAATATCCAGTTTATTTCCGAAGGAAACCCAAGAAACTTTTAAATATGATTACCTCTAAGGAGCGGGACAATTGTCCAGAAGAGACGCAGAGAGGAAGTGGGAAACCAAAAATCTTTCTCTGTCTCCCTTCTCTCTTTGCTTTTATCGAGGGCATCTATTATCGTTATAATAAGAACCAATCTTAAAATATTACGTCAGGGTCTCATTGGGCAATTGGATAATTTGGAAATAGTGTACTCCTTCTCAAGTTGAACATTAAAAATATCACGACTTCCATATTTTGATAATAGTAACTTTTCGGATTTTTGGTATATATAAACCAACACACCAATAGGTTCTCAAGAAGAAACCATCAGAAAGCAGATGGCCAGCTCCCGAGACAGGATGTAACCCATGGTAAGTGCTCATAAATGTTCGCTATTGTTGTTGTTAATCTTGGTTATCAGTTTTCCACTAACTTGTTACATGACCTTAACCACGTCCATTCTCTCCTCTGGACCTCGTTTTCTCTGACTGTACAGTAAATGGGGTTGGACCATATAATTTGATATTCTGTGACTCTTTGGGAGAAGGTTTCATCATCCCCTGCCCTGCCCTACCTCTCTTGGCTAGAAAAGTTGAAGGACCTAGACGATTTCTGGCTACTCCTCGAGGAGTCCGCCCTGATTTTCCAGAAGCTCAGACACTAGGCTGCGTGATAAAGGGCCCACGCTGGCTGGGTGTTATATTGTGGTCTGATCTTGAAGCTAAAAACAAAGCCACTTCTTCACTTGAAGTGATCAGGAAATCCTTGTAAGGTCATCTAATCAAGAAGCTGCTTGGCTTTGGGGGCAACAGTGAGCTTATTTTCCGCTTCGTGTGAAGGGAAGGGAGGGGCAGGGAGAAAAAAAATCTCCAGGTCAGGAAGGTGCTGCACAATTCTCAGCAGCCCTTCTGGTGTAGAATAATGCCTGGTGCAATTCCGGCCTGCCTACCAGCTTGACCCCCTTCTTCCTAGAAGTCGTAAACTCAGAAAACCCATCGAGAGGGCTTTTCTGCACTAGGAGAATCCATCTGCACGTTTCTTTTTTTTTTTTAATGTTTTTTTTTTTAAATTTATTTTTGAGACAGAGGCAGAGCATGAGCAAGGAAGGGGCAGAGAGAGAGGGAGACACAGAATCCGAAGCAGGCTCCAGGCTCTGAGCCGTCAGCACAGAGCCCGACGCGGGGCTCGAACTCACAGACCGTGAGAACGTGACCTGAGCCAAAGTCGGATGCTCAACCGACTGAGCCACCCATGCATCCCTCTCCCAATATATTTTACGATCATTTTGTCTGCTGCTGTGATTTCAGAGATTCATTTGGGGATAAGTGTACATGGAGGCGTCATTTCTTCCTCCAGTTCTGTAGCCGTCTGAGTAGGACTGGCGGGTGACGTCTCCGTCAAACTGGAGAAGTCTCTGCAATTTCTGTCGTGTCAATTACACACAAATGCCCATGACCTCAAGTGAACTAATGAGCGGCTCCCCTGCTCCACGAAGACGTGTAGCATTTCATTATGTAGTTCAACGAGGGGGGAATAAATGAAAAGAGACCAAATGGAACCACAATTAAAGCAGAGGAAAATTATTAGGATTAGGGCAGACTGGGGGGAGAAAATCTGATCTTTCTGCTCTCTCTCTCCCTTTTTAATTCTGCTTTCTTATTCTAGATGCTTCCTTCCCCCTTGGCACAAGGCAGGTAAAAGATGTTTGTGGAGTTTAAAAAAAATCATCAGGATCTTGACATTTATGATGATAAGAACAAGCCCTTCAATCAGTGATACTAATGCTATAAGTATCCAGGCACTTTATCATTAAACGGTGATGATTTTTCTGCTGCAGGGAGTCAGGATGCTGGCCAGACATTATTGAAGCAGCAAAGAAGACAAAGGGTCCTCATTTTATGTGAGATCATTTTGTTTTTTCAAATAAGAGTTTCATTTTTTAATTTTTAAAGTGACTTCTAGGCCCAACCTGGGGCTTGAACTCACGACCCCAAGATCCAGCCAGGCGCCCCTCAGATCATCTCTTCTGTCATCTGCCCTCCGTCCCACGTTACCCCAAACACAGGCACTTGCTCCTCTCAAGATCTGAGCTCTCTTTGAGCTTTATCTAAAAGATATTTTCATATCACAACAAGAATGAGGGGCGCCTGGATGGCTCAGTCAGTTAAGCATCCGGCTTCGGCTCGGGTCATGATCTCCCGGTTCATGGGTCCGTGCCCTGCGTCGGGGTCTGTGCTGATGGCTCAGAGCCCGGAGCCTGCTTCCGATTCTGTGTCTCCCTCTCTCTCTGCCCCTCCCCCCGCTCGCTGTCTCTCAGAAATAAACAAACATTAGAAAACATTTTTTTTAAAGACTCCTGAGCCCTAACTAGTGGACACTTGACCCTTCTTGCTAACCATGTGCTTCTACTTGTGCGAACTTTGTTGTCACTTGCTGCTTACCCTGGCCACTCCTGGGTTATGTCTTCTACTTACCACATGAGTGTCACTACTCTCCACTTCCTCCAAGTGTCCACCCCCCTCCGTTTCTCCCCAGATGGTGATATTTCCGTGACTGTCACCTCTTATGTTTTTCTATGTAGAGAAGAACTGTGTGAGGTGTGAGAGGAGGTTCTTCTGGACAATTCCACCTGGCCACATGTAACGTCCTTGCCAAAGAAAGCCCACAGAAGTCAACGCTGTGTGTTTGCCGCATTGCCCTTTGATAATTTGAGACCTGGGGTCTGAAAGCTTGAGTTTTACAGAGGGAGACACATGGGACCAAAATAGTCCCCTGGAATGGGTTTTAAAGCTTCATGAAGCTAAAAATTCACAAAGAAACGCTCAAAAGATCTCGGTTCTCATTTGCAGACTTTGGAAAGAAATGGCCTTATGGATCATTTAGTATGGGCAAAGAAAAAGTAGGGGGACAGGAAATTTTCCATTTGATTAGCTGTGGTAGGTGGAGCTCTAAATTGGCCCCCAAGATTTCCGCCCTCTGATAGACACGCCCTGTGTCCTTTCCTCTCCTTGAATGTGTGAGACCTTGTGGATATAAAGTGTTTTCATGCCTACGATTGAGTTACATTCTGTGACAAAGTAGAAGGAAATTTGCAGTTGCAATTAAGGTCCCAAATCATTACTTTGAATTCGTCAAAAGGGAGAGTATTCTGGATGGGCCTGACCTAATCAGGCAAGACCTTTAAAGAAGGTCCAGGCATTCCCAGAGGGGGGCGGGATTTGAAGCCAGAGAATTCCTTTCCTGCTGGCTTTAAGGAAGCAAACTGTTATGTCATGAAGACAGCCATGGGGCAGGGACTAACAGGCACATGCTAGGCATGGTTTTGCTATTATTGGCTCTGAAAAAAAATCAGTGAACTTCCATTTTCTCAAATCTCCATCCTCCTCAGTCTTTCCCTACGTTGTGATTTTTTTTTTTAACATTTATTCATTTTTGAAAGGCAGAGAGAGACAGAGTGTGAATGGGGGAAGGTCAGAGAGAAGGAGACGCAGAATCGGAAGCAGGCTCCGGGCTCTGAGCCGTCATCACAGAGCCCGATGTGGGGCTGGAACTCACGAAGCACGAGATCATGACCTGAGCCGAAGTCGGCCGCTTAACCGACTGAGCCACCCAGGCGCCCCCCTCCGTTGTGATTTTTGTCACTGCCATCTCATATATTTTTATACGTAGAAAAGAACTCTGTGACGTGTGCTATCGGGTCCTTCTGGAAAAGTCCATCTGGCCACAGGCAGTCTCCTTGCCAAAGAAAGCAGACTCTACTGACGGTGTGGTGCCTGCTTGCAATTCTCTGTCTCTCTCTCTCTCTCTGTCTCTCTCTCTTTCAAAAATAAATAAACATTAGAAAAGTAAAATAAAAACTTAGGGGAGAAATTCAAGTGCAGCAAGACCCATGGCTGTTCAAGAACAACCTTCTCGTTTCTTTTTTTTAAGCTTCGAGATTAGTAGGGAAGTGTAAGTGTCGGAACGCAGTCGCTGGGTCGTTAAGGTGTGCAGAACAAAACAAGCCATCTATGCATTGAAAAGGAGACTGTCATCCAGAAAGACAGTAAGATTCATCCCATTAATGGAAATATGTAATTAACAAGCTGCTGGATGTCAGTCTGTAGTGAGAACCGGGGCTTGGGCTCTTGCCTCCTATAGAGTGGCAACCTTGTCACTGTCTTCTGGCTCCCGTGGGGGTGGTACAGATACATGTACGACGAGGGAGTAATCCTCCCTACCCTCATGGAATCTTTGATGCTTGAGACCGCAGCCCAAGCTCTGCGCAAGAATGACGCTTTCCTCCTGGACTGTAATCTGTTTCAGTTTCAAGAAATACGTTTTTACTGGTGCTATTTACGAGAACAATAATTACAAACGAGGGGAAAATGGTCTGCTGTTAATTCTGCTATGACCTAGTATGCGCAGATGATGAATACTCCCTCTACACTTGTATAGCTTTATACGGTTTATATATAGCTTCGTGTACATTAGCTAACCTTGATTATCGTTCTCAAAACAACACCAGAAGTTCAATATAATATGCAGGGCGGGTATTATCATCCCGTTTTTACCGATGAGGAAACTGAGGCTCAGAGGAAGTTAAGTAGCCTCCATAAGGTCATACGGCTACTAAAATGGAGGAAAGATAGACTTCACATGGTCTTAATTAAGAATTCCAGGAGGGGCACTTGGGTGGCTCAGTCGGTTAAGCGTCCGACTTCGGCTCAGGTCATGATCTCGCGGTCCGTGGGTTCGAGCCCCGCGTCGGGCTCTGTGCTGACAGCTCAGAGCCTGGAGCCTGTTTCAGATTCTGTGTCTCCCTCTCTCTCGGCCAGGTTGACTCTGGCCCCAGGTCCAGATTAGAACTTCCTTAGTTAGTTGACGGCTTCGTGAACAAGTTTAGTACTGTTTCTCAGACTCTAGATACCAGAAAGAAATCACAAAATGCGTCATGTCATTCTCCCATTCTTCTCAACCATACTGTTCCACCGTGTCCCAAATACTGAGCTAAGATCCGAGAATGAAACTTGAAATAAGGAAGATCCATGCTTCAGGAAGCTTCTAGCTGAGGGGTTTCTTCTGAATGAGCCTATGGAAAAGAAGAGTGACAGATGGGTTTGTGAATGGTCTTCAGTGTGTTTCCTCTTTCTAGTGACGTATTTCCAACAATCGTGCAATGTAAACTCAACCCCCAGAGGAGGGGGTGAGACTGTTCTTTGAAGGCTCTTGTTTTACCTTAAAGATGCATGTAAAAAAAATTGTATTTTACTGTATAATATATGTTTATTTTTGGTAAGAATCCCCTCTCCCTCCATAGTTACTAAAATTCCTAATCCAGAAGGTACCCATGTTTACCCTATGGTTTCAACTCACTCCCAACACATTGCTAAGGGGCACTTGTGCCCGGTTTAAGTAGCTTGGTAACTGAAGTTTAAGGTCCCTTCTTGCCGTAACCTTCTGTGGGCTTTGTATGAGTGAATCCCCAGGTCCCGGATCCATCACTATTCTCTCTTGCCAGGATCTTCCATCAATTTCCACGCCCCACCGCCATCCTGCGTATTCTTAAGAAATGGCAAACACAATTCGTTTTTTCTAATTGTGCTCAAAGTTACAAATACTGACTGCGAGTTGAGCACTTACTCTGTGGCAGGTACCATAGTAGTGTTTCATACATAAGTCATATTTGAAATCCAGCTTATGGGGTAAACACTATTATAATCCTCATTTTCCAGATGAGGCAACCGGGACCCAGAGGTGAAATGAATTTTAGGATAAAATAGGCCATTTCAGAAAACGTTTCAAATACGCTCCTGGTCTCTGAGGACTATACTCCCAGGCTGCTGGGGCTACCTAATGCCTTTCCTGTCCCACAGGGGCATTTGCGTAAAATATTTGCAGAAACAATAGCTGATATTTAAGGTTCTCTTCAGCTCTGACATTCTATAATTCCATTGACCCTCTTTGCATGTAATTATGTTGATTTTTCTGCCTACTCTTTGCTCAGCTCAAAAAAATACCCCTCCTTTGTCCACACACCGGAGATGGACTATTGAATCGGAAGCACCGTAACAAATCCTTGTGATTATTTTAGATGTCGCTCTAAAATATTTATCATCTGGGTAAATCTCAAGCTATCACAACAGCTCAAAGTGCAACAATGCGTATCATACCGACGCCACTAACATAGATACAACCGAGAATGATACTTGTTAGGCTCGTCATGATTCTGTTCTCAAAGGACTTGCAATTCATCTCCTTTATGTGGCTTGATTGCCTACCACATCCCGCAGGTTTGGGTAGACTCCTTCTTGGTTTCATGTAATACACGATATTCACAAACTGCAATGCAGCCCTCATCGTGCCAATCAAGAATGCAAATAGAGAGCTAGCTGACTGTGTGATCTGAATTTTCTGCTTGTTTAGAAGGGTATAAACATGGGGAGAATATGGATCTGCTGTGTAATGGCTTAAAAGTAATCAGACTTTCCATTCAAATTAAGTCAGAGAAGGTTATTTCAATATTTCACCATACCTTTCATTTCACAAGGTTTTTCTGAAATTACTAGGCTACTTGCTGAAGAATACCTATCATTTCTTAGATGCGAAAAATCAGTAATTAGAACCGTTTCATCTCAAACACCTTTTACACATAAGGTTGTAATCGAGATCTTCCTCAAGTTATATGGGGTTATGTCCTGAGAAGCCCATCGTAAGCCGAAAATATCGTCAGTTGAGAATGCGATACGCTTAACCTACTGAACGTCCTAGCTTAGCCCAGCCTACCGGGGCGTGCTCCGAACACTTACGCGAGCCTACAGTTGGCCAAAAGCATCTGGCGCAAAGCCTATGTAATGATAAGGCGTTGACTACCTCTTGTAATTTACTGACTACGGAACTGAGAGCGATGGTTGTATGGGCACAGAGGGATGGTCGGCGTGTCCGTCATTTACCCTCACGATCACGTGGCTGACCGGATGCTGCCGCTCGCTCTTGCTCTCCAGCATCACAAGAGAGCCTTGTACTGCAAATCGCTGGCCCAGAAAAAGACCCGAGGTCCAATTCGAAGTGTTCTCTTGTTAGCGCTGAGTTGGTATATGCCTCACTCCTAGATTAGCAGTTGTTGTGTAGCAGGTGTCAGGAGTTAGTTTGAGGACGTGAGGACGTGATGATGTGCCCGAAACTTGCTGTTTAGCCCAAACTGCGAGCATCTGTTTGTTTCTGGATCATTCGTCTCTCTCCAAAACAGAATGGATGGTGTCCTAATTGATAACTCTCCCGGGCCACGCTGTGTGCGCGCCTTTCTGTCAATTTCATTATTGCCTCGAGGGCTGAAGCAGGACTTTGCTAAGTTATTTGCTTCGTTCCCTTAAAATCTTCCCCTGCGTATCCTTAGCTTATCTCTCGACTTTCTACTATGCAGAAACAAGTGTTTTGTTATTATTTTTGCACCCAGGGGGTGTTCACTTTAAGTCTACTCTACTATCTGTTTCTTTTACCTGCATCAAGTTTACTGATGGGGCAATTTCAAGAATTTACACTGTTGCGGTTTAGAATATGATGATCGGGGTTTGATGAAGGCATTTCTGTCACCTAGTGGCATACAGTGCCTTTGTTTGAATCGGAAAAGGGACCCCTCCCAACAGACACAGCGCCCCTGCCAAGGACTTAGGGTTTCAGCCTCTCCTCGCTCTGAAAAGTGCCCTTGTGCACTGAACAACCTGTACCACCATCTGCAGTGACTTGGGCTCTGTATACCTAACACCAGTCCTGAGTTATCCCGAAGCCTCCATTAAATGTTTGACTTTGAATAGAGTTTTAAGCGCAAGCGACAAATGCGAAATGGTCTCCTTTCTGCTCCCCTAGGGTTGAGTATCGAACACTTCGACTTTCTCATACAATCTTGTCGGCGAAACATTTCACACTCCAGATAGGATCCTGGTCCAAAGAGCGAGTCTGTGACTCACCCCGCCAGCAGGGAGATGATAAAGATAACCTCCCGTGAAAAGTAGCATGGGAATAGCTCTCTTTTTTTTTTTTTTTTTTAATTTTTTTTTTCAACGTTTTTTATTTATTTTTGGGACAGAGAGAGACAGAGCATGAACGGGGGAGGGGCAGAGAGAGAGGGAGACACAGAATCGGAAACAGTCTCCAGGCTCCGAGCCATCAGCCCAGAGCCTGACGCGGGGCTCGAACTCACGGACCGCAAGATCGTGACCTGGCTGAAGTCGGATGCTTAACCGACTGCGCCACCCAGGCGCCCCTTAGAAGTCCTTCTTTCTTTATGGCCCTTTCTCTAGATGTAAGAAACATGGTGAAACAGGGACTCCTGGCTGGCTGAAACAATGTTTCCCTGAAACAATTAGGGAAACAAATCTCTTGATCTATTAATTTAATTCTAGCACTCATTGTAAACAGGAGGTAGAGGTCTGGCATCTCAAAAAGTTCCGAAATGACTCTACTTACAATCACCAAAGGCTTTATCCTAAGGGAGTCCACAGCAGGGTAAAACAATTAATCCAACTTGTTTCTTTCTCTCTCTAGAATCCTCAGCCGTGGGACCCCCTGTATCTGCTAGGGTAAAAGTGGGGAAGGATAGCCCATTTTCATCGGCCCTGTAGGATAATTGTTTTCAAGACTGACCATGTTCGGGCATTCTTTGTCTCGGTAAATCACCAAAACAACTTCCCCAGGCTTCATTTGGTTTTACTCCCAATTAATGAAATCAGAGGCTCACAACTGTTAGAGTTGGAAAAAGCCTTAGCAATGATGCAACCAAATGTCCTCAGCTTCCAAAGGAGGCAACCAAAGCCTCATGAGGAGCAGTGAGTTGCCCAAAGTCCTACAGAAGGAGGAGTGTGAGACAGGAACCCCTCATCCCAGTCTCCGGTAAGCCCTAGGAGTTAATGCTGTTCCGCCATCTTGGCTCCTCCGTAAGCCCTAGGAATCAAACATCCAAGTTGAGAACTTTTTTAACTTCCCGGGTCAGGAGTGCTTTGAAAAGGATGGGATTTGGCGGAGCTTCAGGGTTCTCGCCCACTCTTTGGTACGTACAATTAAAATGTACTCGATCTGACAAAACTCTTAAGCGAACGGAGCTCCAGGTTCTCGCTTCCAATCAGAATGCCACCCCTCAGTCCCGGCTTTGTAGCAGTCCCAGGGTTCTCACTTCACTGTTCTAGCTCTGGTGTTCTGGTTGGACTCTTTCGTCCTCGAGTCCTTCCCCTTTACTCTAGCTCAGTCCCTCGTCAGCGTGGTTATACCCAGGGTTTCCCAACCATGGCACTATTGACATCTGGGGCAGGATAATTCTTTTTGTAGGGGGCTTTCCTGTGCATTGCATCCTGGCTGCTACCCAATGGGTAAGCAGTAGTGCCCTACTCCATCTTTAGACACTGTAAGTCATCTCTTGTGGGACCACGTTGTCCCCGGTTGAGAACGATTGGACTATATACTTCACCATCACAGGCCCGTCTGAAATGAAACTAGCATGCCTCGTACATCCCAGTTAGAAGCGTGGATGTGTGTACGGGGTCAGATGCACGTGTGCCTGCGTGTACGGAATGGCTTAAGTGTGTTTGGATTTCTCCTTTTTTTTTGTTTTTATGAAAAAAAAGGTCACCATGGTGACCAAAATATAGGAACTATTTTGAGATACCAGTACCTGTGGAAGATCTCAGGTAAGGGAGGCAGCGTGTTTGTGGACAACAGACTGTGTACCAGGATGCTTAGCGTGCATTAGCTTATTTATCTTTTCCAGCTTTGTTGAACTATGATTGACGTCCGGAGCGCCTGGGTGGCTCAGTCGGTTAAGCGTCCAACATCGGCTCAGGTCATGATCTCGTGGCCCGTGAGTTCGAGCCCCGCGTTGGGCTCTGTGCTGACAGCTCGGAGCCTGGAGCCTGCCTCCGATTCTGTGTCTCCCTCTCTCTGCCCCTGCCCTGCTCACACTCTGTCCCCCCCCCCCCCCCTCTCTCAAAAATAAAGAAACATAAAAAAATTAAAAAAAAAGAAATATGATTGACATGTAATGTGTAAATGTAAGGCATACCACGTGTTGATTTGATATACTCACATATTGTAAAATGATTTCAGCCTTGGCTCAGTCAGCCTTAGCTGACACGTTGACCACATCGCTGAATTACCATTTCTTTTTTATGAGAAAGGTTTCTGCTACTTCTAATGAGAGAAGTCTTATCCGACATGTGGCAAAGGGATAAGAACAATAGTGAAGATTGCTCTAGACTGAGTGTTTGTGTCCCCTATCCCCACCAATTCACGTTGAAATCTACCCTCAGTGTGATGGTATTTGGAAGTGAGGCCTTTGGGACGTAATGAGGTCACGAGGGTGGATCCATCATAATGGGATCAGTGGCCTCGTAAAAGAGACCCCAGAGAGCTCCCGGGCTCCTTCCACCGTGTGAGGATGCAGAGAGAAAATGGTCAGTCTGTGAACCAGGGAGCAGGCCCTCATCAGACGCTGAATCTGCTGACACCTTGATCTTGGATTTCTCAGCTTCTAGAGCTGAAAAATAAATGTGTATTGTTTAAGTCCCCCCCCCCCCCCCATGGTATTCTGTTATAGCAGTGAATGGACTAAGACAGGAACGCTGCTATAAAACCTAAACCTGTGGCAGTGGCTGTTCAAAAACCAAACTTTAACCACACGCAGGTAAAGATCTAATTGGCTCTATTAAGCTATTCGGGAATAAGGCAGTATCCCATCCAGCCTGTGGAGAGATGATCCCAGCTGTAGGAAATGGAAGGCTCTTATAGGCAGGAGAGTGGGGCAAGAAGTTTCAAGAAGGAAAGAAAGGATTGTTTTAGGCTAGGATAGCTTCTTTGTGTTGGGGGGGTGGTGGTGGCGGGTTTTCAGATTGACTGGTAAAAGGCCACCTTCCTGCAGGAGGTTGAAACTGTCGGGGGTGGGGGCAAAGGACTCCAACTGGGGCTTGTTTTTCTTTTTGTAACATGGCTTTGGCAGCGGGTCCTGGGTAGGGACTGGAAGAGTTTGGAGGCACGTGCTAGAAAAAGGCCAGATTGCCATGAGCAGACTATTAAGGGCGATCCTGGTAAATGCTTAGAAAGAAAAGAAGAGACGCTGTGCAGCAAGCCTCAATCACCTTAGAAAACACCTAAGTACTACTGGGCAGAATGTTGGTAGAGACATGGACAATTCAGGGCACTCTGAAGATGTCTCAGATGGAAATGAGGAACATGTCTTTATTGGACAAGGGAGGAAAGGCCATCCTTGTTTTAAAGTGGCAAACAAATGACTGGGAATTGTGTTTGTGTCCTGGTGTTTTGTGCAAAATAGAGCTTGCAGCCAATGAGTTGGATATTTGGTTCAGGAAATCTCTAAGCAATGTGTTGACAAAGCAGCCTGGTTCCTCCTGAATGCTTATGGTAAAATTTGAGAAGAAATGACTTAAAGATGGAATTGTTGAGCAAGAAAACAAAGAAGAAAGAAAGAGAAGAGAAGAGAAGAAAGAAAGAAATATAGGGCACCTGGGTGGCTCAGTTGGTTGAGCATCCTACTCTTGATTTCAGCTCAGCTCAGGTCATGATCTCACCATTTGTGAGATGAAACCCTGTTACGCAACCAGGCCGGAACGCTGGCGGAAAAACCCAGTGGCACTCAGAGATCTTGGTGGATCGGAGATTTATTTAACACTGGCGGGCTCAGGAGACTGTTCCTCCGAAGATCTGTTTTAGTCCCGTGGGCCATCTTTGGCGCAGTATTTTATTCATTTCTCCAACAGCCCCACATCAGGCTATGTTCTGACAGCGAGGAGCCTGCTTGGGATCCTCTCTCTCTCTCTCTCTCTCTCTCTCTCTCTCTCTCTCCCCCCACCTCCTGCTTATGCACTTGAGCACTCTCAAAAGAGAGAAAGAAAGAAAGAAGAAAGAAAGAGAGAAAAGAAAGAAAGAAAGAAAGAAAGAAAGAAAGAAAGAAAGAGAAGCTTAGAATGATTTGGCAAATTCTATGCCTACCCATATTGAAAGGAACGAGAGAGGTCCAGCGGGAACACTAAGGGTGTGGCCAAGCCACCATTTGATAAGGAGATTAGTGGAAATCAGCCATCTCAACAGACAATGGGAGAATGACCCTAAAGGCAAGTCAGTGAGCCTGAGTAGAAGATTCCTTGGGGAGTGGGGGCAGAGGGGGTTTCCAAGGAGGATCTACCTGTGTCTGCAAATCTCAGGCTCCCCTTCCTGCACTCCTTGGCCACCCCACGTGCTGCTCTGGTGGACCCCAGTGCACTGAGTACCATGGTGGCTGCCCCTTCAGAGGGCACAGATGGCCAACTCTGGTGGCTTCCAGGGCCGCTGCTTCTCTGCCAGGGCAAACCGCACACGAACCCAGGAGGTGTGGCTGCCTCTACCTAAGTGTCAAGGGGTGAGGCCTCCTGCAGAGCCATTGGGGTGACTTTGCCACCAAAGTGGACCTAGAAGGCAGAGCGCTGAGCTGTAAAGGATTATTTGCCCCAAGCCTTAAGATCTAACATTGTTTTGTTCTATTAGGTTTTGGACTTCCTAAGACCTGTCATTCTTTTCTTTGCTATTTCTTCCTTTGGGAATGGAAATGCCTGTCCCACTGCTGTATTTTGGAAGCCTGTAACGTGTTTGGCTTGACGGGTTCACAGCTGGAGAAGAATTTGCTCCAGGATGAGTCATGAGTCTCACTCAGATGTGATTTAGGCGGTTTTATTTTTTATTTATTTTTATTGAACAAAAAAAATTTTTTTAATGTTTATTTTGAGACAGAAAGAGCAAACAGGGGAGGAGCAGAGAGAGGGGGAGAGAGAGAATCCCAAGGAGGCTCCACAAGGTGAGCCCAGAGCCCGCCATAAGGCTCAGTCTCAAGAACCATGAGATCATGACCTGAGCTGCTATTGAGAGTTGGGCACTTCACCAACCGAACCAGCCAGGCGCCCCTGATTTAGATGGCTTCCGATGAAACTTTGAACTGAGACTTTACAGCGGATGCCGGAATGACTTGCCGTTGCAGGATTTTTACCCGGGGTTTTTTGGTCTCGCCACGTACTTCGAAGAATGAGGGGCTAGACACACAACGAGCAGCAGGCAAAAGTTTATGAGGGTGTAAGATCAGAAAGTAGGGAGAGCGGTAAAGCTGTCTTTACAGAGAGGGGGCTTTCGAAAGTGAATGCTCGTGAATGTTTGTGTTCCCCCCAAGCTCATATATCGAAACCCAATTCCCAATGTCGTGGTATTTGGAGGTGGAGACCTTGGGAGATGGTTAAGTCACGAGAACAGAGCCATCATGAGTGGGGTTAGCGCCCTGGTAAGATAGGCCACCTTCCTCCACGTGAGGACACAGGGGAATTCTCGCCAGAAACGGAATCTGTCAGTTCCTTGATCGTGAACTGTTTAGCCTCCAGAGCCGTAGAAACAAACGTCTGATATTTAAGCCAATTAGCATATGGTCTTTTGCAACTACAGGTCCTGTTCCCCTGCCTCAGTTCTTGAGTTTGGCCAAGAAAGAGTTCAGAGCCAAGCTCTTAAGCAAGCAAGGGTTTAGTAGCCGTTGAAGCAAAAGTACACTCTTGAGATAGAGGGGGGAGGGCCCAGAGGGGTCAGGGTTGTCTTTTCTTTTTATGTTTGGATAGGTTATGGGTCATAGCGAGGGCGGTGTCTGCCTAAGGTTGCAGCCAATCATCTAAGGGCCTTCTCCTACGGGTTGGGAGGGGAAGTTTGGGGCCTTATGTGGTCCTTGTGGGAACTGTCATGGTAGCCATTCTCTGTGGAGGGAGGAGGTCTTAAAAACACAATTTAATGTATTATAATAAAGCACTCGTTGCCTGCTCAGATCTCGCTAACTGCCCAGTCTATCAGCGTTTTTGTCATAACAGTCTGGATAGATTAAGACGGAGATGTTCGGTGACCAGGAAGATCATCACATAGAAAGGTCCTAAGCAATTGTTAAAGTTGGGATGGAGATTTGACTTTAAGCTTTGCCAAGGTCAAGGGAAAGGGGGGAAACCTAGTCAAAATAAATTAGTCCCATTAAATTATTTAATTAATATTTTATGTATTTAATTTATAACATATAATATGTATAATAATTAACATAAATAAAATAGAAATATATAATAATATATGACAAATATGATAAATATATAAAATAATATGTAACATACTGGTATATAATGAAGTAATGTAAGATATTAAATAATATATTTAATAATAATGTATTTAAATGATATTGAATATATGAATATATTTAAATGATTTTAAAAATTTATGAACATAATTTATTGTCAAATTGGCTTCCATACAACACCCAGTGCTCATCCCAACAGGTGCCCTCCTCGATGCCCATCACCCATTTTCCCTCTCCCCCAACCCCCATCCACCCCTAGTTTGTTCTCTGTATTTAAGAGTCTCTTATGGTTTGCCTCCCTCCCTCTCTGTTTGTAACTGTTTTTCCCCCTTCCCTTCCCCCATGGTCTTCTGTTCAGTTTCTCAAGATCCACATAGGAGTGAAAACATATGGTATCTGTCCTTCTCTGGCTGACTTATTTCACTCAGCATCACACTCTCCAGTTCCATCCATGTCGCTGCAAATGGCCAGATTTCATTCTTTCTCATCGCCAAGTAGTATTCCATTGAATATATAAACCACATCTTCTGTATCCATTCATCAGTTGATGGACATTTAGGCCCTTTCCATAATTTGGCTATTGTTGAAATCGCTGCTGTAAACATTGGGATACATGATAACAAAATAATGTAATATATTAAATAATATATTTAAGTGATTTTTTAAAAATTGTTTAACGTTGATTTATTTTTGAAAGAGGGAGAGACAAAGCATGAGCGGGGCAGAGAGCAAGGGAGACACAGAATCCGAAGCAGGCTTCAGGCTCTGACCTATCAGCACAGAGCCTGACGCGGGGCTTGAACTCACGAACCGTGAGATCGTGACCTGAGCCAAAGTTGGAAGCTTAGCCCATTGGGGCACCCAGGCACCCCTAATTTAAATGGTTTTTTAATCACTACTAATCAATCACACTCAGAAGATGGCAAGCCGATTCCTTTTTCTAAGAGCAAGGCAGTTTTCTAGCTCCCAGGATCTCTGAGAACTATTCGTTGGATGCTTGTAAAAAGAATGCTTTCTCAATAGTGATGAAATGCAATTTTCTCTTTCTTATCCTTCAGTGCAGGCTGATGTCTCAAAGCCAGCAAGCATTCTGGTGAAAGCAATCCCAAATACTGACCTCCAAAGATAAAGTTCAGATTACGGTTTGCAAATACCTGTCTGCAACAGCTTCAGCAGAATCCCCCGGGGCCCCGGGTGTGTAACTGGAGGGGAGGGTGAAGACACTATTAATTTCTGGTCATTTCCCTTGCTTATAGGTGATGGCAGAGAGGCAAAGGTTGCCGCGGAACACAGCGTACGTGTTTCAACAGGGATTGGTATCTCGGCTCTCTGGTATCTAAATCTAGATTAGGATAAAACTTACTTGTGAGGTTAAGCTCTGGGATCAGATCCTGCCTCTACTATTTCCTACAGTGGAGTTTTGGGTGCAACTTTTTTTTAACCTTTTCTGAGCCTTACTTTTGTCTTACATATCTGGGAATAGTAATCGTGCCTAGTTCAGGGGGTTATTGTAAAAGCCAATGGGAAAATCCACATAAAAGAGGTTGGCACATCGCACATGCTTACGAAATACTAGACACGGTTTTTGTTTCGAGCCCCAAGTTCTACCGTGGTCAGTAACTATCGCTCTGTAGCGTCCTGGCCAACGAGTGTGTCGTGAATTAGATTCGAACTTCCTTTGCATCACGTGCTCTAGTATAAGGGGTTTAAAATTATAACAAAGACCTAAAAAATAAAAAATAAAAGAAGTAGAATAATAACAAAGATCTTATCTTTGAAGGTAAGATTGATAAGTTCTTTCCGTTTGGTTTATTTTAATTTCTTCCATTTTAGGAACAAACTAGCTTCAGGCACTGTAAAAATAAAGATGAGGTGATTTATCATTAATATTTGTCCACATTACAGAAAGTAAAAAACGAAAAAGATTCTTATAAAAACGGAAAAATCAAAACCATGTGGTCTTATATTCAGGGACTTCCAAGAACACACGCTGATCTGTAAATAAAGATATGTAGAAACAAGAATGTCCTCATCCGTAGAAAAATACACAAGCTTAAAGCCAAAACAGATAGCACTTTATTTCTGATCTGAATCTGATGGACCCAAAGCGAGGTATAAATTAGCAGTTGATTTGCTTAAAGTAGACGGTTGCTAACAACTCATGCAAAAAAAAAAAAAAATCATCTTTGAGAATTAACCAAGGCAGGCTGACAAAAGCTACGCCCGACCACACGAGTCTCGGGGCCAAATACAGGGGACGGAAGAAGAAAACATTTAAAGTGATTTTGTAGATGAGGACTTTTTTCAAAACTTTTAAGATAGATTGGTACTTACAGACTCTTACGTAAATTATTATGGCACTGTAATCATCTTTCTCTTAATATAGGTAAAAGCTAAATTAGTACTTAATTAGAATGCATTACTAGATTAGACCTTTTTTCTTTTCTATTTCTTTCCCCGGAAGCTATTAACACAACCCCGGTTGGAAGGCCGGTTCTGCCACTCACGGCTATGAGGACTTGAGTGAAAGTCCATTTTAAATGCACTTTTTAAACCCTTACTTTTGCCTATTTTCTTTCCATCAAATTAAAGCGTACGCACAGTTTTCAAAATCAACTATTGCTCAAAGGCTTATAATGAGAAACAGCAGTCCTCTGCCATTTGCCTTATTACCCAGGTTTATTTAGTGCTTAAAAATTGTATTACGTTAAAAAAAAAAATTACACAAGTAGCATACATAAGGACAGAAAGTAAACTGTTCAAGAACATTCCTCCACTGGATTCCATCCTCCTTCCTGAAGTAAATTGAACATTGTCACCGGCTTGATGAGAATCCTTACAAACTGTTCCCTATGGGTTTACATGTACATGTACTTAGAAATTGGTTTGGTTATGTTATTGAGATCATACCATAAAAATTATTTAGCACTCTTTTTCTCACTGAACAGTATGCCTCAGAGACCTTTCTGTGTCAGTGAACACGGACCGACTTCTTCTAACCGCTGCGTAATATAGATATATGGTTATTTCACAACTGATGGGCACTTAGACGGTCTCCCGCTTTTTGCAGCTAAAAATCACGCAGCGGTAAACATCTTTGTCCTTGTCTCTCTGTGGGCACACATATGCCGGGTCCAAAAGTATGCATATTTTATATTTTGATAGCGACTGAGAAATTTCTTTTCAAAGAGGTCATGTTATTCTTCAGGATTCCAGCAGAAGTGGAAAATGTCACGAATCCGATGGACACACACACACACACACAAACTTTATTGTTCTGATATTGCTTTCCCCGGTAACTACTGAGATGGGGGGCATTTTCACATTTGCAATTGTCATTGAAATTTCTTCTTCTCTGAATGATGTGACCACATCATTTGCAATGTCTTCTTCATAACAGATTCTTTGCCTTTCCCTTAAGAGGTTTTTTTTCCCCCCGTGAAGCTGGGATATGAAGCCTTTGTCATGTATGTTGCAGATGCTTCTCCCACTCTGTCGCTTTCTTTCTTCGCTTCGTTCACAAATTTATTAATTAATGACATACTTACATCATATAATTTATTATAAAATTTGATTGAATAATTGAAATATTTTATTCCTTTCCTTCATGGGTACTTCATTTGAAGCTTGCTAATTGATCTTCCCCACCCTCTGATAAAAATATCTTCTTACATTTTCTTTTGAAAACCTGCTACAGTCTTCAATTATATTACTGACATTCGGTTCTTTCCTAGTGTGCAGTAAATTATGCTAGTATCACTTAATGCATAGCCGATTGTTTCTTTTCTGATTTGAACTGCCACTCTTTTCATCTATTAAATGTCCTGGCTCTCTATTCTATCTCATTGATCATTTTGCGCATTTTCCTTCCTGTAGCCTATTTGAGCATTACAGCATATTTTAATATCTGACAGAGCAACCTCTCACTGTTCCTATTGGTCCACTTTTCAAAAATAATTCTTACGCATTTTTGTTTTCCAAGGTGAATATAAAATCAGTCTGCCAAGATCCACAGAACATCCGTTGGAATAGTATTTGTGATGGCACTGAATTTATAGGTTACTTTAGGAAGAAATGGCATCTTTAAAATAGTAAGTTTTGTCAGCCTGGACCACGGTATATCTCTCCTTTGAGATCTTTTTTGTTTATGACCTTTATTGAAATGTTATATGCACATGAAATGTGCAACCTTCATGCACAGGTTGCGCATTTCCCAGAACCCCCTCTCATACCTGGGTAAGGGGTGCCCTGCTTTGGGGCTTGATGCTTTCAAGAGCCCTCCTCTGGCTCTCTTCCAGCTGCCTCCCTTCCCAAAGGGTCCAGAGTTCACTGTACTTGGGGGCTGTGCCCGGCCGGATCCCCTCCCTGCCAGCTTCTCTAGAGCGTGGCCCGGGTACTAGGACCTTGGAATTGCCAGCTCAGATAACCTCAAGCCCCCTTTCGAGGTTTGTATGGATTTCTCCCCCAGGTCTTTCCTCCAGAGGGCTAATAACACCGTTGTGCCCAATCTGGGGCTCGAGGCACACAAGGGATGGCTGTTTGAGTAGGGCCTCGTGGTGTTGGGAAATCCAAGTGCCATGCATATGCATGAGCTCCTGGCCGGATGGATAGGGCTGGGCAGTGGGAGAAAAAGGAGACGCGTGGGGGCTGGGGCTAGCTCCATGAAGCTATGTCCTGGAACAAAATGCTTGAGGAGTCAGAGGCACCTGGGTGGTTCAGTCAGTTAAGCGTCCAGCTCTTAATTTTGGCTCACATCATGATCTCACGGTTCATGAGTTTGAGCCCCATGTCTGGCTCTCCACTGCTTGGGCTCCTCTCTCTCTCTCTCTCTGCCTTCCCCGCCAAAATAAATAAATAAACTTTAAAAAAGAATGCTGAGGAGTCAGACAATTCATGATGATTTTCAGGGTCACTGTGAAAAATATATCTGTCAATCTGTAGTTTCCCTTTTTTGTAGTGTCTTTGTCAGGTTTTGGTTTCAGGGTTATGCCGGCTGGCATCAGAAAGCAAGTGAAGTGCTCCCTCCTCCTCTATTTTCTGAAATAGTTTGTGTAAATTTGATATCATTTCATGCCTTTAATGCCTGATAGGACTCACTATTGAAACCATCTGTGCCTAGGGTTCTATTTGTGGAAAGACTTTTGATATTAAAGTCAAGGTGTATTTTTCAAACGTGTATTTTTCAAAGGTTTTGTCTCTTTTGTTGATGTTTTCAATGTTATTTCAAATGTTTACTTATTTTTGAGAGAGAGAGGGGGTGAGAGGGTGAGAGAGAGAGAGAGAGAGAGTGCACATAAGCAGGGGAGGGGCAGAGAGAGAGAGAGAGAGAGAGAGAGAGGAAGGCACAGAATCTGAAGCTGTGAGCACAGAGCCCCATGCGGGGCTCAAACTCACGAACCGTGAGATCATGACCTGAGCTGAAGTTGGACACTTAACCAACTGAGCCACTCAGGAGCCCCTGTTTTCATGATCTTCATGTTGGATAATTTCTACTGATATATTTTCAATTTCACTGACTCTTACCACCGTCGTTTCCAATGTACCATTAAGTCCATTAAATAGTTTTTAAAATTTTAGATACTGTATTCCTCGGTTATAAAATTTGCATGTGTTTTGCCTTTCGACTTTATATTATTTTTCTGAGTTTTTCTATCTATGCACACATTGAAAATGTATTTTTATGTTAATAGTAGCTTTATAATCCCAAAGCTACTATTTTGTGGGGGGGGGGGGGGCTAATTCCACCATCTCAATAATCTTGGGGTTGATTTCCATTGATTGTCTCCTTTCTCAAAATTGGTCATGTTTTCATGTCTTCACATGTAGAATAATTATCTCTTGTATTCTAGATTTTTGGAATGTTCTATTGTCAGAGATTCTCTGGGTTCTGTTTTTATTTCTCTGAAGAATAGTCCATTTTTGTTTATCAGTTAGTTAGCTTGGTTGAACTCAAACTACAAATTCAGTCTCCCTTGTGGTAGGAACCGACTGAAATTTCGGTTCAGTTCCCTTAGCCTTATCCAAGCTGCTTGAAGTATATGCCCTGTTGCATTAATTTTCTGAGGCTGTTGTAATAAATTACCACATACCTGTAGCTATGCTTCCTGTGGGGGCTCCAGGGAAGAATCCATTCTTAACTTCTTTCCACTTCTAGATAGTTAGGGGGAAAGATCCAGAATGGGGAACACCAAATTCTGCTTATCAATTCTGCCCAAATCTCTGGATGAGCTCTGAACCACACATTCACGGATTTGGTAGGCTACAAAAATGGCTCCCAAGAGATATGCATGTCAAATCCCTGGAACCTGTGAATATTACCTTATTGGGAAAAAGGGTCTTTGCAGATGTAAGTTAAGGATCTTGAAATGAGGAGACAATCCTGGATTACCCAGATGGGCCTACCTCCAATGACATGAGTCCTTCCAAGAGTGAGGCAGAGGGAGACTTGGCAAACAGATGAGAAGGAGGCCATGTGGTTGTGGAGGTAAAGCCCAATGTCGGTAGAAATATGGATGGTAAAGGCCATTCTGATGAGGTCTTGGACAGAAATGAGGAACGTGTTATTGGACGATAGAGAAAAGCTGAATTGTGGTTTTGTTCTAGCATTTTTGTGGAAGGTAGAGCTTGGGAGCGGTGAAAGTGAATATTCAGCTGAGGAAATTTCTGGGCCCGAGTGTTGGTTTCTCCTGACCGCTTATAGTAAGGTGTGAGAGAAGAGAGAAATGACCCAAAGATGGAATGTTTAAACAAAAAAGATGCAGAATTTATAGATTTAGAAAATTCCCAGCCTATTATATTGCAAAAAAATGAGAACACTAATGGTGTGGCCAAGCGACAGCTTGATACTCTGGTTAGTATGGACCAGCCATGTCAACAAAAGCCAAGGCAATGGAAGACAATGGAAGAATGACCGTGAAGGCTCTTCAGACATCAAGGCGGCTACTCCCACCGCAGGCCCAGAGTGCAGGGGTCAAGGGAATGGAGCAATTTCGAAAGATGGGGCTTTGTCTCCAGTTGGGGAGAAGCAGGATTCCTCCTCCCTGTGCCTCCGGGATGGGTTGCATGGCCCCCTGAGCCATGGGGGTGGGGCCGCCAGAGCTGTAGCCCAGCCTGTGAAAGCTACAGTTGCTGGGACTCCAATGGAGAGAGCCGCTGGGCCCAATGGAGAGCCTCCATGGGGCTGTCCCGCTAAGCTATGGGGGTGATGTCGCCACTCCAGTGGGCCGGGAAGGCAGAGCATTGAGTCTCAAGCCTTAAGGTCTAATGGAATGTGCCTCATTCAATTTTTTATTTATTTGGGGTCTGTCACTTCTTTCTTCTTGCCTGTTTTTCCCTTTTGGAATGGGAATGCCCATCCTATGCCCGTCCCACCTCTGGATTTTGGAAGCACATAACGTGTTTGGTTTCACGGGTTCATACCTGGAGAGAGATTTCATCTCAGGGTGAAACCTACCTCAAGTCTCACCCTTGTCTGATTTAGATGAGATTTAGCTGAGACTTTGGACTTCGACTTTAGGGTTGATGCTGGGATGACTTAAGACTTTGGGGGCCATTGGGATGGAGCAAATAGAACAAATGTATTTTCCGTGCAAGAAGGACATGCACTTTCAGCAGCCGGGGGTTCAGTGCTCTAAATGAAATGTTCATCCTCCCTTAAAATTCATATGTTGACATTCTAACCCCTAACGTGATAGTAGTTGGAGTGAGGCCTTTGTGCGGTGACTAGGTCGTGAGGATGGGGCTCTCATGAATGGGATTAGTGCCCTCATAAACAAAACTCCAGAGAGTTCCCTTCCCCTTTGCACCATGTGAGGACGCGGTGAGAAAATGACTGAAAGGAAAAACTCTATTCCTTTACTCTCTACAACTGCCACACTCGTGTTTCTGGATACCATATGTCTGGTGGTTGTTTTTTTCCTCCACACCAAGCCGTTCTCCAATTCCCTGTGGACACCAACTGAGCGTCTTACAATTCAACTCAATTCTGACTCTATCTGGAGTTGGTGTCAGATCCCACAAGTTAGGGGCTCAGTCCCACAACCCCCCCCCCCCCTTCAGATGCCAATGGCAAATCTGGGCCTCTGGTGCTTCTGACCACCTTGCTATAAATAGAAGGTTCTCACGCCCTCCTCCCCAGGTTTGGTAATTTCTTAGAGTGGCTCACAGAACTCTGGAAAACAGCTCACTTACTAGCTTACCAGTTTATTATAAGAGGATGCAATTCAGGAAGGGCCTAAGACAAGGTATGAGGGGTTGGTGCACGGAACCTCGATGTGTTTGGCAACCCAGAAGCTCTCTGAACTCAATGCGTTAGGGATTTTTTACAGAGGCGTCATCAGGTAGGCATGATGGATTATTGCATCCATCTTTAGCCTCTCTCCCCCCCCCCACTCCGGAGGATGGGGATTAGGGATGAAAAGTGCCAAGGTTCTAATCATGGCTTGGTCTATCTGGTGGCCTGTCCCCATCTAGGAGCCCACCAAGATTTGCCTCATTAGAAAAAAAGATGCTCCAGGGTGCCTGGGTGGCTCAGTCAGTTAAACGTCTGACTTCGGCTCAGTTCATGATCTCGCCCTTCTGAGTCCGAGCCCCGTGTGGGGCCCTGTGCTGACAGCACAGAGCCTGGAGCCTGTTTCAGATTCTGTGTCTCCCTTTCTGTCTCTGCTCCTCCCCTGCTTGTGCTCTGTCTCTCTCAAAAATAAACATAAAAAAAAAAAGAAAGAAAAAAAAGATGCTCCTATCACTCAGGAAATTCCAAGGGATCTAGGATCTCTGTGTCAGGAACTGAGGTCAAAGACCAAATATTAGAACAAAAGAGTCTCCTAGCACTTTTATTGCTCAGGAAATTACAAAAATTTTAGGAGCTCTGATTGGGAGCTGAGGATGATGAACTATACACACACACACACACACACACACACATACATATATGTGCATATACATATATACATATGTATATACATACATGTATATATGTATACATGTATGTATATATAATATATATACATATAAATGTATATTTGTGGGTTTTTAAAAATATATTTTAGAAAGAGAGTACAAGAGCAGGGGAGAGGGGCAGAGCGAGAGAGAATCTTAATCTTAAGCAGACTCCACCCTCAGCGTGGAAACCAACAAGGGGCTCAATCCCATGAATCTGGGATCATGACCTGAGCCTAAATCAGGAGTCGGATGCTCAACCAATTCAGCTACCCTATGTATATTCAGTCAGCCCTATGTACATTTGTAGTATCACAATATCATTACAGCCATCTATGAACCAGGAAGTGAGCCTTTAGCAAACACTGAATCTGCCAGCGCCTTGATCTTGAAATTCCCAACTTCCAGAACCATGAGAAAAAAATGTATTCATTATTCAAACCAACTAGTCCATGGTATATTTTTTTATAGCAGCCTAAATGGACTAAAACCAGCATATTTCTCATAAAATGGCAATTTTAGTAGACCAAATATGTTAGACTATAAAGGGTTTGAATAACATAATTTAACAAATTTTATATTTATAAATTATATATATATATATATATATATATATATGTATATACAAATATATCTCCACATGTTAGGATACAAAGATCTACAAATCTCCAAAAGCAAAATCATTTTCTGACTCAAATGTACTGAAATAACAAATCAGTAATGAAAAGAGAGCAAAAAAATACTTCTATCTAATTGGAATCTTCAAAGCACCTTTTAAAATAAATCTTAAGCTAAAGAGGGAATTAAGATAAATTTATTAAAATAAATTTAAATTTCTTTTGAAATGAACCAAGATGAGAACAATATACATTCGCAGATATAGAACATAACTGAGTGGTTGGCAGGAGAACATTTAAACCTTACGTGTAGTCATTTAAAAATGAGAAAATCAAAAAGAGAGAGAAAATCTTAGAATAAATGGACAAAAGCATTGAAAATTCCGGAGGAAATGGCAGAAAAAAAGAATTAAAATGAAGGAATTAATAAATATAACAGCAGAAATTGATGGTAATTCTTATACAGTCAAGCGTGACAGTTAGAAGTGACACTGTTCGAGAGCACGGGTTGGTAAACTTCTGTGAAGGGCCAGATGGGAAATATTTTTGGCTTTGCAGGCTGCGTGATGTCTCTGTCTCAGCTACTCGGATCTGCCATTATAAGCACCAAAGTAGCCACAGACAACACAGAAACGAATAGGTACGGCCGTGTTCCAATAAAACTTTATATTTACAGAACATGCAACCATGATCAGAAGTAATCACTGTCTTTTGGTCAGTCCTCCTTCAGCATGATTCCTTTGTAGGCGTACGTATCACAAAGGATTTCGTGCAGAGTTGAACACTGTAATCGTCCAACTACCTGAGTTGTAGCAGCAAAGAAGGAATGCAAGGTCTTTTTCTGGACGAAATGGGAGGCTGCTATCAACCGATTTAGGCTCCTCTCAGTATCCACAGTATCATTAGCTTCTGACAGTTGGATACGGTGGGGGAGAATATGCCTCCCCACGTCAACTTCACTACCAGGTGGCATATCACAGTGATCGTAAGCCTCAGCCTGAATTCTCAACCAGTGCAGATATTCGTTAGGAAGCAGGCAAAGACAGCATCATAGTACCGTATCCTCTGTCCTTTTAGATGTTCCGGCAAACACTTTGTGTGAAAGGTTCAACCCGAAGAGGATGCAGCGAGTATTCTGGTGGCGTAAACGACTCGCCAGTTTTCTCGCTGGCACGATGACAGAGTTCCCTCTTCAGTGGGGGCACAAATGTCCTTAGGGTGTTCTTCACAAGTGTCAGACCGACGGATCTGCCAAGTTCTTATACCTTGTTAAGGTCCGGACAGATACACCTGTCTAGTCTTTCTGGAACGTGATTAATTTCTCCATAAAATTATTTATTTCTAACAACTCTTTTCCTAACTAATGAACACTTGGGTGCATATTTGAATAAGATTTTAAAAGCACTTGCCATAGTCATGTAAGGGGTGTAGATTCTTGATTAGGGTCCTTCAAACACTAATCCCCCCTGGAGTGTGGATTTCTGATTAGGATACTCCAAATGAAAACTAACTGCCCCTGATGTGTACATTCAAGACTAACTTACATTCCCATATATATCTCATGTTTATACTGCAAATTTTTTTTTGCTTTCAATTTCGTTATTTTTCATTAAGGTATAAATTCTATACATTAACATTCATCAATTTGAAGTGAACAATTGGGTAAGTTTTGACAAATGTGCATAGTAGGGTCGCCACCCGCCATAGTCGTAACATACAACCTATCTTTCGTTTCACGACGTCCCCTCGTACCACCCTGCAGTCAAGCTTTTGATTTTTAAGCTCGTATATCTGTATAATTTTTCTATATTCCTTAAAAATTAGAAAAAATATTAAACATATTCTTTAAAAATTTTTTTTATTAAAAGCTTTTATTTTAATTCCAATTAGTTAACAGACAGTGTTACGTTAGTTTCAGGTGTACAATATAGCAATTCAACAATCCTCTACGTTACCCAGTGCTCATCATGACAAGTATACTCCTTGATCCCCATCAACTATTTCACCCATCCCCCACCCCTTCCCCTTTGGGGGATTGTTCTCTATAATTAGGAGTCTGCTTCTTTCTCTCTCTCTCTCTCTCTCTCTTATTTTTTCCCCTTTGCTTGTTTCTTTTGTTTCTTAAAGTCCACATATGAGTGAAACATACGGTATTTGTCTTTTCTCTGATTGACTTATTTCACTTAGCATTATACTCTCTAGCTCCATCCATGTCATTGCAAATAGCAAGATTTCATTCTTTTTTTATGGCTGAATAGTATTTTGTTATATATATACACATATATATAACATATATGTTATGTATATATACATATGTACATATATGTATATGTATATGTGTATATATATGTATGTATACACACACACACACATTTTTTCTATCCATTCATCTATCAGTGGACACTTCGGCTGCTTCCATAGCTTGGCTATCATAAATAATGCTGCCATAAACATAGGGGTGCACGTATGCCTTTGAGTTAGTGTTCTTGTATTCTTTGGGTAAATATCCAGTCGTGTGATTGCTGGGTTGTAAGGTAGTCCTATTTTTAACTTTTCAAAGAACTTCCCTAATGTTTTCCACGGTGGCTGCACCAGTTTGCATTCCCACTAACAGTGCACGAGGGTTCCTTTTTCTCCACATCCTCACCAACACCTGTTGTTTCTCGTGTTGTTAACTTTAGCCATTGTGACAGGTGGGAGGTGACATCTCATTGTAGTTTTGATTTGCGTTTCCCCGGTGATAAGTGGCGATGAGCATCTTTCCATATGTCTGAAAAGATGTCATGTGTCTTTGACATATTTCATATGTCCGGATGTCTGTTCATGTCTTCTGCCTACTTTTTAATTGGATTCTTTGTTTTGGGGGTGTTAGGTTTTATAAGTTCTTTATCTATTTTGGAGACTAGCCCTTTATTGGAAATGTCATTTGCAAGTATCTTCTCCCATTTCATAGGCTGTGTTTTAGTTTTATTGGTGGTTTCCTTTGCTGTGCAGAAGGTTTTTATTTTGTTGTAGGCCCAGTGGTTTATTTTTGCTTTTGTTTCCCTTGACTCAGGAGACATATCTTGAAAGAAGCTGTTACGACCGATATCAAAGAAGTTACTGCCTGTGTTCTCTTCTAGGATTTGTGTAGTTTTAGGTCTCACATTTAGGTCTTTCATCTATTTGGAATTTATTTTTGTGTATCGTGTAAGAAAGTGGTCCAGTATCATTCTTCTGCGTGTTGCTGTCCAGTTTCCCCAGCACCATTTGCTGAAGAGACTTTTTCCCATTGGACATTTTTTCCTGCCTTGTCAAAGATTAATTCATCATTTAATTGTGCGTTTATTTCTGGACTTTCTATTCCGTTCTGTTGATCTTTGTGTCTATTTTTGTGCCAGTACCATACTGTTTTGATGGCTACAGCTTTGAACTAGAACTTGAGGTCTGGAGTTGTGATGCCTCCAGCTTTGCTTTGCTTTTTCAAGATTGCTTTGGCTATTTGGGGTCTTCTGTGGTTCCACCAAAATTTTAGGATTGTTTGTTCTAGCTCTGTGAAAAATGCTATTGGGGTTTTTTAAATGTTTTATTTATTTTTGAGAGAGAGAGAGAGAGAGAGAGCAAGCAGGTGAGGGGCAGAGAGAAAGAGGGAGACACAGAATCCGAAGCAGGCTCCAGGCTCCGAGCTGTCAGCACAGAGCCCGACGCGGGGCTCA
Source organism: Panthera pardus (assembly GCF_024362965.1). Taxonomy (NCBI): domain Eukaryota; kingdom Metazoa; phylum Chordata; class Mammalia; order Carnivora; family Felidae; genus Panthera; species Panthera pardus. The sequence goes on from NW_026526843.1 coordinate 8,795,936, forward strand.
AACTCACCAACTGTGAGATCATGACCTGAGCCCAAGTCGGACACTTAACCGACTGAGCCACCCAGGCGCCCTGCTATTGGCTTTTTGATAGGGATTGCATTAAATGTATACGTTGCTTTGGGTACTGCAGACATTTTAACAATATTTGTTCTCCCGATCCATGAGCATGGGATGTCTTTCCATGTTTATGTACTGTCTTCAATTTCTTTCATCAATGTTTCATAGTTTTCAGAATACAGGTCTTCCCATCTTTGGTTGGGTTTCTTCCTAGGTGTCTTATTATTTTGGGTGCAATTGTGATTGGGATTGTTTCCTTAATTTTCCTTTCTGCTGCTTCATTACTGGCGTATAGAAATGCAACAGATTTCTGTAGGTTGATTTTGTATCCTGTGACCTTGCTGAATTCATTTATCAGTGTCACAATTTTTTAGTGGAGTCTTTAGGATTTTCTGTATATAATATTAGGTTATGTGCAAATAGTGAAAGTTTGACTTGCCCCTTACCAATTTGGATGCCTTTCATTTCCTTTTGTTATCTGATTGCTGAGGCTAGGACTTCCAGTACTATATTGAATAGAAGTGGTGAGAGCGGACGTCCTCGTCTTGTTCCTGACCTTAGGGGAGAGGCTCTCAGTTTTTCCCGGTTAAGGATGATGTTAGCTGTGGGTTTTCCACAGATGGCCTTTATTATGTTGAGATATGTTCCCTCTAAACCTATTTTGTTGAGGGTTTTTATCACGAATGGATGTTGTAGTCTGTCAAACGCTTTTTCTGTGTTTATTGAAATGATCATATGGTTCTTATCCTTCCTCTTATTGATGTGATGTATCACATTGATTGATTTGCAAATATTGAGTTACATTTGCAACCCAGGGATAAATCCCACTTGATCAGGGTGAAGGATTTTTTCAATGTATTGTGGAATTCAGTTTGCTAGTAATTTATTGAGAACTTTTGCGTCTATGTTCATCAGGGATATTGGCCTGTATTTTTCTGTTTTAGTGGTGTCTTTATCTGGCTTTGGTATCAGGGTAATCCTGGCCTCATGGAATGAATTTGGAGGTTTTCCTTCCTTTATTTTGGAATAGTTTAAGAAGAATAGGTAAAACTCTCCTTGAAATGTTCATTCTTTTTTAAAACTGGGTTTTTCGTTGAGATATAATTAACATTGTATTCGTTTTAGGTATACAACATAATGATGTGGTATATGTATTTATTGCAAAATACTTACCATGATAAGTGTCATTAACATTCATCACCACACATAGTTACAATTTTTTTTTGTGATGAAGACTTTTAAGATCCACTCCCTTAGCAACTTTCAAATATAGAACACAGTATTGTTAACTATGGTCATTATGCCATTACATCCCAGGACTTATTTGTCTTATAACCTTTTGACACCCCTTCACCCGTTTTCCCCACCCCCCACCCCCCCTGCACGAACCCTTTTGTCATTATTAAGTTTCCACCTTTGGCTTTATAAATACTCTGTGTCTCGAAATTTATTTTGTCTGATGTTGATGTATCCACTTCAGCTTTCTTATGCCTAATACTTTCATGGTATATTTTTCTAGCCTTTTACTCCCAGTCTATTTGTATTGGAGCATTTTTTTTTTAATTTCAATCTGACAGTCTCTGCCATTTGATTGGAAGGTTTAGTCTCTCTATATTTCATTTAATATAATTATCGATATGGTTATATTTAGGCTTGCAGTTTACTATTTGTTTTTTCCTTGTCTCATCTCTTTTTGTTTCTGTTCTTCTTTCCATGCTAATTAAAAATATTTTTTATTATTTTAATTCTATTGACATTTTAGCTATACCTCTGCATTTTAAAACAACTTTTGCTCTCGAGTTTATAATATGCATCTTAAACTTAATACAATCTACTTACATTAAATATTGAATTATTTCAGGTAAAATATAAGAAACTTACAAGAGTATATTTTCATTCCTCCCCTTTTTTAAGTGCTCTTATTGATATATACACATGCACATTACATCTATATACAGTATAAACCATCAATATAGTCTTATAGTTTTTGCTTGAAGCAATTCTATGTCTGCTAAAGAGATTGAGAGGAGAAAAACATTCTTTTTTAGTCACCCATTTACCATTTTTGGGAGTTGCTATCCAATGTCATTTCTTTTCAAGTGATAGAAACTTCTTTAGCATTCCATGTAGTGCATGTCCTCCGGTAACGTACTCATTCAGGTTTTATCTGAAAATATCTTAATTTCCCCTTCTGTTTCGAAGGATAGCTTTCTGGGTTTTGAAGGATAGCTTTCTGAATCTAGAATTCTTGGTTGGCAGTTTTTGTTTTTCCCTTTAGCACTTAGACTATATTGTTCTAACGGTTTCTGTGGTTTCTCAGAAGTAAACTGTTAATCGTGTGTCTGTATTCCTGTCTGAAACATGTTTGCTATGGACTGAATGTGTGCCTCCCACTCGATGTTGAAGCTCTAATCCGCAATCCGATAGTATTGGGAGGTGAGGCCTTGGGGAGGTAATTAGGTTTCGATGAAGGAAGCAAAGTGGGGCCCCCATGATGGGATCAGTGCCCTTATAAGAAGACTAGGGTCCTTTCTGTCTCTGTCATGTGACGATACAGCAAGAAGGTGGTTGTCTGCAAACCAGGAAGAAGGCCCTCGTCAGAAATTAATCATCTGGCACCTTGATCTTGGACCCTCTAGAACTGTGAGAAATAAATGTCTGTTGTTTAAGCCCCCCAGTCTATGGTATTTTGTTATAGCAACCAGAGCTAAGCCAGTTATGTCTCTCTCTCTTTTAGTTTTCTCCTCGCTTTCAAGATTTTTTTCTTGTCTTAGGCTTTCAGCTGATTGACCACGATGTGTCTAGGAGCAGTTTTCTTTGTGTTTTTCCGCTTGGAGTTTGTTGAATTTCTTTTTTCTTTAAAGTTTATTTATTTACTTTGAGAGAGAGAGAGAGAGAGAGAGAGAGAGAGAGAGAGAGACGGTGGGGAGGGTCAGAGAGAGGGAGAGAAAGAGAATCCCAAGCAGGTTCTGCACTGTCAGTGTAGAGCCCGACGCAGGGCTTGAACCCACGAACAGCGAGACCACGACTCGAGCTGAAATCAAGAGTCAGAGGCTCAACCAACTGAGCCACCCAGGCATCCCAGAGTTTGTTGAATTTCTTGGTTCTGTAAATTATGTTTTGCTACAAATTTGGGTAGTTTTGCCCATTGTTTCTTTAAATATTTTTAAATTCTCCTTTTTCTAAATTTTTCTGGGATTACAATCATACTTTTTTGGACGGCTTCCTGTTGCCCACAGGTCTCTGAGGTTCTATTTATTATCATTTGGGTTTTTTTCCTCCCTCTTTTTGGGTTGCATGATTTATTTACAAGTTCATGAATTCTTTCTTCTGACAGCTCCAATCTGGTATTGAGCTCATCTAGTAAGTTATTTCAGCTCTAGAGTTTCCCTTTGTAAAATTTTCTCTGTTTCTGTTGAGATTCCTTATCTATTTATTCACCAATATCTATTTTTCTGTAATTTTTGAAGATATTTTTTAAAAGCCTTTGAACATGTTTATATTATCTGCTTTGGAGTCTTTGATAAATTCAACATCTGGCTTCGCTTGGAGTCAGTTTCTACTGGTTGTTGTCTTTTTTTTTTCTCCCAGTATGAGTCACATGAGTCACATTTTCTCATCTCTTGGCATGTCTAGGGATTTCTGGTTGAAAACTGGATATCATAGATAGTATGTTGTAGTGACTCTGTCTCCTATTCTTCTGAGGATTATTATTATTTTTTCTAGTCTACAATTAACATGCCCGGATTTGACTTAAAACCTTTCTCTCCTCTATGGTATATAGATCCTGATATCTATGCACTCTTCTTATGCCTTCCCACTACTGTTCTTTTGAGGCTGGCCTCCTGTGAGTCTCCCTTGGGCCTGCAAAATTTTTTGGTGACCGGCCAAGGATTTAGGCAGAAATGCAGCTCATCCTGTCTGTGGTATCCTTGCTTGTAGGAATTTTCCCTCAATTTTCTAATTTCCAGTTGCTCTACCAGCTTTGGGGTCTATATGCTGATCCCACACACCCATCAGGCTTCAGTTTGTGCCACGCGGGAATGCACTCAATTACAAAAAAAATACCAAGCTCTCAGATTTTGCTTCATATATCTCTATACTTCAAAGGTAGGTGCCCCTCTGTTCCTTTCACGTTTTCCACCGGGCCACCTGGGGTCTTACCTAAGCATGTGTACATTAGCTGTTAGCCAGGGAGTTGGGCAGTTTATGCCTTGAATTTGGGCCGCACTCCTTTTGCAGTCCTTGCACTGCCGTGTTTTGTTTTCTCCTTGTAATTTTCAGGTGCTTTCTGAACTCTGATGTCTGACTCCTTTGTCTGCTAAGGATGTGGATTTCCCCCTGCTGTTTTCCATGGCTATAACTGTAGGGGTTGAGCAGCAAGCAGTGGGGCCAGTGTCTTAGTTGGCCATTGCTGGATAAAAATCACCCCCCAAATAAGCCGCTTACGACAACAAACTTTTATTATCTCACACGGGTTTTAAAAAATTTTTTAATGTTTATTTATTTTTGAGAAAGAGAGGGACAGACAGAGGGCGAGCAGGGGAGGAGCAGAGAGAGAGAGGAGACACAGAATCCGAAGCAGGTTCCAGGCTCCGAGCCGTCAACACAGAGCCCAATGTGGGGCTCGAACTCTCGAAGCGTGAGATCGTGACCTGAGCCGAAGTCGGCCACTCAACCGACTGAGCCACCCAGGCGCCCCTCACACAGTTTTTATGGTCCGGTAATTCAGAAGTGGCTTAACTGGGTGCCTCTGTCTCAAGGTCGCTTGCAGGCTTGTAGTTAGGTTGTCACCTGTGCCTGCAGTCATCTGAAGGCTTGACTGGGGCTGGAGGATCCACTTCCAAGGCAAAACCACTTCTCGGCTTGCTATTGGCAAAAGGCTCTGGTTCCTCACCATGCGAATCTCTTAACAAGGGGACTGGCTTCCCATAGAGTGAATGATTCAATGGAGAGTATAAGGAGGGGGCTGCATTCTTTTTTTTGATTGAGGCTTCTAAAAGCCACACCTTTCCTTCTGCTTCGTTCTTTTCTTTAGAAATAAGTCACTAAGACCAGCCCACACTCAGGGAGAAAGAATTTAATCTCCACTTCTTGAGGGGAAAAAATATCAACGAATTTTTGGACACATTTTAAAACCATTACAGGCCAGTAAGCCCCAAACATCCGATTCTTACTATTTCCAGGTGGATTTTTTTTTTTTTTTGAGATTAAACTCTCTTCTGGATTCTCTCTTTTAGATACTTCACTGTGTCTCCAAAGAGTTGCTTTTAAAATTATTCATCCATATTTTATAATTATTATCTTTGGGGGATTTCTGTGGCCTCTTCACTCCTCTGCTCTTACGAGAAGTTCCCATATGCTGAATTATTTTAACGTAAGACAGAGACAGTATAAGGGGGGGGGGGGGACTGAACTTTGCCACCACAAGAGGAAGGAATCCAGATCCTTCCTGTTGATCTGTGGTATCGAGGCTTATCAGAGGCGAGGTACAGCTCAGGATTTAGAAGAGAGCAGAAAATACCCCATCTGTAAGCAGCCATAGCATTAGGGAATCAGATTAAGCTACAGACATGTAATGGGATTTCAAGAGCGGAGGGACGCAGGTCAGAAATGTGGCATGGCAGAGCCGGTCCACCAAGACAAAAATAAGGGGCCAAAAACACGTGGTCAGAGTCAGCCGGGGAAGAGAGGACGCTTTATGAGTTCCGATTCCCAGGCCGGTCCCTGAGCTGTAGAGGCAGAGACCGGGGAGGCAGCAGGCAGAGAACCCGCGGGTCTTCAGGGACTTGGGCTAACCTGCTGGGGTCTCCTCTGCTTCCCGGCCCGATGCTGCAAGGTACCCTCTGCGGCCGCTTCCTTTAAGGTTCTCAGCACCAGCCTTTTGAATCTCAACACAGATCAGTCGTTGGCGTTTCCTTCCTTCCGGGCCCACGGGGCCAGAGCTAGGGGTTCTTTTAGAAATGCCGCTGCTGGGGCGCCTGGGTGGCTCAGTCGGTTGAGCGTCCGACTTCAGCTCAGGTCACGATCTCGCGGTCCGTGAGTTCGAGCCCCGCGTCGGGCTCTGGGCTGATGGCTTGGAGCCTGGATCCTGCTTCCGATTCTGTGTCTCCCTCTCTCTCTGCCCCTCCCCCGCTCATGCTCTGTCTCTCTCTGTCTCAAAAATAAATAAATGTTAAAAAAAAAAATTTAGAAATGCCGCTGCTGCTCATACGAAACACGGCTAGATGACCTACTCGTTTCGTGTGCAAAACATAGCCGTGTGGATCAGCTCCTACTGAGTAATAATGATAGCGACTGTGAAACCCTGGGTATCATTTGGGGGGCTCTCTGGTGTCCCTCCAGCTACTGAAAACAGCACACACCTCCCTCCCTGAAGCATGGACCTCAGGTACACAGCCGAGACACCTGCATACACAACACGGGGACACAGCGGGGACCCGGACGTACACACAATTGTGACGTAGTGATTTGCAATGAGAAAACAATACGTTTTGGTCTTTGCCCTCTTCCCGGCAAGGGGCTCTGGAAACCCTCGGGATTTCCTGTGATGGGAGGGATAAAGGTGTCTTTTGCCATGATAACGAGGTGACTTGTGGAAAGTCTCACCTGCCACCCCCCCCCCCCCCCACCAGGGAGAGTGACGGGAGGTTGAGTCCATGAACAACGGACAATGACTTAATCAATCCCTCCTCTGTAAGGAAGCCTCCGTAAGAACTCAAAAAAGGACGGAGGTGTAAGGGGTTTCCTGGTTGGTGGGGTTTTGGGGTGAGGAGCCACCCGGAGAGGGCAGGGAAGCTCCGTGCCCTTTCCCTGTATCTTGCCCTACGTATCTCTTCCTTCTGGCTGTTCCCGAACTACACTCTTTTATAATAAACTGGTGATCCAGCAAGTTGAGTGTTTTCTCTGGGTTCGGTGAGCCCTTCTCGCAGATCAGTGGGACCTGAGGAGGGGGTCGTGGGAACCTCTGATTTATAGCCGGTAGCCAGAAGGCCAGAAGTATAGGGACTGAGTTCCTTAGCTATGGAATCTGATGCTCTCTCCAGACGGGAGGCGTCAGAGTTGAGTTGAATTGTGGGACATCCAGCCGGCGTCAGAGAATTGCTTGTTGATGTGAGGGAAACCTCCTTCCCCACCCAGGCCGACGTTGGTTCCAGAACACTAAAGAACAATGCCAACAAATGCGTGAGTATACCTGCAAGCAGGTGGACTTGGTTCTCCTAACATGTGGTTGAGACAGTGTCGTTTTGGCTTTAAAACACCTACCCCTTTTCCATCCCTACTATAAATCCACAAAACATGACCTTGGTGCAAAATGGAGTTCTGGGGTGCCTGGGCGGCTCAGGGGGTTGGGCGTCCGACTTGGGCTCGAGTCGTGATCTCACGGTCCATGGGTTGGAGCCTCGTGTCGGGCAGGCTCCGAGCTGTCAGCCCCGAGCCCGATGCGGGGCTCGAACTCACAAGCCGTGAGATCATGACCCGAGCCGGAGCCAGACGCTCAACCGACGGAGCCACCCAGGCGCCCCTCTCTTTCACATATTCTAAGTTCTTCCCAAATCATAACTCACTTAATCTTCACTGCGGCTCTGTGAGATAGGTGCGCTGTGCAGTTATTATCCCAGATGAGGAAATCAAGACACAGAGAATTTACACCACTTGCCTGAGGGACAGATCTGGGATTTCGAATCCGGGTAATTCACACCGCCGGCCATCCTCTTACGACTTCTGAGGAATTTGAGCAAATCCATCTCAGAGCCCTGAGGACATGCCCTCCGCGAAGGTGAATTGCACTATTGTATCAATACTTCCAAACCCTGCCGAAGATGTAAACATTAACTCACTTCTCCTGACGTTTGGAAGAATACCACGTTTCTCCCCTTTGCTTTTCATTCGAGGTATTTTGGAAGCCTCTGCTTCGGCTGGAGGAAAAGCCACCTAGCTCTCTTTGTGCCATGACTCACACTGCAAAAACCTGCTTTTTCTCCTTTCTCTCTGGCGAGACCCCTTTCCCTTGAATTCCTAAGCAGATGTGCAGGTAGCTACTGCGGTCCGGGGCCAGAGGAACTGATTTATAATCGCGTTGTGGATTACTGTTGTATATTCACACTATCCGAAGAGAGACAGCAGTCTTAAAGAAGTTGGAGGTTTCGTGACCCTCAGATGATGCAGAAGGGCTGGGGCGACTAGAAGAGTTGTCGAAGGAAGGGGGGTGGGCACCTGGAGAGAATAATCGTTAGGTCCCCAAAGCTGCTCAGGGACCTACCGGATTGTGAGACTGAGGCAGAGACAGATTGGCTTCTGGTCAGTGGGCAGAAGCGGGTCTGGTTCAGAGGATTTCTGCAGGCATTGGCCAGGGAACACCACGGACTTGGGATTCACAAAGCTTTAAGGAGCACAGAGTCAACTTGAAGGCAAGGTTGGGCGTGAGCCCAGAATAGACAAAACCTCTGCCTTATTTGAACATTTTTGTATCAGAGGAAACTAGCACGGCCCTCTGGAGGTGGAATAGTATAAATGAGCAATAAAGACAAGCAATCTAAAGGGCCAGACGATGGGCTGTCGAGTCTAAGAAGGGTAAAGCAGATGAGCGGAAACAGACCGACGAGCAGTGTTACCCTAAGATTGCCCTGGAGAGGAAGAAAAATAGTGAAAGCCTTCTAAACTGTCTGTCTGTCTGCTCTGCTGTGTGGGGCAGGGAATCTCCGGAGAGATGAAAGCCAACGGTCGAGCTTTAGAGGCAAAACGGTGCTCTGTCGTCTCCATAGTGGCAGTACGATGTCACCCAGAGACTCGGGGTAAAGGTGGGGGGCTGTCTTTGGATGCCATCCTGGGGATATGTCCTATCACGTCTCTGTCACTTGAGGATTTTCATTGCTTCCTGTCTTATTCCATGAGTGTTTGACCCGTTTGCTCCCGATCAGCCCTTTCAGCCCTGGCAATTGACCGGGATCTTCCTCACTGGTCGGTTCTATTACTCGGCATTTGATTTCTGATAAAAACAAAATATAAGACCCAATGTCAGTATACGCTCTATAGTTTTCACTCTGACCTTTCATTTAGTTTCTCAGACACCCTGTAGCTCAGGGTATCCGTCATGGGGCCGAGTTGAACAAATGGGACTATTTATATAGATGGGGCCACAAGGTTAAAGGGAAACCCACAAGCGATGTTGCATACTCTTCGCAGGTAACCGTTATCACTCCTGAGCTTCTAGGCCCCTAGACCTGGCTCCTCTTATGAAAGTGTCTCCCGTAATCTTTCAAAAAGTCTATTACCTCTTGAGCCAATGGAGAATCTTTGGCTCTCTTACGTCAACACTGATGGATAAATTTTGCAGACCGACTGAATACACTGAGTCCCTAAGTATAGAAGGTAAGTGATTTGTACTAACCTTTCATCAAAGAACGAGGTGAAATACTAATTTGTATTTTTAAAACCTATCCGCTTTGCAACACACATCATTGGCTGTTCTGCCAACAGCATTTTATTCGCAACGCCAGCACAGAATTACAAAGCAAGATTTTATCTGTGTCTTAACTGGTAACTGGACAATTAGAATAGACGGTACACTTGAAAAATACTTTCCTAATGTTTACGCTTGCCATCAGTCAATATTGTCTCTTCCTTCAGGGCTCACTTAATGATGCTGTGGAGAGAAAAAAGCATTCTATTTTCTGAATTCATATGTACTACATTCTAAGCCAGAACATATACCGTTCCATTGTTGTAAAATCATTTGCTCTCCTATTCCAGAAATATCATTAAAGGCAGCATTGGTCTTATTCCAGCTAATTATAAAATGTGAGTATCTGTTCATTTCATTGATGAGATCTAGAAATAGATTTTAGAAAATTCAGGAAGCCCTTCGGTACCATTCCTTGGAGGGATGGTGTAATAGAAATAATCATTCATAATGAAAATAATCATGATCAAAGTCATGCTTCTTTAATATTGAAAAGACAGCATGTTCCAATACTTTGAGCAATCTGGTTTAGGGAATTCAAGTCTCTTTCTCAGATCCCAGAGGTACTTCCCCTGAACAGGAGTTCCTCACACACAAACTGTTTATGTTGGGATTTATTATTTTTTTTAATGCTTGAATTTCTTTTTTTTTTTAATGTTTTATTTATTTTTGAGAGAGAGAGAGAGAGAGAATGGGGGAGAGGCAGAGAGAGAGGGAGACAGAGTATCTGAAGCAGGCTTCTCACTGTCAGCACAGAGCCTGACATGGGGCTCGAACCCACAAACCATGAGATCGTGACCTGAGCTGAAGTCAGACCCTTAACCCACTGGGCCACCCAGGTGCCCCTATGTTGGGATTTAAAGGATGGTTTCAGCATATGCATTCTCTGCACAGGACTCAAACTCATTTGCATGTATTATATATGTATATAACTGTCATACTGTGCTTCCTATGATATGATATGATATGATATGATATGATATGATATGATACTGTCAACCTAAGGTCACCGAGGCATGTTCTTAGCGGCTTAGAGGTGTGCTCTCCAAATCAGGGTAGGTTCCTACCATTTAACCCACATTCCGTCCCTTTGCTCTCCCTGTGATCAAAGGGCACGGCACCAGGTAGTTCAAATGAAGATCAAATGTCTGACCTTGGACTCAATGATCTGCTCTAATTGAGCTGACTACTTGATCAAGTATAATCTCTCTCTGAAGAACTTCCGATAAGTTTTGGAATATAGGGTAGAAGAAGATATGGGAATGGCTTAATGTCTCATTTGAATGGTAAAGTTCTGGAGTGCGAGTTTGCATTAGGGAAGGGGGCCACTTAGAACTCTAGCCCAGGAAAAAGGAGATAAATGCCTGATGTACTCCAGCCACATCCTTGCCATTTGCACTGGGATTTAGAGCTCAGATTCCAGGTAATAATAAATTATTACTTTGTTTTTCTTTTTTCTTTTCTTTCTCTCTCCCTCTTCTTTCTTTCTTTCTTTCTTTCTTTCTTTCTTTCTTTCTTCCTTCCTTCCTTCCTTCCTTCCTTCCTTCCTTCCTTCCTTCCTTCCTTCCTTCCTTTCTTTCTTTCTTTCTTTCTTTCTTTCTTTCTTTCTTTCTTTCTTTTGCTTGCACCTAGATATCTCTAAGGGACCTTTGGAGAGAAAGAGTGGCCAGGCCAGAGTTTGGGTAGTTCACCAGGTCCTTTAACTATATACCTTCTCAATCGTATCCCAATGTTAACATAACACTCCCTAATGGGAGCCTATATCATAGTTGTGGGCCAGAGACAGCAAAATGGACTTGGCTGAGGTTCTTCCTTATTATTTTTTTTTTTAAAATTTTTAACGTTTATTTATTTTTGAGAGAGAGAGAGAGAGAGAGTGCGAGCAGGGGAGGGACAGGAAGAGAGGAAAACACAGAATCTGAAGTAGACTCCAGGCTCCGAGCTGTCAGCACAGAGCCCGACGCGGGGCTGGAACTCACGAACCGCGAGATCATGACCTGAGCCGAAGTCGGATGCTCAACCGACTGAGCCACCCAGGCGCCCCCTGAGGTCCTTCCTTATTACTGGTATTTTATGTCTGTCCCTTATTAATTTTCTCCTCCAGTTCTTCCAGATCTTTTGGTTCCAGATTCCCTGGATTTCAGACTTCCAATCCTCCTTTACCTTTGGGTGTCTTCATTTTGCTGGTTCTTGTCTATATACCTGGACTCTGCCCCTTGCTTGGTCCTGACCTTTATTCGTTGCATGCCCTGACCCTGGCTTTTCTACCCACATGTGACCTACAGCCTTATTCTTGCCTTCAGTATCTGAATTCATCGCTACTCTGAATTGACTAGCAGCTTTCAGACCTGTGACTTTGCTTAGCCTGTGATTCTCTGGCTAAGCTCAGTGATCAATCCATTCTTGTATCTTCTTCTGCCCCGTGTTTTCAGTCTGATCCCGTCTCTTCTGGTCTTTGTTCCTCATGCCCGTGTCTAAAACTTGTTAGAACTTCTTCAGAGATAGATTATACTGGATCAAGCAGTTAGCGTCTCAGCTGGGTTTATGTTTATTTATCTTCCTAAGACATTACACGTAGAAAACCAGATCCAGCCATTGCCCAGGAATCTGGTCAATCACATCATCATTGCTCCTCTTTGGAGAGGAGTGGGATAATGATGGGTGAAAGAAAAAGAGGTTGGATTTGAACTCATTTCCTTAAAGGTTGACAGTTCACATGGTGTAATGATGGAAAGAATGGGATCTGGTCATAGAAAATCTGAGCGTCCTCCCGCATAGTGGCTGTATGACTTAGAAAAAGTCACTTAAACACTCAGAGCTTCAATTCACTTCTCTCTAACATGGGGGATGCTACTGCCCTCTATTTTAAAAGGATGCTGTGAATAGCGAATGAGTTTACACATTTGCACGCATACATAGGGTACGCACACACGTACGCGCCTGTGTTTATGAACCATGAAAATGACACAACAGGCTTACTCAGAGGACTTTCTCCTTGCCTAGCCAAAGAAGAAACAGTATTGGGAAATGAGTCATTATTTCACTTCATAAAACTCAAACACTGTGGGGTCGACAGGATAGTGAAGGAAATCTTCAGCCTCTCTCCAAGAAGGGTTAAAGAGACTGGATTCACCCTCTGGCCGGCGACAACTTTAAAACCAAAGTGTTTGAAACAAACGATGGCTTTCAAGACGCCGTATGACCATGAAGGCCACTGATCCCTGTGTCGTAGGAAACAAATGAAGTGGGCCCTACCCTTGGCCCAGTTTTCTGCCTGAAGAGAATTTCCAGGCGGTGACATAGGGAGTGGGGGAGAGGGGGAGGGTCTCCTCTCACCTAGGGCCCAAATACTGTTTCTACCAGCCAGACTGGAAAGCCTCCTAATTCATGGGGCATTTGGTAGGGTAGTCAAGGATTTTGCCTCAGTAGTTGCGAAGAATTAGCCTCAGATTAAACACTGTTCTGGGACTGCCTAATAAGTTGCAAGAGCCCGGTCTGAAAGAATAAACTATTTCCGACCAACTTCAGTGCATCCCAGAGAAAAGCTCAAAGATATTTATGACAAAACAAAAATATCCGTCGTTTAAAAGTCACAATTCACAGCGTTCGGCATGCAAACACAAATTAACAGGCACCCGACGAGCGGAGAAATAAATTGTGGTGTATCTATACAACGGAATATTCTTTGGTAATAACCAGAAATGGAATAGTGATACAGGTTAGCATGTGGATAGATCTTGAAAACATTATGGTAAGTTAAAGAAGCCGGTCACAAAGGACCACATATTGTACGATTCCATTTATAGGAACTATCCAGAATAGGCAAATATATAGAGGCAGAAAGTAGACTCACGGTTGCCTCGGTCTGGTGGGAAAGGGGTTGGGGGAGAGCGGAGGGCGGTGATGGCTAAGGGGCACAGGGTTTCTTTTTGAGGTGACGAAATGTTCTAAAATTGATGCTCGGTGATGCATCACTCTGTACGTATACTAAAAAAAACGCTGAATTGTATGCAGATAGTCCCCAACTTATGATGGTCTGACTTACGGGTTTTTTTTTTTTTTTTTTTGACTTTACAATGGTATGAGAGCTATATACATTCAGTAGAAACTAAACCTTTGAATTTTGAATTTGGATCTTTTCCCAGGCTAGTGATAACACGATTTCCCTTCCTTGCTCCCAGGGCTGCAGATTTTATCCAGACAGTGAGCTATGGCAGTCATAGGTCGCCCCTTGTTTTTGTTTTGTTTTTTAATTTTTTAATGTTTATTTCGGAGGGGGGAGGGGCAGAGAGAGAGGGAGACCCAGAATCCGAAGCAGGCTCCAGGCTCCGAACGGTCAGCACCGAGCCCCACGCGGGGCTCAAACCCACGAACCGTGAGATCATGACCCGAGCTGGAGTCAGACGCTCAACCGACTGAGTCACCCAGGCGCCCCCAAAGGCTCCCCTTGTTTGTGTGCTATCTGAGAGATTACCGTTCTTTGTTGCTTGAGGATCGGTGTCTTGAAAACCATTGTTTCGTATTTTGTTCCTTTTTAAAACTTTTTAATTGTGGTAAAAATACACATAACACAAAATGGACCACCACGACCATGTTTAAGTGCACAGTTCAGTTGTGTTAAGTGCCCAGAACTCTTCATCTAGCAAAACTGAGACGTTATGCTCATTCATCAACTTTCCATTTCCTCCTCCCCTCGTTCTGTCTTTATGAATTTGACTACTCTTAGTACCTTATGTAGTATTTCATGGTATGGATGTACCACAGTTTGGTTAACCATTCACCATTTTGAGAACATCTGGGTTGCTTCCAGCATGAAGCTGCTAGGAACAACTGTGGATAGATTTTTGTGCAGGTATCGTTTTTATGTCTCCTGGTCACTCCCAGGAATGCAATTTTTAGGTAATATGGTGGCCCATAGCACACGTTCAGTTTCATAAGAAGCTGCCAGACTTCTTCCAGAGTGGCTGTACTATGTTACATCCCCACCAGCAATGTCTGAGTGATCTAGTTTCTCTGTATTGTCACCAACATTTGGCATCGTCAGTATATTTTATTTCAGTCGTTCTGACAGAGGTACTGTGATATCTCATTGTGGTCTTTGTTTACACTTCCTTAATGGCGAATGATGTTGGACATCTTTTTTAAGCTGATTTGGCATCTGTGTATCGTCTTTGGTGAAATGTTTGCGTGTTTTCCCTATTTCCTCTTTGGAGTTTTTTAAAAACGCTGACGATCGGGAGTTCTTTGTATGTTCCAAATACTAGTCAATTGTTTAGACGCGTTATTTGAAGATATTTTCTTCCAGGTTATCTTTTTACACTTTGCTCATAGAATATGTATCAAATCTTCACAATAATCTTATAAGCTAAGGGCTATCCTTTCTGTCTTTAGAGATAAGAAAAAGTGTTGGCTCAGAGAAGTTTTTCCATGCCTTCCCATCCAACAGCTGGTGGGGTTGGGATTCACACCTAGGCTCTGACTTTGAAGCCCGTGGTAAACACCACACCGGGTAAGACAACCACAGAACAGACTTTGGAAACTTATCTTTGGGGAAGGTACAAAGAGAAACGGTCTTTGTAAGCAGATAAGTAAACACCCCTCTCTGTGAGATTGAATCAATGACTTTTGGAGATGTCTGTTTTTGAGGGAAACCAAATATAGCCTCTCGTGCCACCACGGATTCAGAATTTGGCCTTTAAAGAAAATAAAATTAGTTTTGGGTATTGGTTAAGAAAACACTCATCACTGGGGCGCCTGGGTGGCTCAGTCGGTCGGGCGTCCGACTTCGGCTCAGGTCATGATCTCGCTGTCCGTGGGTTCGAGCCCCGCGTCGGGCTCTGTGCCGACAGCTTGGAGCCAGGAGCCTGCTTCCAATTCTGTGTCTCCCTCTCTCTCTCTGTCCCGTCCCTGCTCATACTCCCTCTCCCTCTCTTTCTCTCTCTCTCTCTCTCTCAAAAATCAACATTAAAAAAAGAAGACAATCATCATTTTAATGAAAAGAACTAACATTTAATAAATGTTTTCTATGTGCCAGGCACTGTTGTTGGCACATTAATATACATCATGTCATCTCATATACAGGTAAGGGAACTGAGGCTTGGTGGTATAGACATGCAGCTCATAAGTAGCCGAATCGGAATTGAAACTCAGGTCTGTCTGACTCCAAAACCCATACCTGTAGTATATGCTACACTACCTGACAAAGGAGCGGCCCAAGGATGTACATTAATTAGATGAACATTTACTTTCTCTATTTTTTCTTAGCGTCTTAAAAATTATTTCATTCAATATGCTACGGCACAAAAATCTCAGATTGATAGGTGTGGTTGGTAGGGAGGATGAAATGTATCAGAAGAGATGGCTCCTTCCTGAGGAGCCTATAACCTTGCCGGGGAGAAAACATACCATGAGAGCACAGCAGTCAACACAATCTGTCTTAATTCTCGCCTGTGCGAGACACTAATGGGGGAGACCATTGGAACGAAGTCCCTAGAACCTAGAGAGCAATGTTCCTGAAGCTACTGGCGAATCTTCAGACAGGAGGCCAAAAAAGAAGAGACCGTTCTTCCAGGTTAGACCTATGTCTCCTTCATCTCGTCTTTTCCCAACCCTAATACGATGCCCCAATATAATGTGGCCTCCATCCGTGTCAAGTGTCATGGAGTAAGGGTGGGCTAGGAGGGAAAAAGCAAACGTGTGGAGTTGGGGGATATAAGCATAGGTGCAGCATCAGGTGTAGAGAAGGGAGACTTATTGGAGCGTAGCAGAGGATTTGGGTTGGTTAATGATGGTATATATGTTCGGATAGATTCGGCAAGGGCTTTCGATGGCAGTGTGAAGACAGCACTCTTCACTGCAAAGCAACAGAAGTGGACTGTGGCTAACTTGAGCTACACACACACACACACACACACACACACACACACTAGAAGGGTATAGGATAGCTTCCAGACCTGAAGGGAATGCAAAACAACCAAGCCTTAGCGCAGACGAACAGCCCCAAGACCACAGACTGTTCCACGTTCTGCTCTTAGGACAAACCAGATCCCGGGACGCGCCATTCCTTTGGGTCAAGAGTCACATTTCATGGAAAGTCTGCTTGGCTTGGCCTAGGTGACATAACTGGCCTTTGGCCAGAGGAAGGTGGGACAGCGTTCACCGGGGGAGGAGTTGTTTTCCAAAGGAAAATCACGAGGCTGTTACTAACAATGGGGGGCGTGGTTGCTACGCAAGGAAACCCAGCCACGAACCTTGTACGCCAAGGGTGGAACTAAGAAGACCGATTTTCCAGAAGAGTGCAAGATGGACTGGAGGGAGCAGGGAAGCAAATTCAGAAGGTAATTTGGAACAGCCTGTATAGGGTTGGTGACAGTGAGAGAAGGAAAGAATCAACGAATTTGACAGGAGGAAAACGACCGGCCAAGGATCTGGAGAAAGAGAAGTGGAAAAGCAAACTATCAAAGAAATCGTGTTATAAGCAGCATCAAATACTCTGGTCAAGGAGAATGCAGTTAAGGGGGGAACAACATCTTATTCTTCCAGAAGCATTTTCTATTCTTAACAGTTCAGACAAGTAATATTCCTAACATGTACAACCATGCTGCTTCCTTCCAAACACACACTTAAAAAACTGGTTCTCCACGGGGCGCCTGGGTGGCTCAGTCCATTAAGCACCCAACTCTTGATTTCAGCTCAGGTCATGATCTCGCGGTTCGTGGGTTCGAGCTCAGAGCCTGGAGCTGCTCCGGAGTCTATGTCTCCCTCTCTCTCTGCCCCTCCCCAGCTTGTGCGCATGCGCTCTCTCTCTCTCAAAAACAAATGAACGTTGAGAAAATTTTGATCTTGGGTAAAGCATGATGATCTATAGGCTTCTTGACACTTTTCAATTAGTCACTGTACTTTTTGCGCACCAGCTACAGAATACAATTCATTAAATCTCAAAAATAACTTACTATAATCGTGTTACAAACTGGCCATGAGTCCTCATTTTCGTTACAGGTGATTATGGTTCGTGTACTTGGCTCCCGTGTTCGTGGCCTCTGTCTAACCATGATGTAGGCCTCCAAACCACCTACTGGCCACTGGCCGGTAGCCTCCAGTGCTTTCCTTGCGTGGTGTTGGAGGGATTTTAACGGGTTCCAGCAACTCCTGAGAAGGCAGCGCGTGTGATGAAAACGTCATGTCACGTTGTGCCTTGTACACGTTCAAGCATATGGACTGCTCCACTCTGCTCGAAATCATAATCAGAGGATTCTTTTTTGAAAAGCATGAAGCACGCAGCCAGTTTTTTTTCATGCACAGAATGGTATTTCAGACTTCCCTTTCGAATCTGGCTTCATGGCCAGATTATCTTTGACAACCCCACAATTTTCTTCAAGGGCCTATAAAACAGAAACAAGGTGATCAATTCACTTTTCGGCTCTTAAATGTGCTTTATCTATTCCAGTCTGTTGCTGTGGAGATAGATACGACACCGGAGCCTTGGCAGTATGACAAGCAATTAAGACACCAAGATGTTTAGCCATGTATGAGTATTTTCTCACAGCGAGACCTCAAAGCTTAGCCTGCCGCTGACATTGTTAGTCATTGAATCAATTACGCAAGATGAGGTTGACAGGTGTAATTATATATTTCTATGGTGATTATGTATGGCCTGCCATAGAGACCAACAAGCCTGTTGCTTTGCACTCATTTAAGCAGTCACTTGCCTAGCAAAGTATTTGGAGTTGGAGAGCCTGCTTGGAGAGAAGGGAATCCAAAACAAAGTCAAAATACGTTGCCAAGTCTCACTAGTGTCACTGGGTTGAGGAACATTGGCATTGTCATTGGAATAAGTACCGGATGTTTGGCTAAAATCAAACCCAGGATAGCAATCTGTTTAGAAATGGAGTAAAATCTTCTTTTAAGACTCAAGCCAGGGTGTGCGTGTAGATAGAATTTTCGTCTGGTTTTCTCTCATCAACTCAGCTTCTGGTGGGGGGTGGGGGGGGGGGTGGAAAGCCCAGACAGCACAGTTTAAGACATTACTTGCTTTCTCCATACAGCGTCCCTGTTAGGAGAGCTTAAATTTGCTTTGGGACATCATTCCTTTTATGTTCCCATTTTCCCCCAAGTGAGATTTTTTTTTGAAAAGGTGGAATTGAACCAAATCAGCCTCCAAGAATCTCACAGAGAACAAGGGGGTTGATTTAAGAAATGTAATTGTCTTTTTAATCTCCCCCTAGTTTTACCAAGGCGTCCCTCAAAGGCAGGATATTTTCGTCATTAATGAAATCTTAATTAGCATATGTCTAGATCAGTGCTCAGTGCCGATCTGGGTCAAAAACACCTATGATGCATCTGCGTTACCAGAGGGTTAAGTTGAGTTCTGTAAATTAGGTCTGTGCTCCATGTGTGAGCATATTGGGAAATATCCAGCAGAGATCAGCAAATGCATAGATTGTACTCGTGTTGTCACGTCTGTTCTCAACCTAATTTTACAAATGTAACTGTCCTCTGAAATTCACCGAATATGAAAGAAATGGAAAGCAAATTAACAAAAACGTGCGCGCAAAACAAGGCTAACCAGCCGAAACATACCCGTTACTATTGCGCCAAGCTTCACCGCTTTTTAAAAAAATATAGTCAACATCCTTGATGAATAAAGCTGTATGTTCAAAAGAAATGCACGTCCGGTAGTTCCTCTCATCTGTGGTTTCGCTTTCTGTGATTTCAGTTACCCCTACGGTCAACCGCAGTCCGGAAGCCGAGGATCCTGTCTCTGATGCCTTGTCACGTCAACAGTAGCTTGACGCTGCGTCACAACGCCTACGTCATTCCCCTCATTTCATCTCATCACATAGGCATGTTATCGTCTCGCATCATCGCCAGAAGGGTGAGTACCTACAATGCAGTGTTTTGAGAGGGAGAGACATTTACATAACTTTTATTACAGCATATTGTTGTAATTGTTCTATTTGATTATTATCGATCTCTAGCTGCGTTTGATTTGTAAAACTTTATCATAGGCACGGGCGTATGGGAAAAACATAGTCTGTGTAGGGTTTCAGACATCCACTGGGAATCTTAAAATGAATCCCCCGGATTCAACTTCCGGCTTGCTACACCGAGGAATACAAATTAGAACTGCTAGACCTTTGGCGGTGTAGGCAGTTGGGAGTGAGACAAATACCTGAAAAGAGTGAGACAGACCGAAGACGTGTTCTCAGACGATTGCTTGGGTGGCTCTACAGTATTGGTTCTCCAAGCATGGCCCCAGACTGGGGGGGGGGGGGGGGGGCGGGTCCATGGCACCCGGGAACTTGTTAGAAATGCCAATTCTTGAGCCCCGCCCCAGACCCACTGAATCAGAAACTCGGAGGGCGGGGCCCAGAAGCCCGAGGTTTGAGAAGCCCTCCGGGAGATTCTGCGGGACTCGCTCTCAGTGTTGAGAACCACTGTGTTAAGGGAGGCTCTTGCATAATTCAGTTCCTCAGGACCTGGATTAGGGTCTTTATCTCACCGGCTAAACAGACCACTCGCTTGGGAGCTAAAAAGGCAAAGGCTCTGTAATCTACCGGCGTCCTCATCCCTGAAGGAATTCTCTGATTGACGGACATAGACAGTGATGTGTGCAGAAGCATTTCCATACGTACATTACTGAAAATATGTGATAGAGGAGGTTGCCAAGTGACCGGAATGGTCTGACGACTGGAACTTTCTGCGACTGTTTGAGTCTCTCTGCCTTGCTCACCAGGTCGCTATTTCTCTTGCTCCCATGTTTGCTCTGTTATCTATATCGTTATAATATCATCCAGGTTTTTTGACAGAGGCTGTTCATGACTCATCTGTGCAACACTACTGGAAATTCTTGTCTCTCTGATAACCTGTTGTTGATTTGTCCACTACCCTCTTTACGGTTGCCATGTGTTTTGGATTTCCCTTAGGGTTAAAGGTCATGTTTGTCGCATTTGGGACTTGGAGATGGAGTCCCCCTGCCCGTATGACACGTAGACTGTGTCTGCGTGGTCCCAGACCCCCTGGTCAGTCTAGTCAATGGAGAGCTGCAGGTGAAGCTGGAGAGAGGAGCCTAGAGGCTGGGAAGTTTAGCATGTTGAAAAATCACAGCACCTACGTTGGTGCCTTTGTGTAGTCTTTCAACTAGTTTTGTGGCCAAAGGGAAGGCAAACGAACGCCTTGGCCCTTAAAGAGCGGTACGTTGACCTCTGGGGCCGAAAGACCAGAGTTTGAATCTCACTTTTGTCACTTTTTGAGACATGTGACCTTGAGCAAGTTCGTTTTTTTCGGTACCTTAGTCTGAAGTTCGGTTTCCTCATCTGTGAGGTTGGCGGGGGCGGGTGGCTCAGAGGGCAGGTGTATACCTTTGCCAACTCTTGGATGTTGTACTAGGTTACCTGCGAGTGTAATTGTTCACTGTGGTTTCGGCGATCCGATGGCTAATTCGGCAGCAAAGCCTACCAGAAGAGCAGAGCCAATCCACGTCTGCCCGTCGGTTGATGGATATGTCCTCAACCTGAGCCACCCAGATGGCTCCAGTTGGCACCATTTTCTCTGATCCATGATGTCGTGTCCTTTGATGGCTGAGCAAATGGGGGGTAGTTTGACCTGTGTAATGAATGGCTCTGGAAGCCCTTGAGCTCATTGTTTCCCCTAATTTGGCTAGAACCTCAAAACACCCGACATTCAAGAATGTTTGGACAACGGGCAAATAGGAATTTTACGGCAGAGTTTGACGAGACTAGCAGCCAGAGGTATGGATCAGTCACAGGATTTAGAACAAAACAGATCAGCATTTGAATCCTATTTTGCTCTGCTATCGGAGGCTCAGTTTTCTCATCTGTAAAATGGGGATCATATTAGAACCTACCTCATTGTTTTGTGGGGTTTTTTTTTTTTTCTGCGAATTAAAGAATGCAGGTACAAAGGTCTTATACAACGTCTGCAAATGCTAACTCCTTTTCTCAGGGACACATCCCCCAGGTACAGTGTTGCTTTGAGTTCTCAAGACCTTTTCTTTCAGAGACCCCCATAGTCCTATGGACCCCATAGCATGGGGATCTTTGGGAGGACAAACGGTTCTGAGACTCAGTGTAAATGAATGATACTGTTAAGAGCTAGTTACTTGCTCTTGCTTCCACATCTTCCCAAGAATAATGTCTGCAACATATATAGGCTCCCCATTTCGCACGGTACCTTAGACCGGAACTTGGGGTTCTCCGTGATCCGAACCTAACCGCCGTGGGTCCGATTTCCCACTATTCCCCTGAATCGCGTCCCTGTCAAACTGGTTTGTTCATTGTTCCCCAGATATGCCAGGCATGTGCCTACTTCTGCGTCTTTGCTCAGGCCATCCCCACCCTAGAATGCCTTTCTTCTTTCTGTGTACTTCCGTGCAAGCTACATCCTCAAGACCTAGCGTCCGGAGTGCCTCCTTCACAGAGACTAACCTGACTCCCTTATCCCCCAGGGGATCAAGCTGCTCCTGTGAACGACCGTAGCATCGTGCCGCACGATGGTTGAATGGCAGGGTTGGTGGGCTGAATGGTCAGTGCTTATACCCATCTGGAACTAGCCTGGGTCTCTGTGTGTAAGAGAGTGGGTGAAAGGGCCTCTTTTACACTTCAGCCCTGAGAAGGTACCGATGTAATTTCCTCGCACTGGAGTATAAGTCTCCTGAGAGCGGAGAGACTATATAGGCACGCAGGGAAGGTTTAACGGTGTGATGTACAAAACTAACATATGCATCCGGTTGTTCAGATGAAAACCCCACCTTTTAAAACAACAGCACACATTCCCAAATGGGGGCCCAAACATTAGCGTTTGTGTGAAATTGATAGTTATCTTTTAGCAGTAAATGAGCGATTATCCTCAAAGTATTAGCATGTAATTATACACGTGGAAGGAATAAGCACACATTTTCTGAGCACTTACTTGGCACCAGGCCCTCTCCCAGATAGCTTTATAAATTCCAGCGGTGAAACCCTTACGCCAGACCGCTTTGTGTTCTCTCTCCAGCTTCACGTCCCCAGGAACTCAAGTGTTCATCTTTTTGTTCCTCCCAGTATTTGGCCCGAGGCCTGGCATACAGTAGGTGCTAAATAAACGTCGAACAAGTGAACACACGAATAAATGAATGCAATCATGCAAGGCTCCAAGTGTAGCCTTTAATGCCTTCCAATTTTTCTTCCAGAAATGAACAGAACAAGCCCCTATTTAACATTTCAGAGATAAAAAGTCCCATGTCTGTCAGCCAGTCTTTGCACCGCCCTTTGTGCCTGGCTTTATGAAGTTGTTAAAAGTTTTCCTTGGAAAACTTTCACCAAGAAACTACCTAATGGAGGCCAGCTGCAGCCCCAGGTTTTATGAACACTTTGATAGAAACCACATTAAATAGCAACACTGGTTCACACATCAATTTTGCCACGTTAAATCCCAGCTCGGGCATGTGGGGAGTTCACGCGAGATGGACTTTTCATCATCATCATTACAGGAACTATGATTTGGTCTGGCTCAGTCGTAGCAGACGTAAAGCAAGATCATCTCAAAGTGCCTTAAGAAAACTCGAACTTGGCCGCAAGGTTTTTGGGGTGTTTTCCCCCCCGTTTGGGGAGTGCAGTGAAGCAGGTGAGGGTCAAGGATTACCGGCGAAATGCTCAGAGAGTTCCCTCAGTGGTTGTAGTAGTCGCCTTGTTTCTTCTCATTGCAAACTTTGGTAGTTGTGTGGCCTCCCCAGCACTGACGGGGTTTTTTTGGTTTTTTTGTTTTTTTTTCCTTCGCTGATTGCCACTGCTTTGGTATTTCCCTTCGGTGCAATCTCTGAACTTCATTGGTTCCAGATGTCTCACCCTTTTGCCTGTATTGGCACCCAAGTGGGAGAGGGTACAAATGGCCTGGTAACCACTTAATAGATCCATATGGGGGGGGGGGAGCGGGGGGGAATGGGCGTGTCTTTTTGAGTCATGGAAATCTAGATTAGAACGATGCTCTTGGTAAATCACCTTAAGTTGGAATAACTTCCGTTTATTCCTTTGTAACATAGGGTAAGTAGTACCCTCGACCATTGTTGATCTGGGTTGACCGGTGGGTGACGGCACAGGGTTAGAGCCGAGCAGGTGTGGCTTTGTCTCTTCACTCTCCCACTACCTGTGTGACCTTCTCTAACCTTCGGATGTTTCATTTGTAAGTTGGCGATAAACAGGCCCTCGTCGGGCGGTGGGGAGGATGAATCGAGGTAATGCATGCAGAGCCTGTGCCGCGTAGGAGGTCTGCAAGAACAACGATTGTCATCATTGTATGAGAAAGACAAGAAAGACAAGAGGACAGGGTATCCGTGGCTGACTCTGGCAGAGGCTTCTCATGGAAGATTAGCCTCAATTCAGTGGCCTTGCACTAGTGGCCATCCTGCCCACTCCGCCCCACCCGGGGGACATTTGCCAATGTCTAGAGACATTGACTCGGGGGAAGTGCCATGGGTAAAGAGTGGAGACCGGGGGGCGGGGGGGGGGGGGACGCTAAATATCTCGCAGCTCACAGGGCAGCCCCCACGACCCAACAGTTGTCCACCCGAAATGTCTACGGGGCTGAGGTCGAGAAACCCTGTCCTCCTTTGAGAAGCACAACTGACAGAGCTTCCTGGGACTGTGAGAAAGCTCTTTGATGTAGCGGTTTAGACTCGTCTGTTTCTTCTTCCTCTCCCTTCCATTCTGTAGGTACCAAGTTCACCGACAATCACAGATTCCACCAGGGCTGAGTTTCCTTTGCAATAGTATTGCGTACAATGTCCCGTGGCCTTTTGTGGTCCTCTTCCGCTGTCCCCACGATATAGCTAATTCGATGGTTTCTGAACGTGTGGCCTAATTACTCTACCCTGAATCAAACAGACCAAGTCCCCAGACCTTCCGAGGCGAAACTCCATCCAGGAGCCTCTGAAACTGTCTTCCTCCCTCGGAAGACGGTAGAGCGACCTGTAAGAAGAGGCAGTGGCCCCTCGGGACTGGGCCTCGTGGGAATTGGACAGGATTCGCTCTGGGGAGGTGGCTGGCTCTGCAAGTGAGGCTGTCGCGAAAAGAAAGTCACTCATGACCTCCGTCACTATCACCACTTCTGAAGGGGTTTGAGAGCAGTTTTTACAAGATAAACGCGAGACCGGAAGCAATATGATAACTCTTGAAATGGGAACAACAAGTTTAGCTCTGAGCTCACTGGCAGCCAAAGCAAAAATGGGAGAACGAGTCCAGCCGTCTAAGAAAAGAAAGCCGGATACACAAAGGAGAGATTTTTTTTCCTGCCCCGGAACCAGATTCCAGGCAGACGTTATCACACACACTGTGCTCTAAAGGACACTGTGTGCAGCTTTTCATCGCTTCCTGCAGGGAGTGACCTTTTTCAAAATCAATTTTGAATAATAACTGAAAATTTAACAAATGCATTTCTGCACGGACCTAAGCTAAGTCAGTTAAGGCAAATTACTTTCTGGTTATTTAATTTGGCATAAAATTAGGCCTTGGAGAGGCGGAAGGACTGGATGGTCAACACGTCTGTTAGAGTGCCTCTAATATTACTTATCTAAATCATGTTTTCCACTTGGCAAAATAGCTTTTTAATCA
Source organism: Panthera pardus (assembly GCF_024362965.1). Classification (NCBI taxonomy): domain Eukaryota; kingdom Metazoa; phylum Chordata; class Mammalia; order Carnivora; family Felidae; genus Panthera; species Panthera pardus. The sequence goes on from NW_026526843.1 coordinate 8,821,061, forward strand.
AGATTAGGCTCTCCGGGGAGTGACTCAGCTACATCTCTGGGAATGAAAAGAACTCTCGCCTCAGATTCTAACCTCCGCTGGGCAGGAGAGGTCAGACTATCCTGTGATAGGAGACACGGTCCCAACATGAGGAGTTTGACACAACAAAACTATTTTGATCACTCATCGCTCCCCGTGCGACCTGGGTCACGTTTGGTGGGTGTACCCCCTCCGGGGCATCTGACGACCTCATCTAACACCGTGTTTTGGGGATGACCAGGCCAGGCCAGGAGAGCTCATGCCAAACGTCGCCATGGCCAACGCAAGTCACGTGGCTGTGCCTAACTTCCAAGGGACCGGGGGGTGTCCATGGCCGGGTGTGCCCGTATCGTCTTCTCCCGGAGAACTACATCTTGTTTAGCAGTCGTGAGGCCCGTGACACTTGACGGTCAGTCAGCCAGGCGGCTGGTTGGCATTCTGTTTCGTAAATGAAGCAGGCTTCCTGGCACGCTCACACAGACGGAGGGCCGCCCCAAATCTGCGCGGCATTGAACCTCAGGGATGTCTGCGGCCAGGGCCACATTTCTTCTCGAAAGAGAAAGAGAGAGAGAGAGAGAGAGAGCAGGGGAAGGGGCAGAGAGAGAGGGAGACAGAACCCCGCCCACTTGCTAGAATACAGGAGATTGCACGGGACGTCGGAGGCACGGTCACCCTTTAGGGTAAGCTGGGGGGGGAGCCTTATTAATTCTGGAAGTATCCACAGGGCTCGACTTTTTGGAGGGAATGACACCGCAGCTGAATTTCCTCAACTGTCTGCATACCGTGAACCACACTGTTTACTGATGCACAAAAATGATTTAATCTTAGCGCCTTAGTTATAATATACAACATGCTACGGGACAGCTGCAGCTAGCAGACTGAGCCGTCAGAATCTTCCAGTTGGTTCCGGTACGATTGTCCTTCGGCCTTCTGTAAGCACGAGTGTCTGAGAATGCTTGTGTTGGAGCGAACTTGAAGGAGAAAGGGACGAGGACCTTAAGAAGTGAGATCCATTAGGAACACCAGGATTATTAGATTTTCCAGGAAAACGCAGGGGGAGGGAGCTGAGGGGTAAGCAGTTAGGCGCATAGGGACCTGGAGGGAAAAAAAAAATTTGTTAGTGGAAAATATCTCACGGGGATGTGAAAAGGAACTTTCGGTAAAGGTTTACTCCATTACATCCATTCTGTAAATCGAATTTGCTCAAGTAACTGCCCCCACTGCACCACCTTCTACCTCCCTCCGCCTTTTTTTTTTTTTTTTTATAACTGCTACCAAATGGCTTCAGTTTTTAATTCTTTACTTTCCGTTTTACGGCCCACAGCTTCATACAAAAGTGTGAGTGCCCTCTCCAGATGGACTGTGCACCTCATTTGGGAAGAAGGGCGGCCGATTTTCATCATCTGGGCCTTTAAGAACTCTCTAGGTAGCCCTAAAATACATAAAAGTGCAAATGGTGGACAGGAAATTTAGCAAGGTCTCTCGCCCCGAACACTCAGAGCTTGGATTTTAAGGCCGTCCGTTTTTCTTTTACCGTTGGTTCAAGCTACCAGCCTCACGGGCCGGGGAGAACATGGGGGAGGTGGGCGGGGGGGAGGGGGGGGGAGGGGGGACGAAGGGGGGGCAGGTGGCGGGGGCCGGGGGGGGGGGGGGGGCGGGGGGGGGGGAGAGGCGAGCACAGAGCCCAAGTCCGCGCCTGCTAGGCGAAGCCTTCCCTTCTGAAATGGCTTTCCGGGCAGACTCTCCCCCCCACCCACTCCCACCCCCACCCCCCACCCCCACCCCCCACCCCCAGCAGTCCTGGGTGCTTCATCCCGATCCGGGCCAGATGGCTCCGCTCACGGAATTCCTCAGGCTCTTCCAACTGATGTTTTCCCACCACGTGGCCCCAAAGTGACTCCTCGCCTGCCCCCCCCCCCCCGAGCTTTTAATTGGTTTAAATACTAAACTCCCCCCAGTCTTTGTTTTGTTGGCACACAGAACTGAGCGCACGGTTGCAAATGAGCTGGGCAACCTGCTTCGCTTCGGCGATTAGTCATTGCTCTTAATTGTTTTTCCAATTTCCACCTGAGCGATCAGGAAATGAAGCGCCACCGCCTCACGCTCCGCGCAAGTTGCAAAGGGCCGAACGACAGTGTTTCCTTATTGACTGTTTCCTGGCCCGGGAGGAGGCAGCCGTTCAGAGGTTGTGGCTTGCAAGGCGCGCGCCGCTGAAATCGAGCCGGTTCCGCCCGCCTCAGGGAAGTGCTCTAGACGACTGAGCCCCGTGGCATAAAAAGGGGCAGGCCCCCAACAGGACTCAAGAGCCCCCCCCAGTCACACCGCAGCATAAACACGGAAAACGCCACCGTGGCTTTGGGAGACAGAGCTTTCCTCCTGTTGCAGGGGAAGACTTTTTTTTGTTTGAGGCCTTTTTGTTTTGTTTTGTTTTGCTTAGCTCTCGTTTATTTTCCTACATCATCAGTGCAGATGGCAGATTAGTGATGCCTTTGGTTTTTGGTGTTTTTTTTTTTTTTTTTTGTTCTGTTTTTTTTTTCCCCCTTTGGTTCTGCTGTATTTTCCTTTGGTGGTCGGGTCTCTGAACCTTCTGAAACAGGACGATCAGCAACTGTAACATAGTCTTTTTGCTGGAAGAGAAGTTTGTTTTTTCATTTGGAAAGTGTTTATGACAGTTCCCATATGGACGCTGTTTCCTGTGTTGGGAATGTACTCCACGCCCCCCTCCCATCACCTACCACCTACTCCTTGTCCCCTTGGTGATTTTCGTCGGGACTGGGCTCAAGGGGCTGCTGCTGCTCTGAGAACACCCCCCCGCTCCCCCACCAGCCCTACAAGGCACACCCCAAGCTCACCAGACAAGAACGCCTTCTTCCTTTCATTGATGCGTTGTCAGTTTCCTGACTGTGTACAACCGAGGCAGGGTCTAGAAAGCTCTGAGCCCAGGTCTGTTGAGCTCATGCAGTCTAGTGGGGAGAGCAAAGGCCAGTGATTTTGGAGTCCGTCTGACCTCAGCTTGAATCCCAGCACTTTTTTTTTTTTTAAGTTTATGTATCTTAGAGAGAGAGAGAGAGAGCACAAGCAGGGGAGGGTCAGAGAGAGAGAGGGAGAGAGAGAGAGAATCCCAAGCAGGCTCTGTGCTGTCAGCACAGAGCACGACACGGGGCTCGATCTCATGAACCGCGAGATCATGAGCTGAGCCGAAATCGAGAGCTGGACCCCTCACCGACGGAGCCCCCCGGGCACCCCTGAAGCTCAGTTTCTTAATCTGCAAAGTAGAATCATGAGATTCTGTTTTTCAAATTTCTGTCTGTGAGGTTGTTTGGGAGAGTTCACTGAAAAAATTGAATATCGAGCATACAGCACCGGGCTTGGCACAGGACAAACGCTCTGGAAATGGCCCATTCTCCGGGAAACCCTCCTTGCTCCCCTCCTCCAGAAGGAATCTGTCTCCTCTGATTCACACCTGCCCGGCCCGCTTCTTCCTTGGTTCTCACAGACCCCAAGATAACATGGTTGGTTTGCGCCCTTCCACCTTATCAACCACCTGGTTGGGTCCTTTGCAACGTCTTCTGTCCCGGTTTTGATGTTCCCGGCCTCATAGTGTGATCACATCCCTCCATCTACAACGTCAAGTTGCATTGCACTTGCATGGCACCTTTCATCATGATGAGCCCAGAGTGCTTGATAGATATAATGAACTGTGGCAGGCAGAGATGATGCGTTAAAAGAAGTTTCCGTCCTCGAGTGTGTACGGGGGCCTCTGTGCTGTCTAGTTCCCTCCTGCGGATTCACAGTGCATATTAACATCCTTTGAGAGGCCATACAGGGAGGAAGCACGTTTCAAACTTTGTTGGATGCTACAATTCCCAAACTGGCTTTGCCATGTGCCTATGAACTTCCTCAAGCACTCATGTTTTATCCAGAGCATGCTTTGGAAAGTGGTGGCTTATGGGAATAACATGTCTCTTTGTTGACGGAGCTTCAGGAAGCCGAGAGGGAAAGTAACTCCTACAAGGCCTCGTGGAGAGTGCAGGGTGGTCAGGCTGGCCCTGCCCTCCCCCCCACCACACGTTAATGACAAGCACCAGGCCCCTGGTCTTGTCAAGGGTCCCCAACTTGTCTTGGGTTCTACTTTCCTGCTCTTGGTCCCCGCAGTTCTTGGTCTCTTGCCCGGCTCCCTGCCCGTGGCCTCACGTCTCAGATGCGTCCCTTTCGTACCGGTCTTAGCTCCCCTCCGCAATTTAGATTGGCACCCAGCCCTTGGACTAGTTCTGCCTCTGGTCATTAAAGATAATGAGCCCTTGCAATCCATCCAGCCTCAGCTTCTAGAAAGGGAACCAGACATGTCAGCACGTCACCCCAGCGGCATTACTGTAATAGGAAACACTTAGCGCTCACTCTGTGAAGGGAGGTCTGGCTCCAGAGTCCAGATTTTAACCCCTGTGTGAATCTACCTCTCTTTACAAAGTAGCAACAGATACAGTTCACCTTCCCAGGGGTCCTACGTTCAAGCCGAGGCCACCGGACAAGATTGGTGGAGCGGATCCATCAAGAAAGAAAACAAAGAAAGCAAAACTAACCAGGACAGGGACCAGCTGCTATTTAAAGCTGCCAACGGCTTCTTACTTTTGCTTTGAGAATTCAATGCTGGGAAAATACTGCTCTCTTCTTTGGGGAAAATCACTTCAGTGGGCTTTTGATTTGCAAAGCTCTAGCTCGGATTCTGCTCTAGGATGAAGAGGTTGGGAAAATGAAGAGCCAGAGTGCCCCGTGGAAGATATACACAGTCGGTCTGCCGGGGGCGGGGGGCAGAGTGGAAGTTCTGCGGAGATGATGACGATTTCCCCTGGAGGCGCGGAGACTTTCCTTCTCCCTTTGGGTCTTGAAAGAGAAGGTCAAGGGTGGCCTCTGGAGCGTGTAGGCAAGGTGATAGGTACTTTCCTCCGTGGGAGCTGGGAGAGCTGGTTCTTTGGCATGGCAGTTAAGTGACGGGACTGAGGAAAGAGCCAGCCAGTGGGGGCCCTCGGGGACAGACCGGGCCAATAGAACCTAGGACATACAATAATGAATAACCAACTTGAAGATTCTTTTTCCTACATTGTAATTCCTCTCTCAGTGCTCTAACAAAATATCGGGGTGCTCTAACAAAATATCGCAGACGTGGGGGGGGGGGGCTTATAAACAACCCAGATTGATTTCTCACAGTTCTAGAGGCTGAAAGTCCAGAAGCAAGATGCCGCTATGGTGGAGTTCTGGTGACGAACTCTTCCTGGTTCATGGCCAGTGCCCTCTCACTGTGTCCTCACGTGGTGCAAGAGGCCAGGGATCCCTTTGGAGACTCTTTTAGAGAGCACCAATCCCATTCAGAAGGGTACCACCCTCACGACTCAAGTACCTTCGAAAGCCCCCCACCGCTTCCTCCAAATGCCATCGTCACTGGCAGTTGGGATTTCAACACGTGAGTTCTGGGGACACACATTCAGACCGTAGTAGCATCCTCTGTTATCCCCAAGCCTTCGGGAAAGCTCCACAGCCAGCTCTCAACCCTCTTGTCGTTTGCTGGGACGGGGTTGGGGCGAAACAATGGCAGCCTGGGGGACGTTGTTCCGGGGAGGCAAGAGGCGACCAACAGAGAAAGCTGGACCAGTAGTCTCAACCTAGAGGTGACAAATGACAACCGGAGTGGACTTATAAATTGTGGGCATTTCTCAAACACCTGCCAGGAATTCTTGGTGAAGGGAAGCTCCTATAAAGATTAGCCTTTCTGCAAGCTGGATAGCAGACCTGTCAGGCAAGGTTGTGTTGGGCTCAAGTAACAACCCCCCCCCTCAAAAAAAAAAAACTTCAGTGGCTTAAAACAGCGGTTTGATTTCTTGCCCATGCCTTAGGCCTCATTTCCATTGTAGGTTGGCTGCCTCTTCTCCTTCTAGTCCTCACTTGGGGTCCCAGGCTGAAGGAGGCACCACCCTGATGGTTCTATGACTTGCACAGTCGCGGCCAGGCTCTCAAAGCTTCTTGCCACCCTTCCTTGGCCAAAACAAGTCACGGGGCCATGCCTGCCTTTCAAAGGGGGCGGGAAAGTGCGATCCTGCCAATGTGCCTGGAAGGCAGGGAGTTGGGAACCTTTGGTGAGTGGCCCTACTCGTGCGTTTGAAGCCTGGAGAACTTGGAGACACCGAGTCGTAAGCACCTCGGGCTGGCCCACTGGGCTCTGCCATTCATTCTTGCATGGCTGGATTTAGTACATAGCTATTAAGCACCGTCTTAATTATTAAGTACATAGCTTATTAAGCACCTGTACAAAAAAGATGTGGTCACTGGGGGGTTAAGAAACTCACATTCTGGTGGAGGGAGAAGAGAGACCGTAAACCCGTTTCTCTGGGCAAAGCAACTCTTGAACTGATGCCCCATCTGCGGGCCCGTCACATGCCCTATGTGTGCTCTTGGTGCCCGAGAGCACGGACCAGCTCTCCACGGCTTCCTTTCTCAGCGCGGCAGCCAGTGGCCCGAGCCAATTCCCTGTTTCCCTGAGCGTCGCGATTTCTCGTTCTTGTTCTTTCAGTTCTTTACTCTGTCTTAAGCTCTTCTAGGGCTTGGACAGTCACACTGGTCCGTGCCGAGGCCTCGATTGGCTTCCACGAGGCTCCGCGTTCTTGCGGGAATGAGTCCCCCCGCCCCCCCCCGGGACCTCTGGGGTAAACCTAGTGTCACCCTATCGGTTCCGTTCAACGCTAGTCGTCGGGGCTTTTGGCAGAGACCCGGATGTTCAGATTCTCTTATTTATTTATTTATTTATTTATTTATTTACTGATTTATTTAGTGTGGGCACGGGCATGGGGGAGGGGGGCGGGCAAAGACCTCCCAACTCGAGATCATGACCTGAGCAGAAATCCAGAGTTAACCAACTGAGCCACCCAGACGCCTCTGATTTCTCTCTCTCTCTCTCTCTCTCTCTCTCTTTTTACATGCAGTACGGTAGAGTGGTCAGGGTCTCTAGCTTTGGCCCCAGGAAAACCTGGGGTTAAATGCCAGCTCTGTCATTTCCCAGGCCTCGGTTTTTCTCCTCCGTAAAGCAGTATAATAATAGTGCCTACTGCGCAGGGCTAATTCATAATTAAATTAGTTATACTTAAAATACTTAGCACAGTGCAGGGCACGTGGTAAGCATTAACTATCAACCAGTGTTACTGTTCACTGCTTTGAGCCCAGCTCCCGTGCTTTTCAAGTACGCTCCCCCCCCCCCCCCCCCCCCCCCCCCCCCCCCGCCAGTCGATATAATCAGCAGTCGCTCCCAATTGCAAATCTCTCCGCATACATTTCTCATCAGAGACAGGGCTACCCACGCAAACTGAATCGCAGGAACAGCTCTGAAGAAACCCTTCCCTAAGAAATGTGCAGCGTAAGGTGTGATAATCAGGGCGTTATCTAGCCTCACGTCTATATGTCTCTGTCTCCCTGTTTTTCTCCTCTCTCTGGGCTCCTTCTTGCTCTGAGAGTCCGTAATTTTCACATGTACTTCTCGTTGAAATGTGATCCCACCCCAACAGCCTGTGTTTCGGAATGCGCTTTTCTTTGGCAAGAAAATAAAGAAAATAACACATTCCTTTTGTCATCGAAAATGTGCTTGTGAACTTCCCTAAAACAGATGCCAAACGGTTGATGCTTTGCAAAAAAAAAAAAAAAATTGCACATCTTTTTACAGTATGGCTAGGACCAGAATAGATGAGACAGGAAGAAATTTCTCATCTTGTGGCTTCTCTGTCCCGGGATCAACATCCGTGGCCCAATCAGGTCTTTGTTAGCAGTTACCAGCAGACTAATATGTCAACTGCGTGGCTTGCAGTCACACGGCTAATTTGGCTGCTTGTGGGAACTAGAAAGAAGACCAGAGGCCCCTCAGGAGCCAAAACAACCACCACGAAGCTGCACCCAAAGGAGTCCCTCATTCTGGAACAGTTTTCTTTCCTTTTACCCCAGATGTAAACCTGTTTGGCTACGGTGATCCTATAGGCCTTTATCAAGTACCTATAGCCCGAGGGGTACGGAGCCCACACGGCTCCCCACGCTGGCGGATCGGGAAGAGGACAGACAGCAGGGTGGGCAGGTACATTGACACGGAAGGGGACACGAAACCCCCAAGAAGAACGCCCACACCTGTCCGAAGTACAGAACCCCGAGACCGTTCGCTGTGGGAGAAACCGGCCCCGCTCACGTCAGTAGCCTTGACCACATAGTTTATGATGCACCTGTGTCGGTCCTAAAGTTGCTCCTTCGGCGTTGTGACACCAAGTCATTGAGAAAAGGCGAAAATAGTCTCGGCGTCCTCTCGTCAAGGAGGCAGAGAAAAGCCTCATATATCTTACGTGGCTTTTGCCCGCAGATGGGTAAAATAAAAGATTGTTTTGCTCAGGTTTTCCGGCTTCTGGAAAAAATCCCCCAGGCTTCCAGATTGCTGAGGGCTTTCATCAGTCTCACCGCAGGCGAATAACCAGATTTCTCCAGAAGGAGCATTTGCTGATTTTCCGTAGCGAAATCCCACTATACCAGACACTTGCCTTGGGAAAAATCATGCACGGAAAAGTGCCCGCCGCTCCAGCCCACGTCGCCTGATTGATGTTTGAGATCTAATTGGAGTTTGATGACCCTCCCCTTCTCCACCACTTCTTTTTTTTTTTTTTTTTTTGATTTTTATTTAATGTATTTTTTAAATTTACATCCAAGTTAGTTCGCATCTAGTGCAACACTGATTTCAGGAGTCGATTCCCCAGTGCCCCTTCCCCATTTAGCCCCTCCCACCACCCCTCCCGTAACCCTCAGTTGGTTCTCCATATTCGTGAGGCTCTTCTGTTTTGTCCCCCTCCCTGTTTTGATATTATTTTTGTTTCCCTCCCCTTCTGTTCATCTGTTTTGTCTCTTAAAGTCCTCATCTGAGTGAATCCCCCACTTTCATCATTGCTCATCTGGCCTCTTAATTCGTCTCCAGCTTCCACTCTGGACATCTACCGTCTAATCTCAACGCGGTATCTAGGGGGGCTCTTTAAACAATGAAAATCAGGGGCGGCTGGGTGGCTCGGTCGGTTGGGCAACCGACTACAGCTCAGGTCATGATCTCGCAGCTCATGGGTTCGAGCCCCGCGTCGGGCTCTGTGCGGACAGCTCGGAGCCTGGAGCCCGCTTCAGAGTCTGTGTCTCCCTCTCTGTCTGCCCCTCCCCTGCTCGTGCTCTGTCTCTCAAAACTACATAAACGTTAAGAAAATTAAAAAAATGAAAATTGTTGTGCAACCCATGTCCGTAGCACCATTCGTCATGAGAGCCAAAGGGCAGGAACGACCCAAGTGCCCACTGATAGGTGAATGATAAACAAAATGTGGTACATCCATACAGTAGAATATTACTGAGCCTTGCAAAGGGAGTTCTAGTACATGCTTCACCACGGATGGACCTTGACGACATTATGCTCAGTGATAACAAGCCAGTCCCCAAAGGAAAAATCCAGTATTATTCCACTTATATGATGTACCTAGGGCAGAAAATTCGTAGGGGCAGAAAGTGGAATGGTGGTTGCCAGGGGCCGAAGGAAGAGGGGAATGGGGAGTTGTCGTTTAATGGGTACAGAATTTCAGTTTGGGGAGACGGAAAAGTTCTGGAGACGGATGGTAGTTATGGTTGCACAACAATACGCGTATAATTAATGCCATGGAACTACGCACCTAACAATGGTTGAGATGGCCAATTTTATGGGATCCATTTTGCCACAATTAAAAATAAAAATTCCAAGGTGCCTGGGTGGCTCGGGTGGTTAAGCGTCCGACTCTTGATGTCCACTCAGATCGTGAGATCGCAGCGCATGGGATCGAACCCGGCGTCGGGCTCCGTGCTGACAGTGTGGAGCCTGCTTAGGATCCTCTCTCTCCCTCTCTCTCTCTCTCTCTCTTCTGCCCCTCTCTTGCTCATGCTCTCTCTCTCTCTCAAAATAAACCTTAAAAAAGGGAAAAAGAGAAAACATAATTAAAAAATACGAATTCTATTACGGTAAAAACACCAAGAGGTGCTGTCACTGCTCAGAAGCCTCCCGTAGCTCCCCATCACCCTCCGAATAAAAGCTGGAGTACTTATCCTGACGTCGAGGGCCACAACTTGTCCGGCCTCTGGCTACCTCCCCACTTCATTTCTTGCCACCCATTTCCCTACTTTTCCTGCTCTGGGGTTGGTCTTCGAACGCCCTCCAGCTTTCTTCTGCCCCGCAGCCTTCGTCCCTGCTGTCTCCTCTGCCTAGCATGCTTATTTCTCCGCACAACCCTGTGGCTTCATCTAGCACCTCCTTCAACTCCCTGTAGGGGTGCCAGCTCCTTAGAGGCGTCTTGAGATACCTGCCGTCGCAATCCTGCCCCAGACCCATTCTGCTCACGCACTGCTTCCTTTCTCTCCGCCGCGTTCTAGACTGCGTATTGACCTCTGCGTCATTTGTCCGTCTCCGTCCCCTGCGACGGAAGCCCTACGAAAGCTAGAACTTTCTCACTCGGCACCATACACCCAGCCCCAAGGGACGCGGCAGGTGCAGAGCAACTGCTCAGTAAATATTTGCCGGGTGAACGAACGGCCCAGGAGGCCCTGTAACAACTGTCACCTCGCAGAATAAGGTCCTCAGCCTCACTGAATGAGGTGCGCCGGACCTCAGAAGGAGGCAGCCGAAGGCAGTGGGGCTAGGCACTGCCATCCGGTAGGACATCCAACTTGTTTGCTCTCTTTCGCCGCATACTTTCAAGTTTATATGGTAACGTCTAACAAGGGTTTACTCAAGCGGTTTAGAAATTAAGTTGATTTCGTGTAATCACAGCACTTGGCTGTGTGGATGATTTTTAAATACCAATGTGACTCTTGATCTCACTGGTGGAGCCCTAGGGGAGGACTCCCGGCAGCGAAGCTGAGCCAGACAGGGCTGGACACTAACTACCCATCTTCCTGTTCTGAGTCTTTGCCCAGCTCCAGTACCCAGTGCTCTCCCTGGAAACTTCTGCCGGTAAGAGAGTCTGTAACACTCCCCAGCCCAGATGGAATTTCACAGATGCCTCCTCAGAAGCACAGCTGCATTTCGGAAGAGAAGTGTCAGGGAAGGAAGGCTTCCTGGAAGAGGCCTCGTAAATGCCCAGGCTCAGAGAAATATTCCACAAATATTTGTTTCCTTGTGTTTTATAATGAAGAGGTTGAACGTTACCTTGTGGATGACGGAGGTATTTCTTTCAGAAAGTCAGATAGCGTTCCATGAAGGCAGGAACCATGTTAGATTTATGGCACAGCACAGTATCCGGCGCATAGTAAGTGCTCAGTAAATGTTTGTGGCACAAATAACAGAATTCAACGCTGCGTAGGTTTGGATAAACCGAACAACGTTTCTGGAAATACGAATACACACAATAAATTCTTGACATAATGTGGTTATGGCCATCATGTAATGTATAATGGTCTCACCTACAACCACTAGAGAAAAGAGTTTCACTATAATAATTGTCATTTTTAGGCAAATGGCTGGGGTATACTTAAAATCAGGATAATTGTTCATTTTGAGCACTAAAGTGTGAGTTCTGATAACCCCACGCAGCTTTTTTCCTCTTTGCCTCTTTGCTCTTATTATTTAAGGGTTTTAGTGACATGATCAAGCTGGTGTTTTTAGCAAGCTCTCTCTCTCATGGTGGATGTGGAGGGCTGATTACAGGGGGAGGAAATTTGAGGACGTCAGAGCAGTGGAGAATCTGATCAATGGTGGCGGCGGGGGGAGGGGGCATTGAAGGCCTGAAAGGGGGGGGGGGGTTGTTCTTGAGACTAGAAAGGGACGAAATTAGAGAAAGGCTGAAGAGGCTGAATTTAGTCATCGTTATCAAGAAATATTGGCAAATGGTGGACTGCATTTTAAGAGGGTTCGAAAACTGGCAGGGGTGCCTTGGGGGTTTTCAGTGGGGCGTGCATAGAAATAGCACATCAGGAGCGGAGCCCTTTGTGCAGGTGGGGGGAGTATGGGATAAGGATTTGGGGTGTGGAGCATCTTTAAATTCATCGTGCCAGAGGGCATCCAAGGGGGGAGATGTCTTGCAGACATTTAGACGTGATAATCCAGTAACAATGCTTTCCCCTCCCCCTCCCCCATGATTGCGAGGATTAATATCCATTTGAAAGAATCTGGTTCTACAAATTAGAGAGCGCCCAATATTTAGATGCCCTACGGGCACCGGTATTGCAAGGACTGGTGCTCTAGGATGGGCATTTCAGGGCTGTTGTTTTGTTTCGGTTTTGGTTTTTTGGTTTTTTTTTGTTTTTTTTGTTTTTTTTTTTTTTGTTTTTTGGTGGGGGGCAGATGTGGAAACAGCATTGTGGGGCAGGGTGGGAGAGGGTGGGCTTCTTTTCCCCAAGTGCCTGCACCTCTCCGCACTCTCCAGGGCAGGCTACTGAGCAGTGATTTCCAAGAATGATAAGGCACTTAAATACTTAAGTACTTGGTAAGTAAGATTCTATATGAGCAATCAGTTGAAGAAGCAAATAGGATTCCAAGGGGAGCATTAATCATCTCTGTGTCTAATGGGTCTTCCCTAAGGCCACATCTACACGAGTGCGGAATTTTAAATAGGCTTTATTTCTGGAGACTTGCAAAAGGACAAGAATCAAAAACAACAACAACAAACAAACAGATATTTTCTGGTAGCTCTCCTCGAAAATGAACTTCGGACCAATGGTTATTTTGAGCAGTGCGCGGGATGGGTTTGCAGATGCTTCCTCGGGCTCTTTTCCCTAAAGCTGAAGGAGTTTTCTTCAATTCGCAAACATTTGCTAGAGCATCTGGGGAGCTCAGCCAAGCCCCAAGGCTTTTGAGACCCAACCAAAAAGCCTCTTGCAGTTAAGACGCTTCTTCCTGAAAGCATTTGTGTCTGTCGACAACACTTCGCTTGCCAAACTAGACTTAGCTCCGCGTTTCACGTCTCCTAATTGAATAAATTATAAAGCTTGATTTCTTTCCTTAGGATCTGTGGCTCTTTCACTTTCTTTGATATAAGAACTGCAAACATATTGGCAGATGTTAAGAGTTACCTTTGTTTCATCTCCTGAAATGTAGCTTCAAAAATTGAGGGGCTGGAATATACTCACGACTCTTTGACGAGAAATTCACCAGGGAGACTGTTTCCTCCTTCTCCTTCAACGACCGAAACATGGAGAATTGTTAATACAAGTTGTCAGCGTTGAAATTCTTAAGATGACTTGAAAGGGGAATTTGCATGGGACAGCGCCACCCAAACTCACTCCAGGTGTGGCTACTTCCCTGGCTCCCTGACCGGAAAGGGAGGGTGCCCAGGGCTTTGCTGTGATTCTTAAGAGACATCTGGAAAAGGGGCGTTACTACCTTGTCAGAGGAGATCTTTTGGTCGGCGGAGGATTATTCATTACTGTATGTTGTCCCAATTTCTAAATTTGAAGATTAAGCAAGATTTATATCGTCTCCACCGGATTCTGGGGGCTTCGTGAAACATACAGCCTCTGTGGGGCAAGGCAGCCAAGTTTTCATTACCACGAACTCCCAGTCCCCCCCTTCCCCGGGGCTGGTGAAGGCAGGAAGCAAACTTACGAAAGCCGTCTATGCGTGAGAATAGATTTCAGAGATAATTTTGTGTCCTTATGTGTTTTTACATATGGGAAGGAAACCCCATCCTAGCCTAGGCAAATTCATCTCAAAGGTTTAGACTGTGAATCATTATCTGGGGAGCTCTAGGTAACCTTTCTCTAGGCTGTGCCCCGAACTCACTTTCGAAAAGCCTGAGAACATTCAATCACTCAGAGAAAGCAGACATCTTTTAACGGACACCACAACCTCTGGAGTACTAAAAAAAAATTACCTCCGAGTTTTAAATTTATGCCAAATCTGTGTCCAAATGAATAATCCATCCTACTTGAGAACAAATGATGATGATGATGGTAATGATTATGCTAATAATCATCATCATAATAATAGCTGCCATTACTAAGCAATTACTATGTACAAGGCACTATATTAAGCTCCTCGCATGCATTTTTCTTATCTAATCCCTCATAACAATACTGAGGAATAGGTATATAATTATCCTCTTTGTAGAGATGAGTAAGTGAATCTCAGAAAGGTTTAAGTAAGGCACCCGAGGCTGCTCAACTAGTTAGTGGTAGAGGTGGGATTCAATACCGGGTCAGTCTGACTGCAAGACCCACGTAATTGGTATTGCTGTGCCAGGAACCTGAGTGGGTTATATGAAAATAGCATGACTCCCGACTTCTTTCCTCAATCGCATTGATTTAAAAAAAAAAAAAAATCCACAAGACAGGCAGGCGCCCGGGTGGCTCAGTCGGTGGCGCGTTCGTCCGGCTCTTGATTTCGGCTCGGGTCAGGGTGTCACGGTTCACGGATCGAGCCCCGCATCTGGCTCTGTGCTGATAGCAGAACCTGCTTGGGATTCTCTCTCCTTCTCTCTCTGCCCCCGCCCCTGCCCTTCCCCGCTCCCTCCCTCCCTCTCTCTCTCACTCTCTCTCAATAAACTTTAAAAAATACACAAGATATCTTTATTGCTATGCAAATGAACCACTGATCAAGTGAGAAAATCCGGTGCCAGGCCCCTCCCCCAGAGGTTCTGCCTCAGTAGGTCCACGATGGGCCCAAGAGTTCATGTTTCTAGCAAGGTCGCACTGCTGATACTGCGGATGGGCTGAGAATAAACTTGAATCTTTGGGGCTGGAGAATTAACTCTGCAGTGATTGTAGAAACTATATCAGTGCACCTCACATAGCTACCTTGAGTCGACAGTTTATTTTTTTTTTTCATTCATTCAATGTATTTATCGAGCGCCTGTTATATGCTGGGTGCTGAACTAGGTACTGGTGATCCCGTGGTGAACAAAATGACAATTTACCCTCATAGAGATTCTAGGCCATACTAGAGAACTGCACATATTTTAGATAAAAGTAAAAAGTCTATTCATAAAAGTGGTAGTCTGTTATTTTCCGACCTCAATGGGCCACGTTGTGTATTTCTGATTTTATAAACAACTGGGAATACGATTAATGTTAGATATTTCTTAGAAAAAACTAATGTTAAAAAATGAATTATAGGGAAGCCTGGTGGCTCAGTCGGTTGAGTGTCCAACTCTTGATTTTGGCCCGGGTCATGATCTCATGGTCATGAGATCGAGCCCCACGTTGAGCTCTGTATTGACAGTGGGTAGAGCCCACTTGGGCTCTCTCTCTGCCCCTCCCTGCTCACATACACCCTGTCTCTCTCTCTCTCTCTCTCTCTCAGAATAAATAAAGAAACATGAACAAAATTTTTTTAATGAATTATAAAGCAAAGAGCTACTTGAGATCATATTAGCCTACATCTGAAAGGAATTTATGGCTGTAGATTTTGTCGTAAAATCTTACACAATAGCTCAGTTGAAAAATCTAGCTTAAAACCTTTATATTTAAAAGTATAGCGGTACATTCCGAAAATGCTTTCCTTTCTGTGTGTTTTCCTTACACACACACACACACACACACACACACACGCACAGCAAGGGTAGAAGGCATGACTTTGTTTACAATACTAATACATATGAATGGAGCGGAAGAGGAAACCTGTGTTCCACGCTGCAGCCACCAAGAGTGACCTTGGGCTAGTCATTAATCCTTCTGGGACCTTGCTTTCTCCATCTGAAAATGAAAACTTTGCAGAAGGTGTTTTATGATATCCTTCCTTTCCAGCCTGAGCATTTTAAGTCAGATGCTAGCAACAAATTAAAGCAAAGGACTATACGGGTGTTCCCCACTTTTCGAAAGGTCACCCTACACCATTTGGCTTTTATGCAAGACCTACTTTGGTACCGATTTTTGCTAACTGAAAGAAATCCAAAGAGGGTTTTTGCTTTTGAGACAAAAGGTGAAAAGGGAAAAGAGCATTCAGCATCGGTTTTGCAGGGAGCCCTTGGAGAGGCGCTGAGCATCAAGGTGCCAAGAGGTTTATTTGACTTGTATTTGTGAGCTCTGTGCTTTATCCCGATTCGTTTTGTGCATCCCTCAGCAACGTGTGTCCTAAGGCCTACGAGAAGTTATTTGGATCTGGGAATGGTCAAGAAATTTTTCCTTGCAAATTAATGGTGATTGCTTCTTTGCTGTATGTCCTTCCCACTTATAAGAGATTTCATAGGCACGCTCTACTTTTGGATCGTGGGGGGAACCTGTATTCCCGGTTCCCTTGTAGAAAGCAACTATTGTATTAAATTCCACGTTGAAATCTCACACTATGTGTTTTTAAAATATTTTTAAATCTTGTCCTCTTCCGTTGGTTTAGAAGACAAACTGGGCACATCAAACGCGTCCTTTTATTTTTTATTTTTTAAAGATTCTATTTTTAAGTAATCTCTACAGCCGATGTGGGGCTCAAACTCACAACCGCGAGATCCAGAGTTGCACGCTCCACTGACTCAGCCGGCCAGGCACCCCTCAAACACTTCCTTTCAAGCGGTAATTTCACAAGGGGGGCCCATGAATACGGTGAACTTGGCAAGTCTGTTACCAGAGACAGCTATGGGATGGTTCAACGCACGGCCGTAATATTTCCTTTCCCGTGTGTGGCTACTTACTGCCCAACTGGCTATAATAAGCAAAGGACCTCAGTGGTGATTCTTCCAGCACCAGACTTTTCAGTTTCTGTGATTAGTATCTATGATTTTAGTCCAACTGTGTTGGTGTTAGAAACTTCAAAGCATATCCAAAGCCTAGTATTTAGGGGAATATATTTTAAAGGAATACTCACTACCAATTAGCCTAGGCGGTAATGAAAATCATCATATATTTTCAATGATGAAAGATCCCAGTAGGAGGTCTCCTAATGGATGACAGGTGCCAGAGTAAGAGGCGTCCAGTGGGAGGAGGGCAAAGCCTGCTTCTCAGTCATCTTAAGAGAACACAACGTGCCCTTCAAGTTGGACTCAGAACACATATCGAGTGCTACTCACAATTTCTTGTATTTCATTCACAACACCGCTGCTTAGAGTCAAATCACCTGCAACCTTCCAGGAACACCGCAAGTTCACCATTTCTTCTGGTGTCGTGATATATCTGCTGGTCACATCGAGCAAACCACGGCATAATCTAATTGCTCAAGGTTTAGGTTTGGGGATTCCTCCCCTGAGTTTCTTCTGAAAAGCTACCACACTTAATGCTTCTAGGATATGGCTCCCACTAGAATGTGTGAGTGCCACAAGGGCGGCGGGGGAGGGGTGTGCTTTCATCAGAGATGTAGGCCAAGCATTGAATGGTGCCCGTAACATAACGGTTGCTCCAGGAAGAGAATGAATGAATGTTAAAATTGTAACTCTTTGCTGGAGTCTCATTTTTCTATCTTTCTTTCATGCCAAATATTCCAAGAAGTTCAACCATCTCATTCCTGTCTTTGTTTTGCTCTATTCCTATTTGCCCCATTAAAATCCCCTTTAGGGGCGCCTGGGTGGCTCAGTCGGTCGAGCGTCCGACTTTGGCTCAGGTCACGATCCCATGGTTCATGGGCTCAAGCCCCGCTGACGGCTCGGAGTCTGGAGCCTGCTTCGGATTCTGTGTCTCCCTCTCTCTCTACCCCTCCCCTGCTCGCACTCTGTCTCTCTCCCTCTCTTAAAGATAAATAAACACGAAAAAAATCTTTTTTTAGACCCTTTATGCAGTAGTTTTATCAGTATTGTACTTTAAGGAATTAATAATGAAGCGTACCACACATACAGAAAAGTGCAAAAGTTGTGTCAGCCCAATGAATTTTCAAAAACCGAACACACGACCAGCACCCAAATCAAGAAAAAACAGAACTCGTATAGCACCTAGGAGACTCCTGACTTTGAACACCATAGAGTAGTTTAACCTGTGCCTATCCTTTATAAAAATGAAATAGCGTAGCATGTCCTCTGGGATTATGGCTTCTTTTGCTCAACATTGTATTTGTGTGGTTTATGCGTGTTGTTAAGTGTGCTTGTACTTCATTCAGCCTCTTTGCTGTATCATATTTGAATATGATGCAACTTATTTACCAATTTTATCACCAATAGGCATTTAGGGTGTTTCCAATTTGAGGAAGTCACGAACAAGGCGGTTTTGAGCGTGCCTGTACCTATCTTTTGGTACATTGACGTATGCGTTTCTTTGGGGGTATTGACTTGGTCATTTTGGGCAGCTATAACAAAAACGCCATAGACTGGGGTGGCTTAAACCACGCATATCTGTTTCTCATTGTTCTGGAAGCCTAGAAATCCAAGATCAAAGAGCCAGCCCATTTGATGAGGTCCCCTGATGAGGACCCTCTTTCGGGTTTGCAGACGGCTACCTTCTTGCTGTATTTTCACATGACAGAGAGAATGAAAGAGAGGGAGAGAGATCATCTCATCTCTGCGTGTGATGAGACACTAATACCATTCATGAAAGCTCATGACCCTCATGACCTAATTCTTTCCCAAAGGCCCTGCCTCTAAATACCATTGCTTTTGGGAGATTAGGGCTTCGACATATGAATTATGAGGGGAGGGGGCACAAATGTCCAGTCCACAGCAGGCACATGCCTGAGTTTGTATCATTTTTTAATGGTGTTTATCTGAGCTGTTCCTCTTCTGAATTTCATTTCAACTAGATTTCCCCACCATGGCAGAGAAGATTAGCCTTGCCAGTTACCATAAAAACAGCCTTTTCAGTAAGAGTTGAAGATGCCAAAATTAGATGAGACTGAAAAGATTCCCCTGCTAAATGGCTGGCATTTCTACCATTAATATTCATTCCTAAGGGTTTTCTGGGAATTGTACACTCATGGAACCAACATATTATTGGTCATCTGAATGCATCAGTGTTTGGATATCATATGCACTCTATTGGTTAAAGCGCTGGGTTATCTACTTGAAGACACATAAGTCAATCTGAATTCATCCGTTACCACCCGTTAAAAATCTAGCCAAGAGCAGAGTCTTGAAAAACAGAGACACTGAAGAAAAAGGTTTTGAATGAGGCTGTCTGGGGAGAAGGCTGATGGGCAGTGTATAGGACCAGTGCAACCCGAAAAGCTAGGAGACAGCATAGGATGTGGGAGGGCAGAAGGAAGAGGGACGTCAAGATGTTCATGAAAGTGCCACGATGGGGCACCTGCGTGGCTCAGTCGGTTAAGCATCTGACTCTTGATTTCAGCTCAGGTCGTGATCTCACAGTTCATGAGTTTGAGCCCCATGTGTGTATATAGGTGTGTGTGTGTGTGTGTGTGTCTCTCCCAAAATAAATAAATAAACATTTAAAAAAAGTGTCATTATGTGAATCAGAGGGAGCAGGAAATCCACGAATTTTGTCGACTTTGCCGTCTTGCCTAGACCTTACGCTGATCCTACTATGTACTCTATCCATGGTGTCCTATTTGATGGGGACACACAGAGGTCAAATGAAAAGCTATTAATAAGTGAATAAGACTGCATTGTATGTCTGAAAGTTGCTATGAGTAGATCTTAAAACTTCTCATCACAAGAAGCAATGTGGAGCTATGGGTGGTGATGGATGCGAACGAGTGTTATTCTGATGGTCATTTCACAATATAGACATGTATCAAATCATTTTGTTGCATGCCCGAAAGTCGTACAATGTTATATGTCAATTATATCTCAATTAAAAAAAAGAAGCTACTAGGAAAACGAATTGCCCACAAAAGCATAAGGAACAGCAATCCTAGAATGATGGTACAGATTATATAGTGCATACGGATGGCTATTTCCCTCATTAAAAAAAAAATAATAATAAGCACCCCATGACACAGAAGGAAAAAAAAACGGGAACAAACGAGGGATTTCATAGTAATATGGGCAGACCCTTCACATGCTAACAGTCTAGCAACCCAGGGGTACTTAAGCTCAGTACTTAAGTATACAACCTGAGGCCAGGACTGTATTTACATGGTCTTGTTTTCTGTTTATAAAGAGCATTTTTAGTGCCACAACTCTCACTCGGCTTTGACTACAAACCCACCAGGTAGCAATCATGGGAGCTTAGTCAAAGTTGGGGGGGAAATGGCCAAACCAGCTGACTCCGAACGTTTTTAGAGACAAACAGGGTTGAGGTGATGGATGAATTCTGTCAAAGGCTGAAACTGAGCATTCTGCATCTCTTAAATGCCATCCCCTGAAACACTGATACAACCATTTAAAAAGTCAGCAGGGTTTATTATTTTTTTTATAAATGTATGCTCTTACGTTGGAGGTTTAATGAAACAATTTTTTTTTCCCCCATCACATCCCCTTAGCCGATATCCTGCCTCAGCAACGGTCAGGCTACTAATGACGTTTCTGGCAGGAAATATGGCCATGTACTATGCCTCCTTTTCTTATACAGCTTTATCTATCCTTCCAAGTATTTCATGTCAAGCCAAGCTTTCTACTGGTTTGCCAAGTTTTGTCAAGTCAGGTACTACAGCACCTTGGATTCATTCATTCACACAAGTGTGCATTGAGCATCAGTGAGCTAGGAAATGCTACTCATCGTTGGGGAAACCCAATATATAAAATCTGTTTTGTGCCCTCTCGTTGGGGCAACCCCACGTAGAAAATCTATTTCGTGCCCTCAGAGAGTTCACAGACTAGCAGGGGAGCCGAGGCAGGATTACAAGTCTCACATAAGGTGGAATGGGAGACGCGCCAACCGGGAAGTACAAAGGGCAACGGTGTTCAAAGGAGAGTGAGATCATTTCCAGATGGGGAGATCAAAGAAGGCTTCATGGAAGAAGTGGTATTTGTGCTGCGCTTCCAAGGGTAAGATTTCTCCTGGAGGATACGAGCGAAAGAAAAGGAAAGCATGGTAGGTTCAGGACTAGTGAGAGTTGAAGCTCATGGGTGGATAAAGTAGCTGGGCTGGGAAGATATCTATCGTTCGAAAGGACAGAGGACTTTGCAAGAGAACCTGTTAACGTTTGTTAAGTTGGCCCCACTAACGCCCAGGGCTGCGGGAGCACTAACACAGAGCACAACTTGATCATGGTTGACTGAAAGCTGTAACAGAGAAGTTCTTCAGCGGCATCTGAACATGTAGCATCCCTTCATTCATTTCTGTTTGCTTGAAACAGTACCGAGTTCCTACTCCGTGCGATGCCCTGGGCCAGGTACTGAGGGTGGTGGGTGGGGAGAAGCCACACAATGCTGAAGTGTATGATGTGGCCCCTTAGGACTTGACCATGTTTATTTCCTTCTTCTTGGTTGGTGAAGACAGTTAAAGGGCAGTCAGAATAGCCCAGAACCTCAGAACGTTAGATCACGTTGAGGCCCTGGCCAGGTTTAGAAGCTGGTTTAGACATCCCAGTCTTCCTGGATAACAAGAGACACCAATACTAATAGCCAAAGCTTTTGAGCTCCGCTTTGTGCCCAGCGCTGGGCTAGGCGTTTTGTATCTGTGACCTTTGGATTTTGCACGAACGCTACCAAGTGAGAAGTGCTATTTCACCGTGCTGTCCTAACGTTAGGGTGGGCATTCTCACGCTGCTGAGTGTGTGTGCGCCTGGGGGTGGGGATGCCTGTGTGTGTTGGGGGCCGGTGCCGGAGAGCAGTGGGGCAAGAGGGAGCTTGTTTAGCAAGAGCACGACAAGTCAGGCGCGCCCCTTAGTCTGCTGAAGTAGGCCTACTTAGGACCACCCTGGGATGAACAAATCCTTAGAAAAGTCTCGAACACCCAATCTCTAAGAGGCAGATTTGATAGCGATGAAAGGCCGACCCCACGACCCAACGCCCTTACATAAGCCCCGACTCTGCTCGGGCCACACCAGATACTTTTGCGTCCGTGAATTCAATAAATCCTCAGAAGAGTCTTGGGAGGTCGTGTTACCGTTTTTCAGATGATAAAGCTGAATCACAAAGAGGTTGGGACACTTCCCTAAGAGTATGCAGTTAATAGAAAACAGAACTGGAGCCCGTAATTCCAGATTTTGCCCATATTCATTTCATGCTGACTCTAAGAATGAGGGTGCCATGTTTGGTCCCGGTACAGGGACGCTTGGACATCTCACATTTTGGCATCTGGTTGGGCACAGAAGCCTAACCTGTAAGCTAGGAAAAGAATACCCATTTACCCCTAAGAGCTGGTGGTCTGAAACTTGAGAGACAGAATGACAAAGAGAGAGAAGGGTGGGAGATTGAGAGAAAGAAGGAGGAGAGGGAGAGCAAGAGAGTGCCAGAAAGAGGAGTGGGGAGGAGAAGGGGGTAGAGGGGAAGGAGTGAGAGAGAGGGAGGGGGAGAGGGCCCATGCCCACATAAGGCTCTCCATAGGTCAGCCTGAAGTTGGACGGCGGGCTGAAGAGGCACAGTCAAGGCTTTGATAAGACGATTCACGTTGGTTGGCCAAGAGCTGTCATTAATGCATCTCCTTTCGTTTCTCACCAACGTCAGAAACATCCCGCTTTTGCCTCCAATCTCCATTCAGCCTGGGTTGGGATGACTGTCCTTGGAGATTTATCTTACTCTGGGCACTCCTAGCGATAATAACTTTGGGCAACTCCCAATCTTGGTTCATCTCTAGAGTGGGGGATTGATACTAACACTAATTCTAACAACAGCAACAGCGACAAGAATAAATATGTTTCTTATGGTTGTAATGATGAGACTGAACTAGGCAAAGGGGGCGAACTGTAATGAGATAGTTTCCCTTTATTCAAGGTTTCCGTTTGGCTTCCTGCAATTTGCCTGGTTTGGTCCCGAAGCGGACGCTCCTCCTTCTGACGCAGAAGGTCAAAAGCACCCTGACACGACGTCGCGAGGCCCGCGCTGTTTACCTCACCGTGTGTCATCACGTAGACGTTTCATCATGTCACATCCTCACAAGAAGAAGGGGGAGTACAGGATAATGAGATATTTTGAGAGAGGTTTTGTAACTTTTATTACAGCGTTGTGGCGATGGTGCTATTTTATTATTAGTTATTTTTGTCCATTTCTTCCCGTGCCTAATTTATAAACTAAACATGATCAAAGGTGCGTATGTATAGGAAGAAACGCAGTCCGTGTAGAGTTTGGCACTCTCCGCGTTTTCAGGCATCCACCGGGGGTCTTGGAACAGATCCCCGCCCCCCCCCCCCCCCCCCCCCCCGCCGTGGGTGAGGGGGCAACTGTACAGTTTGCAAACATCGGATTTTCTTGCAGCTTCTCCATTCCACGCCACGTAAGGGCATCCTTCCTGGAGAAATTTCACGGTCTAAATGTCAAATTAGGTATTCCCCCCCTCCAAGCAGCACCCATCAAAGAGTTCACTGTCCAGAAATTCTTTGTCTCAGAGTTCAGGAGGAGTTACTACTTGCTCTGTTCCTGTTACAAATCAGCGGACTCAGTCGCTTCCCAAAGAGTGAAACAGGCTCCTGATGGGGGGGGGGGGCTTTTTTTATTTGGTGTCTTAAGGTTTTTCATCAAGGGAGATGCATAGAAGGAATAAGGCTATTGGACATGATTTCAGATGATTAATTAGTATTCATTACTCCTCAGCAAGTCAGTAGCGATTTCCTTAGAGCTCATCCATGATTTTTTTGGAAGCTTTAGTTTTGAAGCAAAATACCCACGTCTTAGAATCCACACGTCCTCCCTCCCCTCTACCCCCAAATCTCTTTACTCTTCCGTCTGAATCCCATGGTTTCTAAGAAGCTATCACGAAAATAGCGGTGCTGAATCTTCGTGAAAATTCCTTTGGAATAAGCCGATTGTTTACATTGATGTTGTCACTATCCCTGGCTTACCCGAAAACAAACAAATCATGGTATTACTGGTAGGGTGATTCGATGTGTCATCGCCTGAAGCAGCGGCACCCAGAACAGAAAGCATTTACGAGAACTAAATTGATCTTCATTCAAATAACTGAGCACGAAAAATTACCTCCCTGAAAAATTCAAAAGCCTTCTTTTCGACATCAAATGCCTCTTAAGAAACAGCAAACGGGTGGATTAAGTTCCCCACAAAATATGCACGGTTCGCAACTTAAGTGAGAAAGTGTGTCAAAGAAACGTGCTTTGGGTTTTCCTAGCTATGATGATGATATCGTTAGTGAAATCCATAAGAGGTCGCAGATACAGTGAGTTGACTTATTTCTAATGCTGCAAACCAGCTGAACACCCTTCAGAAGCAGAGAGACCCTTCCGCTTGCTGTCTGCCTGAGCTTGGACAGGTTCTTTTCACTCTCATGAACTTCGAGGAGCTCATCTGCTCGGGAGATGAGCTTTAGTGCTTCACTCGCGGTGTCGTGTGGACGTATGCCGAAAAGTTTCTGCAGGTTTTCACTTAGGGTGAAGGTGGTTTAACAAAGAGCAGGGTGTACGCGTGTGAATGAGACTAGAATTGCTTATTCAACACCCAGTTGTCAGTGAGAACTCTGGGCGCCGGGGACGGTCTTCTGTGGTTGTCGCTACCAGCCTTTGATACGTCTTAGCCCAAGGCTGCACCCCGAAACCTCCTCAGTTATGCATGGCCCAGCAGGGACCATGCTCCCTGATCTCTTCGGAAGAACTTTTCCTTGACCAGAAGTCACAGGCCCCGGGCAACTCCTCGACTGCTTGCCGGTCTTCTCTGGCCATGCTGGGGAGCTGGTTCCATGGCCCCAGCTCTCCTAAGCACGTAGTCAGTCTTCCCAGCTCTCCCAGGACCCAGTTCTGCTGGAGAGGATCATGGCCGCTGTTCCAGGACAGGGGCCTCGCCACTGGTGAGGGTTATACATCAAGCACGCGGTTCAAAGGTGGTCCCAATCCTTCGGCTGACTGCGTTGCCTCGACTCCGCTGCTCAGCGAGGAAGGACTGCTTAACTCTTCTTTGTGAGCCGTGCTCCCGTCTTGGCGAGTTCTATCCATTCCACAGGGATGGTTGGCTCAGGAGCATGTGCCGGGCCGTTTTGGCACCACTGCTGCGGTCTCCTTGCTCTGCTACCGTCTTCTCCGCTCTGGTGTGATCAGCTCTGTGCCCTGGCACTCTTTCTCTTTCCAGGGAACTGGCTTTGCATCTTCTGTGAGCTTTTGGATTCTTGCAGGCACCCCGGCCCCGTTGAGCAAGCTTCAGCTCTGATCTGCGGTTCCAGTCACTTTCAACTTCCCCAGCCTCTGCTGCAGCGATCGCAGCTCCAGAAATTTACAGGGCTGCCTGCCCAGGGTTCTTTCTGTCCGTCTCCTCTCCGCATGCCCAGACCATCTCTTTGTTCCCAGCTCAGTGGCTCCCGAACACAAAGACGCACCTAAGAGCAGGGGTTAATACAGCATCCTCTCCTCTGGAGCTCCCTCTTGTCCAACTCTTGACCTCCTTGATTAGGTCTCAATCTGCTTCTGTGAGGTACTGGAACTAATTATGCAGATTAAGAGCTTGCACGCAAATTCAAATAATCACCATGGGTTAGAGTAATAGGAAATTCAAGTGGGTTTTTGCACAGGTCGGATCCTTTACATTAAGCTCCCTACACCCTGTCCATATTCTTTGTTGTTCAAAAAAAAAAAAAATACGTACCAAATATGTCTTGAATTTGTGGTAACGTAGCTAGGAGTTGGCCCTTTTTTCTGGAACGAAGAGATTTGGGGTTATGACAAAAATTAGCCTGTGGCATTTTGACAGCCACATACTATGATTGGTCTGTGAAGTCAACTCCATTTCTATTTCCATCTCCATCCATCAGTAACCTTTCTGAAGGAAGGGAAAATAATTTTCAAGCTTCTATAGCTCTTGCAGCAATGTGTCAAGTTACACGGAGATCATAAAAGAACGGTCGTTGCGGCAGAGTTGGCACAGACTTTGAGAGGCTCTCCATTGCGAGCTTTGCCTGCACCCGAGGCAAGTGCAGTTCTGGGTTTAGGCACCAGCACTGCTTACTAGCTGTGTGACCTCGGGTAGTGACGTGGCCTCTCTGAACCTTAGTTTCTTCGCTTGTCCAACTGTTTACTTCCACACAGGGTCGTTTTGCTAACAGTAGTGGCAGCTTGCGTGTATTCAGCCTTGGAATAGCAGGTGCTGTGCTCAATTGCCCTCCAGGCATTATCTCATTTCATTCTTACAACAGCCCTCAAGGCGTGTTATTATTATCAGACGCTGATTTTACAAGTGAGAAAAATGAGGCTCATGAAAATGGAGTCCTTTGCTCAAAGTCAACCGGCTGCTAAGCAGTGGAGCTGAGACTTTGAACCCAGACGATGGCATGAAGCTTCCCAATGCATTTTGTTCTCAACCACTATAAAATGTTTCGGTAAGGACCGAATGGGATAAAATTGACAGGGTATAGAAAATCATAACACCCGGGGCGCCTGGGTGGCTCAGTCGGTTAAGCGTCCGACTTCAGCTCAGGTCACGATCTCACGGTCCGTGAGTTCGAGCCCCGCGTCGGGCTCTGGGCTGATGGCTCAGAGCCTGGAGCCTGCTTCCGATTCTGTGTCTCCCTCTCTCTGTGTCCCTCCCCCATTCATGCTCTGCCTCTCTCTGTCTCAAAAATAAATAAACGTTAAAAAAAAATAAAAATAAGTAAAAAAAGAAAATCATAACGCCCTATGTAATCGTTTATTACTATGAGAGCTGTACTTAACACCCTGAGGTAATCATGATCAGGTTTTAGTTTAGTTTTTAGTTTTGTTTTTCTCAAGCTCCCTAAAGCTATAGATTCCGAAAGCATAGAAGGAGTTATGGCAGGATTATGAAATACGGCTGGACAGAGCCAAGGCCCTGAGTCCACGGACTCTAAGACCGATGCCTCCATTTAACGTTCTCAAATGATGGAAGACGCCATCCGTTGACTGCTGTTTTGCGGGGGACCTGATGCAGAGGGGATCTGTTTTTCCCCTTCCTTTGAGGACCACTGTGAGCTGTTCTGACGATTTGAAGTTTTCCTTAGTTTGAGTGAGTCTTGACTCTGTTTTGGATACTGTTCCCAAGGAGTCTACAAACATCTCCAAGATGGTCGTGAGTTTATCAAAAAAAAATATAGAGAACGCAAGGAATATTTAGTTTAAGAGAAACGCCTGTGGGCTTGTTAAAAGGTGGAAGACAAGTTAAAAAATGGAACAAGGCCCACTAAAGCCTCCTGGTTAAGAGCACAGGCCTGCCCTGTAAGTCTCTCCCCTTAATACTTACCAGTTGTGTGACCCTGGGCCAGGTACCCGATGCCATCAAATCTAAGATGCCATCAATTATATGACACATCATTCTTTTATATACCAATAAAAAAGAAGTTTCCAATTAAACCGTGACATAATCCCGTAGCAATAGTGCTATGCGATGGATGAGTCGGCTTTCGTTGCATACCTTGAAATTTCTTGCACGTTCGGCTGGAGGGTTGTGGCAATTGCTCTTGCCTTCGATTGCTTCGCTTGGCAATCCTTTTGGATATACCGGTGACAAAAATACAACAGAGTTTTCTTTTTGCCGGCATCTTTTTTCCCGGGGCCCTGTAAATCACATAATTGTCACTCTGCAAGAAACGAAGGAACGGTATACATCCCTCTGACGATACGTATATTTGTTTTACTAAGTACGCGCTTGCCATCGTGCCATCCGGTTTCCAGTACCTTTCAGCGTGCACAGTACCTCTTGTTTTCAACAGCAATTCAGAGCGAACCGTGTTGTAAACGTTTAAACTGACAATAAAACTCGCCACGTTAAGTACTAACATTATATATAAGTGCAAGTGTATTGACAAGAGGATCAACAAGTCTGACCAAGTAGACACGTGTAATAGCTACTATGTCAGGCTATTGTCTGGGCCACAGTGATTGTAAGCCACCATTGATTACAAGATGCCTCCTGATTTCAGAAATGTGAAGTGTGTTCTTAAGATAAATGCAAGGGGCGCCTGGGTGACTCGGTCGGTTAAGCATCCGACTCTTGATTGCGGCTCAGGTCACGATCTCACGGTTCATGAGTTCGAGCCCCGTGTCAGGCTCTCTGCTGACAGTGCGGAGCCTGCTTGGGATTGTCTCTCTCTCTCTCTCTCTCTCTCTCTCTCTCTCTCTCTCTCTCTCTCCCTCCCTTTCTCTGCCCCTCTCCCACTCAAAATAAATAAATACACTTAAAAATTCGGAAAAAAAAAAGGTAAATGAAAGAGACTCCCTAAGCATTCTCAGCCTGCTTCCTGATTTGAAAGAAATGAGATTGGTAACAGTATTTACTTTAAGGCATAGCATGGGGATGCAGTGGAATCCTTTAGCATGATGTTGGGCACACGGTAAGTACTCAGAGGACTTAGGAAAATAAAAACCTGCTTCGGTGAACATCACTGTGGAAAACAAGCACAGATCAGAATATTAAAGGACAGCTAGGAATGTTTTAGCCAAATTCTAACGACATTATGGAGATGAAACCATAAAACATATTTGCTGACAGAGGCCATGACTTCGTAATGGCACAGTGGCCAATTGTAAAGGTTGGTTGGCCTCTTGTAAACTGTTTATCTGGTTGTTGTTGTTTTAATTTTTTTTCACGTTTATTTATTTTTGAGACAGAGAGAGAGCATGAACGAGGGAGGGTCAGAGAGGGAGACACGGAATCTGAAACAGGCTCCAGGCTCTGAGCTGTCAGCACAGAGCCCGACACGGGGCTCGAACTCACAGACCACGAGATCGTGACCTGAGCCGAAGTCGGACGCTCAACCGACAGAGCCACCCAGGCGCCCCTAAGTGGTTGTTTTAATGACAGCAAAAAAGTAAGCTTCCCTCATCTCTAATGGAGTACTTTTAAGATCCCCAAATAGCCAGTTTACTAAAACCCCACATTGGGACTTCTAAGCATTTTTTTCCCCTCATTTCAAATCTTTTATATATTGTAAAATGGTGCAACGGCTGTGGAAAACAGTATGGAGGTTTCTCAAAAAATTAAACTACCACATGATCCCCCAATCCCACTTCCGGGTATAGATCCAAAGGAAAGGAAATCCGGATCTCGAAGAGATACCTGCGCTCCCATGTTCATTGCAGTGTGTTTCACAAGAGCCAAAATATAGAAACAGCCTAAGTGTACGTAGATAGATGATTGGATAAAGAAAATATGGTGTGTGTGTGTGTGTGTGTGTGTGTAGAATGGAATACTGTTCAGCCATAAAAAAGAAGGAAACTCTGCCCTTTGTGACAACACGGATGGACCTGGTGGGCATTTTGCTCGGTGAAATAAGTCAGAGAAAGAGACTCAAAATCCGTGCCACAACACGGACAGCTGTTGCAAGGTGATATTAAGAAGGGGTTGCGGGGGGAAAAAAGCTTCAGTACCATTTCGTTTTATAGACTTCAAACCACAGAAGACTCAACAACATATTGTTATGGGATACAAACATATATAGTAAATACTCTAACGAGAAGCAAGTGGGAGACAAACACAAGATTCAGGACCGTCTTTTTACCGCTGGGTGCAGAGACAAGGGCATAGATCTGCCAGGGTGCCAACGGGGGGACTTCCAATGTAACGATAATATGTGTTTAATCTAGGATGCTTTATATCTCATACATACTCTTCTGCATATAATTTAACAGCAACCCAATTTGTCTTTCCTATTGAAGGCACGCTATTTTTCCGTCTCTCTCAACATTCAGTCATCAAAAAAACTTGTTAACGCTCCTCCTGTTCCGTCTTAATGAGGGGGAAGAGGGAAGCGTTTTCAAGAAAGATCACCTGCGATGCCCCCGTGTAGACGGCTCGGGCCAGGCGTGTAGAAAGCAGGGTGAGAGAGAATGTATGGGGAATATAAACAAATCGACTTACAGAATCCGGTTGTTTTCTCAGGTAATTGTCGATAGTTCAAAACACATTTTTGTTCAACAGCTTTTAAGAGCTGCAAACAGACTTACTGGCAGATTTTCTGATCTATTACGGCAATGGAAACCATCTGATGCCTGTTTCCAAACGTGTTTGCAGACGGCCAGAACTTATGACTCAATTAATAAAACAAACGTGTCTATGAACTTAATGTAATCCTTTTGACCTTAATAAAGTCTTAAATCCCGAGTAAATCTGGTTTAAGATTGAAAAATGTACACAAAAGTGAAACATTCCATGCACTTGCACTAGAGTTTATGACCCTTGCCTCCTACCACTGCTCCCTGGCTAACTTAGTGCCAGTTAAAGTGCTTCCCTTGCAGGTAGCAAATTATAAATCCATATCTCTGTAAGAAGCTCTCATCAGCCCACAGGCTTGGGCGTAAGTACACACACACACACACACACACACACACACACACACAGTTTTCTCTCATCATTGATTTGGTTGGCAGGTTTGAAAAATGACCAAGGACTTTCTGTTCTAATTCTAAATATCATTGTTTGTAATGATAATATGCCGTTCATTTTCCTGGATTTCCCGCTATGGCAATGCTAGACACATTACAATAAAATATATTCTTATGCAAATAGTCCAAATAGGGTTGTTTTTTTTTTTAACCCCCAGAAGAAACGTCTGAAAGAACATCCTGTCAAAAGCAAAATACTAAAGTTTCTCAATAGGCCACTGTTCTTTATCTGAGCTCTTAAGTCTCTAAGTTATTATATTATTACTGAATTGAAAGAATCATAAAATAATACCGGATAGTCAGCCCCTCGCCCCTCCCCATACATAGCAATTACAACTGCCGCTGAAAAGGGCTGAAATTTTATCACATCAAAGAAGACACCAGCCAGCCATGGCGGCATGAAAGCCTTTCTGGAGTTTTGAGTTCGATTCAAAAAGGGACTTGTTTGGCATAGCCTTCTATTGTTTCACAGGCTTCTGTCAATCAGCACAGCGGTTAGTGAGGGGCTCCACGGCTTCCTACCACCAGCCAATCGGCACACTGGTTTGGCCCTTTCAACCTAGCTGGTTATCTAATCTATTTTTATTATGAGAGGAGAGGAGCATCAGTGGATTTGGTCAAGGCTGAAATTAAACCTGGATGTTTTAATGACGGCCAAATCACGCCTTATCTTATCTGTATTCCAACCTGTTCTGAATAATTATGTTAGTGGGGAGAGGAGGACAGCTCATGCAACTGGAAATCAGGAAATTCAGGTTCTGTTCTCCCCTCCCCTCCCCCCCCCAGTCCAGCTCCATTCTTAAGATCTTTGCAAGAACCTTAAGGAGCCTGGCTTCACTTGGGAACGTGGCGGTGGTTTCGTCTTCGAAGGAAGATTAATCATCTCTTCTACAAACTAATAGAACGGGACTGAAACTGAAAACACAAATGGGGCTCCATGTGTAACACTTGGTATTCCCTGAAACTCACCTCAACTTGCTCTGGCGTTGCCAGTCTGGTTGATGATGGGAAACTTCAACCTACCACCGAAGGCAACTGAGTTTCTTCTAATTTAAGGCTCTCTTTTAGGTAGTCGCTACAGGCAGTGTTCAGACTCCCTCTGTCAGGCGGGACAGATATCTATCGTCTCTCGTGTATATATCGTGTCAAAGGGTTTTCCCTTTCCCTCCCCGCCCCCCACAACCCGCCCAGTGATGTCTGCATGTGGACGAAGGCCTATGTATGATGGCGGCAGCGGTGGGACCGAGGGAACTTACGGTTTTTCCTGGGATATGCTGCGTCCCTCCGAGTTACAGAGCATCCAGTGCTAATGCCTGCTGTAGCGGGGCGATCTCCCTGTCCTATCCACTGCGACGATGCAGGGCCCCTTTGGGTCTTGAGTTCTCTGAACCTCCTCGTCCTGCACCTGACCTGTCCCCAGTTCATTGGCTCCCTCCGTGTCTCCCGGACCCTGCCGCTCACAGGCTGTGGACATTTGCAAGTGGCATCTCAGAACCATCTAGATAGATGTCCCTCCTGCTGCTGCCACGCTTAGTGTTTCTAGTGTATTGTAATTATTCTTTCCGTAGGAGCACGTGGCCATGAAAGTGCACCACTACCCAGTACAAGATTCTCTCAAAATACTTCGGATTCCTTTTGTTTGACCTACTCGGGGATGAGGCATCTTCTGTCTCATTTCATCTATGCAAAATGTGTGCCCCTCACCACCAACTTCTTCCTCTCATTACAGGAAGGATTCTTCCCCTTCCCTGGGTGGCAAATCCATGGTGTGGCATATCCTTCGTGTTCTTTTACGTCGTGGGTAATAAGAAATCTCTATTCTCAGAGCCCCAAGTCTAAGTCTTGCTACGTAATGGAATTTCAAAGGAGATTTAGAGGCCTTCCAATGAACCTGGCTTCCAGGTTCGCTGTCTCGCTAGGGACTTAGAAGAATTTGGTTTAAAATCCAAGCTGAGCAAAGACTTCTTTGTTCTAGGTTGTACTAGAAGCTCCCAGCCCCACCTCCCCCTCATCCCACCACATTGATCCAGTGGGAGAGGAGCCAAAGGGAGACATTTATGAAGAAGAAAGTATACATTATTTCAATAGTTTCATAAATATTTATCTCCGTTATATAAACGTATCGTTCTTTTCAACTATCGACCAAATTTTGACGCGCTAGACTGTCCGCTGGAGAGCCAGTAGGTCCCAGTGCGAGGCACCAGGTACCCAGTACGGGGAGTTAGGGCGAAAACAGGTCTCACGGGCCAGACAAGGCTTTTCAAACTGAAGAGAAAGATCCAGAGTCTCTTGGAACTCGTGGCCCACTCGTGAACGTGGCCGAGAGTATGTGCCGTCTCAGAGTGCTGGCACAGTAGATGATACGGTTGTGTTTGAGAAGACTCTGGAAGTGTACATGAGACAGCACCTGAAAGTGTCTGTCTGAGGAGGCAGGTTGACACCATCACTGGACAGAGGTCTGGAGACTCACAGCTGTGGCGAATTTCACGCTCAAGCTTCCCCTGGGTTGGTGTTGTCATTAAAAATCTAGAACCAGGGGAGCCTGGGTGGCTCAGTCGGTTGAGCATCCATC
Source organism: Panthera pardus (assembly GCF_024362965.1). Lineage (NCBI taxonomy): Eukaryota > Metazoa > Chordata > Mammalia > Carnivora > Felidae > Panthera > Panthera pardus. Next base: position 8,853,895 of record NW_026526843.1, read on the forward strand.
CTACTCTTGACTTCAGCACAAGTCATGATCCTGGGGTTGTGGGATCGAGCCCCACATCAGGCTGCGAGCGTGGAGCCTGCTTCAGACTCTCTCTCTCTCTCTCTCTCTCTCTCTCTCTCTCTCTCAGTCTCTCTGCCCCTCTCCCCCGCTCACTCATGCTCTCTAAAATAATCATTAAAAAAAAACAACAATCTAGAACCAAACTAGCAGTGTTTGAGAGGAAAGTAATGTAACAATCTTACACTTATTGACGAGATGGTCGGTCCACAAACATTTTTGAATTTGCTACATCTCAGGGTTCACGGCCTTCCAATGTTATTTATCCCTACGGTTAGTATAAATCTTATTTTCTTTATTTTATAGTTAGAGATTGGGACCCAGGGAGGGGAAAAAAATGATTTTCTAAGGATGTATCTCAACTCATTACTATGTACCTTGTGGTGTTTCTGCGCTCTAATCCTTACATTTTAATTACAAAATGAGGACCTACATAAAACATGTGTGGGGGCGCCTGGGTGACCCAATCGGTTAAACGCTGGACTTCAGCTCACGTCATGACCTCGTGGTTCATGGGTTCGAGCCCCGTATCGGGCTCTGTGCCGATAGCTCAGAACCCGGAGCCTGCTTTGGATTCTGTTTCTCCCTCTGTCGGTACCCTTCCCCCGCTCATGCTCTGTCTCTCTCTCTCTCTCAAAAATCAATGAACACACAAAGAGACCACATTTGTGTTTCACAGGCACAGTATGATGAGGTCATCATACTGCCACACTTTGAAATTCGTATGTTTTCAGACCCTCCGAGAGGCTGGAGAGAGCAGAAATTTTAAATCAAACGTGGTGGGAGTAGAAAAGCAAGGGAGGTAGAAGGGAACATTCAAACAACTTTGAGATGCGTTTTCAGCTTTGAGGATTCTAAAGGTAATTAATACTTTTATCTCAACCTAGACGTTACATTAGATTTATTGAAACACCACTTCCTTGTGAGCTAGGAGATCTTGGTCTTGGGCCCTGCACCTCCACAAAGTAGACTGGTTGACGTGAACAAATCAGCCAACTACTCTAGACTTCCAGTTTCCTTACGGGTGACAATGAGAACGTTGAACCGGATAATCTCTACGTTTCCCTCGAACATTCAGCCAGTCTTTGTGGACTCCACATTCCACACGTCTATCATGTCTCTCCAAGTCTCTGATTCGATCAATCCCCACGTCCTGCTGACTCTTTCGTGAGTATTGGTTGACTCTATCTATGCCCTTTCATCCCAGCTGCTGTTCCTCTTGTTGAGAGCCTCAATATCCTTCGTCAGCCCCGATTGCCTTGACTCTCTTGACTCCTTCCGATATGTCATCTTTAATGGTGTCAGCGTGATTTTTCTAAAACACTGAGTTGATCACTCCACACTCTTGGTTATAAGCCTTCCGTGGTTGCTTCTTTGCCGTGGCGTAAAGCATGCTTGCACCATCTGGCTCCTCTCTTCTCTCTCCTCTTCTCTCCTCATTTTCAATGATTACGCCAAGCTGTTCCTGTCACTCCCATGCTTAAAACCTGCAGGCATTGTGTCACTATTCCGTCCAGTGCCTAGTTCAGGGCCCGGCATGTAGTAGGTGCTCAGTAAAAGTCTGTGGACTGTATTGAATGAATTCAATTGTGAACGTGGCTCTACAATGGCTGTCTGTCGTGGCCATCACGCACTCTGAGGCCCTGCATCTGGAACCCCCGGTACGGGTTAGCTGTCCCTCCTCTCTGCTTCCTCAGCCCCCTCTGCCGGCTCCTACAGCAGCACTCATCACACTCGGTGATCGTTGTCAGCTTACTGTTTTGTCCACTCGTACAGACACCGGATGACTTGGGGGCAGGACCCGGGTCTTGGTTAGCATCTTATTCCCAATCCCAGCACACGGCAGGTACGCAACCGTGAAACGATAGAATAAACGGACGAATGACAGAAGACAAAAAGAGGGCACGGTCATATGAATAAACCCCTCTTTATATCACACTGGCTGCTAGTTTTGCCAAAATAAAAGGTTCAAGCCCGTATTTAAAGACGAAAGAAACTTTACCCTCATAACAAATGTCCAGAAGAACGGGCTCTTCTGCTGCTCAGGCTCTGACTTCAGCCAGTTGACCCACCCAGGTGCTGGTGGAAGACACAAGCGTTGACCACCATGGCGGACGGCATCCCCAGGGTGGGGAAAGGGAACAGTACTCCTCAAGGAGTAGGTGGCAGCTGGAAGTGTTGGGATGGCGCACAAACCTTGGGAAGGGACAAATCATGAGAAACCACCGGGCAGCAAAGGCTGAGAACCAGTTTGCACTGTGCGATGGTGCTGTTGTTTGAAAATGAGAACGTATTTATTTTACACGCTGTGGCAATTAAACAAACAAAAACCTATATGACCAAAAAGTGAAGATTGATACATGCGCTCAATGAGAGCAGGGAAAATTATACTCACGGAGGAAAAGATTCCATATGTTCTCCAATACCTAGGCACAACTGGGTGCCGCTTTAATGACTTTCCAAATGCACCCCGTTGCTCGTAGGTATTGAAGAACATATGGCACGTTTCCCCTTTAACTGTGAATTTCCTTGCTTTTGTCAGTTGGTGTCTCAAGCTTAATGTATTTTAATGCAGCTTTTGTGGGTGTGAATCCAGTCCGAAGTTGTTATTAGACAGGCCATGTTAATAGTATACGCAGATGTTATCTCTTCGTCTTCCCCAGATATGCTGTGAAAATCTACATACACGAGTCTAACTTTGAAATTGTTACTAAAGGCCCTCCGAGAGTTTCCAAACCGTTCTTCTCAGCTCCAAACCTAGCATGGATGATGAATGACCATTTAGTTGCCAATATAGCACAATATTTCAATTTCCTGCCTTCCCAAAGGTATTTGAAAGGTTGTACGAAGTTCATTCTCACAGTATGTGTTGTCTACAACGCCGTGATCTCCGACTGGCTAACCTTAACCAAAACCTTTTCAATTAACTCAACACATTCCTGGAGAAAACCAGCCCGCTCTAGGTTCTGTACAAATATGTCTTTATTGATTTTCTTGGCAAAGACTCTGTAAATGATGGCAAAATCTGTTCTTTTGGATGATGTAGAAAACGGAATATTGTCCGTGTAGGGCAGACACTAAATGAACAAGAAGGATGATCAACATTTTATCTACAAGAATTTACAAATTTAACTCTCTGTAGTTTTTTTGGCTTTTATTTTTTGTTTTTTGGGGTTTTTTTTGGTTGTTTTTTTTTTTGTTTTGTTTTTGCACACACAGCCTCTGAGAATGTTAATGAAAATCTATAGGAAAGGATTAAAAAAATCCTCATTCACAGTCCTGCCACCCCCTGCAAATCAAATTGTTTTCATCTTCCCTCATCCCCTTCCAGTCCCTGTCCATATGCGTACGTAATTTTTACATAATTACACTTCCAGCGTAGAAGCAATTTTGTAATCTGCTTTTTTTTTTCTGTTGAAAATTATTGCAATTGGATTCTAAGGAAAGCGATATAGCACATTCTTGTGGACAAATAGAGCAGAACCCAGAGTTAAAAACTGAAACTCATGGACCAGGAGTTGCCAGACGGCCAGCGCCCGGCATTTCAAAGTATGGAAATGTCCTTGACTGGACTAGGTTGGCTCATCGGTTGCTTCTGAATCCTCATTGTAAGCAGGGGAGCCCAGAGAGGTCTGCTTGTGAGCGTCCCATTATTCTGAGAGCCAGGCTGCCCAGAGAGAGGAGCGTAGTGCGGGCCGGTGAACAACTCCACTTGGGACTTAATATCATCCAAATAAAAGGAAACAAGGCTGATTTCTGCCAAGCCACCAGTAGGCGGACTGCAGAATGAGCATTTCTGAGATGTGTGACTTCTTGGAAAGCTATTCCTTTCTGTTGACCGAAGACCTTCAACTTGAGGCTAACTCTGTGAGACTAAGGCTCATTTTAAGGAGGGTGAACAGCAGCGAACTCACCGATTAGCGCTGCAGGTAGAAATTACGACCAGAGAGTATGAGAGTGACAGAATTCCCAAGGAAGGGTTTATACCTACATTAACGGATATGACACGTCTTACAAAGTACATAGATATGTGAGTTTAAAACAATCCTGCGTTTCGATCGAAATCCCAAGCTCTGCTTAACATTTCATCCAAGCAGTCGTCCACTGGAGGAAGAATAAGAAATGTCTCGTATTATTTTCACAGAATTGGCAATGTCAGAGAAATAGTTAATACCCAAGTTCGTGGGTTCTCTGAGCCCCTGTCCTTGAGCTAGTTTTCTCTGTTGATCCTTGGTGAGATTTAGCATCAAACAACCCCTTCTGGATAATGCCGAGTCCCTTCAGCTAACTATGATGTTAGCCAGAATGTGGATGGCAGCTGTTATGTTTGCTAAAATCGCGACAGACCGAAACGTGCACAGGAATTGATGACGCTTTCCGACAAGACGGAATAACCCTATTTAGGATGTAATATTGCAGAGTTCTGAAGCTCCCCCTCCCCAAGTATCCTTAACAACAGAGGAGTGTGAACTCGCCAGGGGCCCTGGAGCAGTCTGTCACAAGCTTGAAACTTCTTTGAAGATACTGGTTTTTATCTTAAAGTATCATAGGTTTTTGCATACTGCTCATGATATGTTCGTGTTTGTTTTGAGTTCTCAAAATACGTTGCCAGGTAAATTATGTAACTTTTCCTTCTAGCTCTTTAGGGAAAACAGATGTTCCGGAAAGATGACATGTTTAGTCTGTGGCTTACGCCGGTTGCGTGCGCCTGTTGAAAGAGCGTGGCATGTTGGTTTTGAGAGTTTCTTTTTCAACTATGAGACGATGCTTTAGAATCAATTAGATGCCAGGGATCATTGACTACCTGGAGCATTTTACCACTGAAATGCAGTCCACCGGATTACTAATATGAGATAACGCTTATAAAAACGCCTCAGAATAGCCCGTGGTGCCAAACTTGTGTTAGGTTCTAGCATTTGCTCATTTTGCCTTCCTGTCTACACAGGTCCCTTCAAGCTTCTCCAACTACCTCACTTGCTCCTGTGAAGTTTTCGTACTAGAGTTTTAGAATGTGCTTTGAGGTGAGACGGAGCTAGATTTAAATCACACCTCGGTCACTTGTCACTTACCTTCTCTGACGCTCCGTTTTCTCATCTGTAAAGCGGGGAAAAACCACATCCACTTCCAAGGGTTGGAGGACTAGACGAGGCGACGTTTTGCGTATTGAAATATTAAATGGCCCTGATTTCAGTGGGTTTTGAGAATTTCTTCCAAAACTAAAGATTATTTGTTTTGGATAGGGATTTCGAGTGTTGACCCTCAGTCCGAAGACTCGAATCATATGATAATAACAAATAGTGCCGTTGTCCCAGGCATTGTTCTAAGTGCCTTACAAATCCTAACTCGTTTAATCCTACCAGCAACTCTTCGAGGAGGGCGGTCTTACTATCATTCTTGCTGCATAGATGAAGACATTGAGGCACAGAGAAGTTAAGTAACTTGCCCAAGGCCACATAGCTAGTAAGAACAGGAGGCAGGATTTGAACCCAGGAAGGCTGCATTGCAATCAGAATGTGTACACATATAGTCTCTCTGTGTATATATACATAGTGTGTGTGTGTGTGTGTGTGTGTGTGTGTGTGTGTGTATGCTCTGTGTATCTGTCTGCCTGTCTAGTTGCAGTAATATCCTGCATGAATGGTCTCTACATTCTCCTTTCTTGTCGTCAGGGTTCAAATCCCAGCTCCATCATTACTTAGCTGCATCTCACTTTTCTTACTTATAACACATGGACGTTAACAGCGGTCACTTTTGTGAGCCAGGATTCTTGGTTGCCGACAACAGCACCCAACTCCAATAAACATAAGCAAAACAAATTTTGTGGCTGGCACATCAGGTTCAGAGAATGGCAGAAACCAAAGGAAACTGCACGACCAGGTTAAATCCTACTCCTACAGCTTTCTGGAAGCCACTTTCGCCGTCACCACTGATCGCTTGATGTCTGCGCTGCTGAAGAGGCATCACTCGTTTCCCATGCCAAGTCCTCGGTGGGGTTATCCACTTAGCCAAACTTAGAGCACCTGCGCATGCCTAGCCCGGGGAGCACGTAGTGTCTGAGCTAGCGTTGGTCGTGGGAGGGGGAATCTGTCTTCCGTCAAGATTCACTCAATGGCGGGGTTTCCCAGAAGGAAGAACGTTCAGGCACTGGCCAGCCAAAAAAGCAAGTCAAAACCAAACGAGAGGAGCAAAAGCCAATGGTTCACCTCATAGATTTGTTGTAAGGACGAAAATGCAAAGCGCATTGTAAGAACCCTGTAAGTGTTACCGTTATTATTACTTATATGCTCTCTTGTAGTGGGCTATATAGCATAGGGCTGTCTTTTCAACTCTGATTTGTGCCTTGTTGCCTAAAGTTTTCCGGTGGTTGCTTCTTTTTATTTATTTATGTATTTATTTTGAGAGCAAGAGAGAGCATGCGAGAGTGGGAGAGGGGCGGGGGGGGGGGACCTCCTGTGATTACTTCTCATGCCCTTAAAACCTTTTTATATTTGCAGGACAAAACTAGCTGTAATAACAAAAACAATGATTTTACAGGGCGCCTGGGTGGCTCAGTCGGTTGAGCGTCCGACTTCGGCTGAGGTCACGATCTCGCGGTTTGTGAGCTAGAGCCCCGCATCGGGCTCTGTGCTGACAGCACGGAGCCTGCATGGTATTCTTTCTCACTCCCTCTCTCTCTGCCCCTCGTGGGATTCCCTCTCCCTCTTTCTCTCAAAAATAAAAGCAAACAGGGGCGCCTGGGTGGCTCAGTCGGTTAAGCGTCCGACTTCGGCTCAGGTCATGATCTCACGGTTCGTGGGTTCGAGCCCCGCATCGGGCTCTGTGCTGACAGCTCAGAGCCCGGAGCCTGTTTCAGATTCTGTGTCTCCCTCTTTCTGTGCCCCTCCCCAACTCATGTTCTGTCTCCCTCTGTCTCAAAAATAAATAAACATTAAAAAAAAATTTAAAAAAAATAAATAAGAGCAAACGATGATTTTATATTCACATAGCTCTAACTTGTTTAACTTGATAGCATCTCAATTAAACTTCACAACAGCCTTATGAGGTGGGACTTATTTTCCCCTATGTCCCAGATGAGGAAACTGAGGCTCAGAGAATTCATTTAAATCACCCAAGGTCATAGCTAGTTGGTGGTAGATCCAGGATTTGAATGCAAACCTTCTGACTCATCCAGGACTTTTGCGTAGGCGTCCGTTCAGGAGAGGAGGAGAAATCACCATCCGCATTGGTGTCTTGTCGTGATTTTCTGTCCTCGGAGATGTTATATCTACCTTCCGAAATGAGTCGTTGATAGTGTAAGTTAACAATTAAGAGTACAGGACCAAATCTGAATTCAGCCTCTCCTACTTCTTGACCGTGAGACCTTTGGCAATCAAAACTCTTTCAGCCTCAGTTTCCTCATCTGTAGAATGGAGACACTGATACCTCACCCATAGGTTTCTAGTAAAGGTGAAATTGGGTAATGGCTGGGAAGTGCCTGGCATCGTTCTTGGAACACAGGGAATGATTATTCAGCTATTATTATTATTGCTGGACGAATGTAGGAAAAGAAGGGTAGTGTAACGAGGTATCCACTTTTCGTTATTTTGGCGATCCAGACATCTCTCCCTTTTGCTTGAATTCTCCTCAGGTGCCTATATATGTGGTTTCTCTGCTTAGCCAATTCTTGAGAGCCTTACGAAGTCTAGCTTAAGTTTTATTCTCTGCGCAGTCTTCTAGAAGTACCAGTCTCATCAGTCTCTCCCTTCTCTGCATGCGTGTCGAGTTGGCATCGTCTATACCGCGTCACTACACGCTTCTGAAATCTTGTGTGCATTCCCAGCTATAGTGCAGTGGACCGAGTGCCTGTGTCCCCTTAAAGTTCATATGTTGGAACCTAATCCCCAACGTGATGCTGTTTGGAGATGGGGGCCTTTGGGAGGTGACTAGATCATGATGGGGGGAGCCATCATGAATGGGATTCGTGTCTTCTAAAGAGGTCCCAGAGAGCTTCCTCTCCAACTCTGCCATCTGCAGCCCAAGAAGAGAGCACTCCCCAGAACTTGACCATGCTGGTACCTGGATCTTGGACGTTCAGCCTCCGGAACCGTGAGAAGTAAATATCTGTTGTTTGTAAGCACCCACCCCCCGCCCCCCAGTCTTATGGCACCTAGTATAACTAAGCTCAGACTAAGACAGCTAGATCATAAGCTCGTTGAGGACATATATGGTGTCACTCTTTATTTTTCAAAACCCCCTCTCAAGTGTAATAATACGATAACCTCGTGGCCCCCTGTGAGGAAGACACAGAACAATGAGAAAGGGCCTCTCTTGTTTTCCTTCCTTTCCTGTTCTGCTGTCTAGTAGAAGGGGTCTGTATTTCCAACTCCCTGTGCTAAAATTCCCCTAGGAATAGATCTGGCCTTAACTGGGCAAACAGAGAAGACTTTGATCCTACAGACTTTAATTAGCATCGTACGTAAAAAGACAGGGTGTTCTTGAAGGAATCTGAAGCAAAAGGTCCGTCGAAGTACCTTGGACAATGACTCCGGGCCTCAATCTGTCTTGCACGGTCGAGGAGGTCTTCAAGGATCTTTTCAGATCTGCTCTTCTGTGACTTAGACAACATATTGGTTAGGATAACGCTAGCTGCTGTGACCAGAGAACCCCCCGAAAGTTCAGCGCCTTAACACCGTGGAAGTTTATTTACCGGTCGCATGGTGGTCCAAAGTGGGCGTTTGTAGCCAATGGTAGCAATGACAGGGCCTTTCTCTGTGTATGCACGTAGGGATCCAGGTTGGTGGAGATTCCGACACCTTCAACTTGGGGCATCCAAGGTTGCCCTGGGTGTCAACATCTAGCAGGTGGGATGGGAAAGAGCACAGAAGATTGTGCACAGGAGTGCCAGGCCTGGAAATGTTGCACATAACTTTTGTCCACTTTTCATGAGCTACATATGACCGCTATTAGCTGCAAGGGAGGTTGGGACATGTCGTCCAGCTGGGTGCCAGGAAAAGGAGGGGAACATGCATATTGATGAAGCAGTCTTTGCCACGAGTAAAAATAATAAGAATTGTAATTAGCAGCTTGGGGCACTTCTCCCGTGTCAGGTTCTGTGTGATGTGTATTTCTATGCCTTTTAGCGTTTAAGCCTGGCATCGCTAATGAGGCGGGCACTATTTTGGGCCCCATTTTTTCGGACGAAGAAACTGAGATTCACATCATTCAACAGGCACGTGCTAAAGCTATGCTTTGAACCTGGGCCTGTGTGACCCTAGAGCTGGACCTCTTGACCTCTATACTTCTGTACCTGTCCTATCCGATTATTCTAGGTTACAATATATTCTACCGGGTTCTAACCTAACGGAAGCACAGACCGTTTAGTAAAAAGCTTTCTTTAGTTCTTTGGGTGTTTATGTCATGTTATAACTGGCCAGCTTCCAGTTATATTTCAGCTCTCCACAGGCGAGCCTTCAAAAAGTGCCCGTAGATGAAATTTGCTGCTTCAAACAGATTCTTATCCACGGTTCCCAGAGCAGGGGAGACGTGGCGAGGGCAGAGGCCCCATTCTGCGAGCGGGGAGGGCCATGGCGAACCCGCATTTCATACCAATCGATTGACCGACGTTGGTGACCTGACGGAGGAGGCTGAGAAGCCGGCTACGAGGCTAGCCAACGCTAGGAGAAAAACATAGTATCTTAAAGATTGGGAATCTCAGAAGCATTTGGTTTTCAACCTGCGGTCCTCGTATCTTCTACACACGCCCTGTTTTCCTTACGTAGTTTCCCTCACTCAGACGTTAAGGTCTGAGGAAAACAACTACTCTTTCACTTAGTTCTTGTGACTTGGCCACTGTGTGAAATTGAAGATAGTCCTCTATGGCCCACCCCGCCCCCCCACCCGGCCACTTTCTTACCTCATAAGTTGTGACGCCAGAACTGGAGGTAGGGATTTTGTGTTTGCTGTTTAAAACCAGGGACGGCAGTTTGCAGCGTCAACGTGCGTGGTAGTTCCTCAACGCAGGCCGCAGAGGAGGCCGTCTGCACCAGGCAGAGGAGAGGGGGGGCACGGCAAATTCTGGTGCCGGTCACACAGCTTCGTTCCAAAGGAGTTCAGCTGCCAGCAGTCAGTAAGAAGACGTTTGTGATGATTGGTCGGTGGGGGTCGGCGAGAAGGCCTCAGGCAGGCGCCAGACACAGGCAAACAACATGGCTCCTGCCCCCAAGGATCTCACAGTCTCCTGGGACAACACGGTGTGACAAAGGTTAGCATGGGGGAAGTGGGGCGGGGGGCGCGCAGGAGCAGCCAAGGGTGTTGCCCTTATGCACTGAAGACCTAGGCTGTCCAAGGGACAGCCTAGGGTATGACCGGGGTGACCCATAGTAGTGAGTTTTATAGAGCCCTGCCCCAAACCTAAACGTCTCGACCCCTTCTCAAACAAACCTATGAAAACCGTGTCGTGGAAAGTCAGTATCTTCTCTCTTTTCTTCACAAAGGAATGTGTTTTCGTTCCCCTCGTAAATATTTCTTTGATATCCGCACTAAGCCGGACACTGTGCAAGGGCTACGAAGAGACGTGTCTGTGACCCCTGACAGGGGTAGGACCTAAGGAACAGATGGATAAATCACACGGCAAGCAGGTGCTCGAGACCCGCAGAGGGCATTATAGGAGCACAGAGGAGAGACGCCTCATCTGGAGTGGGGACAGGGGGCTAAATGCTGTTAGTGTCCAAAGGCTCTTTGGCAGCGTGAGCCTGAGCGGAGTTTTAAGGAGTAAGGAGTTAGCCAGGACAAGGGGGAAAGGACGCGGCAGGATGCGTGGGAGAGGACATTCTAGGTAAAGGGAATTGTGCAAGTATGTGGGTAAAGCTGTAATAGGATCCTGAAAATTCTTCAGTGATTCCATTTGGTTCAATGGGTTTTAAACAGATAGATGATAGATAGATAGATAGATAGATAGATAGATAGAGAGATAGATAATAGATCTGATTATAAAGATAACACAGATTCTTTGTGTAAAATTTGCGAATTCTACAGAAGCTCAAAGAAAAAAGTAGACACCACCTTGAATCCCTTCAGTCAGAAAGCATCGCCATTAACGTCTTGCGAATACCTTTCATCCACATAACGGTATATTGTGATCATTTTCTCAAGTCACTGAATCATCTTTCCATCATGATTGGTGGCGTTGGCCTTGTATTCCATTGGGTTTATTAAACCGAGCCCCTCTTGGTGTTTGTTTAGATTATTTATACTTTTTCACAAATATAAACAGGGCTAAGAACTTTACATGCATCAACTCATTTAATTATCACAGTTGATGCATGTAAAGTTCTTAGAATGGGGCCTAATACCTGGTAAGCGTGCATAAAATGTTTGCTATTACCAATTTTGTATACTTCTGATCACTTCCTGAGGATAAAGTCTTGGAATGACAATGGCGGGGTTAAGGAGTATATTTATTCGTAAGACTTGTAACGCATGTCGCCGAATCGCTCTCTGCCCCGTCGTGCATGACAGTGCCTTTTATCTGAGGCTCGTCACGTGTCCTTCTGCAACCCTATACAAATGCTTCACGGGACAAGGACCGTGTCTAATCCACCATTGTACCCTTATTACCTTATCCCGGTGCCTGGTAGGTAACAGTTGCTTAATACGTATTTGTGAAATGAATGACCTACGTCAACCCTGGATATTTTTGTTTTAAAAGTGTGGCTTATTTTTTAAACCGATACTTTCCTGAGTTTATCGTTTGCCTTTTAATATTGTCTCTGGTGTTATTTTAATTTGCATTGCTCTCGTTAGCAGTGAGGCGGAAGATATTTTCCTCGTATTTATCGGCACTTTGTATTTCTTCTTTTGTGAATCGTCTGTTCATACCATTTGTTTATCGTTCCACTGTGGTGTCCGTCCCTCTGCGACAGATTTGAAGCATTTTCTATGCATTGGAGATCTTAATCTTTGTTCACATCTGATCTCTTTCTCTGAGTTTGTCGTCTGCCTCTTAATTTTGCCCGTGGCCTTTTCGTGACATACAGGATATTTTAATATTAGATTGTCAAATCTTTTCCGCTTTATCTTTATAGTTTTCTCCTTGCTGCTACACCTGCAGTGACCGCTCTACTCCAAGAGCGTGTTTTCCGTTAGTTCTTGCGGTTTCAGTGTTTACCTTTAACTTTGTATATCGTCTGGAATTCATGTTGGCTCGATTTATCCCCAAACAGCTAACAACTGTCCCAGCATTTTTCTTTCCCCACCGATTTGAAGTAACATCCTTATCATGTGCCGTATGGCTATGTACTTTCGGGACTGTCTCCGTGCTTTCTTTCCTGGTGCCTCTGTAGTCCTATGATGGTGTCATGCCGTTTTAATTATTGTTGCTTTAACACACAGTGAGGTACCTGCCGGGGCAAATTCTTCTTCAGTACTCCCGCTTTTTGTTCAGAATTATCTTGGTTATTAAGTACATCAGTGAATATAAAAGTTGTGTTCTGTCCACAGGTATTCTGAGATTCACAATTCTCCGAAATATTTTTTATCTCCCTTCGAAACATGCAGGTATTTTTACAGGTCGTGGTCCTGGCGGAGGGCCACTAGAGCCAAAGCACATATGTTTTTCCCTCTGTGAAAACATTTCCAGTCCCTTGTTATACAGCATATTGCAGAATCTTACCATTTTTTTAAAGTGTGTTTATTTTGAGAGAGAGAGGGAGAGAGTGCGTGTGAGCAGGGGAGGGGCGGAGAGAGAGGGAGAGAATCCCAAGCAGGCTCCGCGCTGTCAGCACAGAGCCCGATTCGGAGCTCCATCTCACAAAGCGTGAGATCATGACCTGAGCTGAAACCAAGAGTCAGACGCTTGACTGACTAGGCCACCCAGAATTTTACAATTTTTACAAGCTAGAAGGTGCCTTCAAGATGATCTGGTCCGGCCACATTATTTGACAAATGAGGCATTCGAACTTCAGCGGTCAGGTCGTTAATGGCAAAGCCAGGGAGAGAACTGAGGGCTCCTGACTCCTTGATGCCAGCACAGAAGAGGTCGTAATGAATAATGATGCTATCATCTCGTGCACTGACATCCATGAGAGCATTTAACACGTGTCCTTTGGTGCAGAATCCTCCTGAAATCGCCTTCTTCTTTCCCTTTTCTTCCTCACACCCCAATTTAAAGGTCTAAACAAACCGCTCTCTGCTTCTATCATAGACTTTATAAATATAAATGTTGTATGTAGTACATAGTATTTTACCGGAAAACTACAATAAGATAAATTTAGACGATGGTTTGAGCGTATAATTATAGCATGTCATGAAACAAAGAGAGTTAAAAATACAAAGCTAAGCCCACAGCAATAAATATTGTACAAGACGCTCATTACTTTACGGAAATCCACAAGATTTTGCAAGACCTCTGTTTGAAGACTTTCATTCGGCTTTGTTAGCACAAAGTCATCAAATTGAGCTGTGCTTTTGGATATCCCCAAACTGTACCTTCTAAAGTAATTGTTAGCAGTTAAGGAGATTAGATTGCAGGGCTTTTGGAATAGATACGTAACCTATCGTATTTAGCTCCCTGGGGCCTAAATCAGCTGACTGGCAACGACCAAAAATCATGTTGACCTCCACCGTACATGTTGGCCTTTTGAGAAATGTTTGGATTATAAACATTTAATGTTCTGAGCCCAAGTAGCATGGTTGTACTCCCAGCAACCTGCAGGCTCAGAAATAAAAATCTTCGATGGGAGATCCTGCCAAGGAGTCGATATTGAATGGTCGGAGATCATGCCAAGTTGAGACGTAATTACGTAGCTAGGATTTAAATTGGGGGAGGAAGCGATGGGAAAGAGGATGGGAACCTACGATTCTCTTCCTGGTTGAAAAGATCTGATACACAAGTGCACATTTCAGCATCAGCATTCAGGAATGTTTTACGTCGCTCACAAAGGGAACCGTTTATAATAATGGATGCAGGAGACCTCGGCCAGTCTTGGGAAAAGAAATTGCCTTAGTGGAAGGAACTCATGCGCCAGGGAACTCCTACTCTTGGGTTATATTAAAATGTTATGCCCCTCATTTCCATCAGTAAGAGTTGAACACCCTTTGGGTATGTGTCATGCCATTAGGTATAATGGAAGCTTATGGGTTTGGGACTGGGCTCCGTGGTGCGGTGGACAGAAGTTAGGGAAAAAGTTTTAGTTCCATTTCAGGTGCTATGAGTCTGGGCAAAGCACTCTCCCTCCTTCAGCTCAAATGTTACCCTTTCTGAGTCACGGACACCCCTGAGACCCTGACGAATGTCATGGCTTGCTGTGGAGAAATGCATACATGTGTGTTACCCCTCCCCACCCAAGCGCCCACACCACATTGGGTTCAGAATCTCTACAGGAGGTGATAGCTTAGATCCCTTTCTATTCTATTAGGACCTCTGCTCAAAAAGCTTTCTTTACAAAGTAAATTACAGGCAGAAAGCCATAGAAAATATGAGAGGGTAGCAGCGCCTGGCTCAGTAGGTAAAGCATCCGGCTTCGGCTCAGGTCATGATCTCACGGTTCACGGGTTCAAGCCCCGCATCGGTCTCTGGGCTGACAGCTCAGAGCCCGGAGCCTGCTTCGGATTCTGTGTCTCCTTCTCTCTCTGTCCCTCCCCCGCTCATGCTCTGTCTCTCTCTCTCTCTCAAAAATAAATAAACGTTAAAAAAATTTTAAAAAACTATGAGAGGGTAGTCTTGAGTTTATAAAAATGAACAATATCCCCTTAATGGTTACATTTTTCACGATGGGCTTTTCCACAGTGTGTGTGTGCGTGCGCGCGCGTGTGTGTGTACATGTGCACGTGCCAAATTTGATGGAAGATGGCCAATATGAAGAGCTTCATCACCGTTTACTAAAACCATCACCATCCTCTTATTTTGGGTAACTTTGGTAGCTGGTCTAAGAAAGAAGGTAAATAAATAAATGACTCGGTCCAGGTGTAAGATTCCTACGGTGCATGATTTTCGAAAAATCCTGTATCTGTCAGTATTACGTATGTGGTGATTTGTTCATGAGGGATAGAGCATACCCGCGGTCGTGTTAGAGTTAGCCAGGAAAGTCTTTAGCTTTCTTGTTGTTTCATTAGGTTATTCATTTTGAAATATGGTGATTAAGAGGAAAGCGAGAATATGCCTGGATTTTTAGTGGCCTGAGACAGGACTTGGCTTGAGACCTGCTCCTAACTCTCAGTCTCCACCTACCACTTAATTGCCTCTGTTTGCAGCTCCCAGTTTTCTTATCTAATGTCTTCCTGAAGATTCGGGTGATGGTCCAACGTGCAAAAGTCAAACAAGTGGTTCACATGCCGTGAGTATGATCTTGTTCTCGGAAAGCTAAAATACGACTTACTTGATCATTACACTTTGCCTTTTAGACACTCTTCAATGACTCATGTGGCTAGAATTTCCCACGTATTTTTTAATTGGATTTTAAATTCACGCCTGCACCTGCTGTTGGCCAATCTAAGCCCAGTATCATGTCAGGATGAAGCTGAAGACGTGTCATGGGGACAAATGTAACGATCTTTGTCGCAACTGGGTTACATTTCGAAACTTTGACGAAGTTAACGCTCATATCCTCTGCATAGCTCTAGGAAGGAGTTCCAATAAAGTGTTTAATCCAGCTCCTTTTTTGAAACATATTTAACATCAAACTGTTACATGCAAAAAAGTGAAAAGAAAAGAAGAAGTCCGAGAGTGCTAAAAGGGCTTTAATGGCCGACGTTAGTCCCTTGCCCTACCCTGCCTCATCCCATTCCCTAGAGGCACCCTCTGTCAAATCTGTCGCTATTTCTTCTGATATTTACCTCCATTCTTCCAAATTACACACACAGACAGACACTTAAAAAAATTTTTTTTAAATGTGCATTTATTCTGGGGAGACAGAGTGCAAGCAGGGGAGGGGCAAAGAGAGAGGGAGACACAGAATCCGAAGCAGGCTCCAGGCTCTGAGGTGTCAGCACAGAGCCCGACGCGGGGCTTGAACCCACGAAGCGTGGGATCATGACCTGGGCCAAAGTCGGACGCTCAGCCGACTCAGCCACCCAGGCGCCCCCAGACACATGTTTGGCTTTTTTTTTTTTTGAGTTTAGACATTACCTACTGATTTTTTTTTCTTATGTCAAACCTGGATTTTAGCTCACATATATACCCTCCTCTCCCCCTACCCCACCTCTTCCCAATATATCTCATTTTCCCCTATTCCCACCTGGACTGGCTGCTTGCTTCACAGCTGATATCTTTGGATTGACCTCCACTTCCTTATTCTGTTGGGTTTTCTGCATCCTGCAATCCTCTGTCATCTAGTTTCTTGGTTTGTACTCTCGCTTTTGTAGAACGCATCCTCTAGAAGCGTCTTGAGTCTGAGAATTTGGGGGGGAAGACACATACTGCACTGGCACACCTGAGACTGTCTTTATCGTGCACTTGCTTTGTAATTTGGTTGCATATCAAATTCTAATTTGAGAACTGTCTTCACTCAGAAGTTTGAATGCATTGTTCTTCCAGTATTGATTATCATTTCCCCACCCTTTGCAGGCACTCATGTTTGAATTTCCTCCTCTCTAATGAGCCACTTATCATTCCTCCACCCCCTTTCTACCTCTAAATACTGTGTTTCGGGGATGCAGATCTAACCTAGTGTTTCATTATCTATTGCTGCATGACAAACTACCCCAGAATACAGTGGCTTTAAACGATAACCGCATTCTTTTTTCTCAAGGTTCTGTGCGTTGGCTGGCCTCCACTCCACGAGATGTCATTTGAGACTGCGCTCAGCTGCGTGCTGGCCTGAGTTAAGGGGTGCTTGACTAAGCTGCAGTGCCCGAGATGATGCACTCACATGGCTGGCAACTGGTGCTGTTGGCTATGAGCTTAGTCAGGGCTCTCGGCCAGAGCGTCTTTGGTTCTCTTCCACGAGGCATCCCCATTGGCTTGGACTCTGACTGGATGGCACCTAGTTCCCAAAAGGAAGGACATGGATGCTGCCGGTCCTTTCAAAGCTTGTATTCAGCCAGCTCAGAATGTATACATCCTCTCACTGTATCCTATTGGTCAAGAGCAGTTGCAAGGCCAGCCGACACCCGAGGGGTGGGAAAATAAGCGCCAGGTGTTGGCGTGAGGAACAGGGCGAGCAGCTGAAGCAGGAAGTGCTTGTGAGCGGCCATCTTGGGAGATCAGCTCCCGCGTCGAGTTTCCTCAAAGACAGTTTGTGATCCTGCCCGTTGTTCTTCTTAGCGGTTGCGCATGATTTTCCAAGAGGAGAAGGGGACAAATAGTTTCACCATCTTGAAATCAGAAACCTATTCAACTGCTTAAAATTATTTGCTTATTCGACATCAAGAGATTATACTTATGAGGTTTTTTATTTATTTGGGGGGGAGAGGGGCAAAGGGAGGGGGGGAGAGAGAGAGAGAGAGAGAGAGAGAGAGAGAGAGAGAGAGAGAGAATCTTAAGCAGGCTCCATGCTCAGTGTGAAGCCCGACATGGGACTTAGTCCCACGACCCTGGGATCATGACCTGAGCTGAAATCAAGAGTCAGACACTCAACCAACTGAGCCACCCAGGCACCCCTACTTACAATTTTTTTTTTAATCCTTGTTGAGACTTGATTCTTCAGACTGCCGCCACAGGTTGTTACTCAACATTAATTAACCTTGGCTGCACAGAGCTGGCCAGTGAATTAAATTAAAAGGTGACAGAGAGTTGGGGAAGGAAGCTAACATCCATCCATCCATCCATCCATCCATTTATTTATTCATCCTTCATTTGTAAAGAGATGTTAAAATAGAACTTTTTCTATCTCAGTTTTAGCTAAGGCTACAAAAGCCTGAGAATAACATCTCCAATTCTAAAGTGGGACCCTTTTATAGAGGATGTGCAATGAGGTTTGTAGAGATTGGTTTTGTAGTCCATATCCCATCAGCAATCCTGAAGGTATAAAGAGGGTTGAAAATAAAGACATAGGGAGAAAGACCATTCCTGGAATAGAGAATTGTTGGGTCCTTATAGCCTGCTCTGTCACTTTTCCACCTCGCTTCTATTAGGGTGGTTCCCCCACACCTTATGTCAAATGAAAGGGATTAGAAGAGATCATCCTGAGGGCTCGATATGTGTCCCTTGAAGCTTAGGAGACGTAGAACACAGGAATCTGATTCTTGGCTGAGAAATCTAGAGTCTGTGTCTGTGGACCTGAGGAAGAAGAGGAGGGGAAGAGGGAGAGAGAGCGAGGGTAAGAGTAAAAGCAACTGAGGGGAAAAGGAAGGTGTACCGTTTTGCTGTTACGGATGATTTGCTTTTGTGCTTTGGGCTAGGTGGGTCTGTAGGGGAAAGTCATCTTGGAGACATCTTAAAAAAAGGACTCCATCCAAGAGGCTGTCTGGAGGGGGAGGCAAAGTGTCCCAGCAGAACGTGGAGCTCAGAATGCCAGGACTGCGAGGTGGAGTCCTAAGAGGCCAACCCGAAGGGTAGACTCACAGATTAATGGGATGGAATCGAGAGTCCAGAGGTAAACGCATTCACCATGATTTAAACCCTGGTCTCCTTGGCTCGATAACCCAAATACTCCCAACACAGTCCCTACACAGCCACCTTGAAGCCTGCAACTGCTCACCTGGGTTCCTTGCTGGGGGAAATCAGGCTGGATGCCTGAGGCTGTTAATTGCTGGCCGCCAGTGGATGAGCCCGCCCCATTCGCTGCAATTCAGTCCCCTGCCTTGCATTCTCATTTCCTACCTCCGTCCCCGTCCCCGTCTGCAGCTGGCCTAGGTCCTCCTGTTTCTGCGGGAGTAGAACAGCTGGGTTAACCCTTTCCTTCTGTTGGGGATCTCAAGGGAGGGCATGAGCCAAGGGCTGCTCCTGGAGAGGCCTGGCAATGCTTTTGCTCTTCATTAAAAGTTTATTTGCATTATACACTTCATTATATGCAATTGGGTTTCTTATATGGCACTCCAGTGCATAAATGACTCCCTAGACGCGTTTGTGAGTTTCCATTGTTATAATATAAAGGCTGGCCAAGTCACAAGGCAGACATGTTTTAAACTATTCAATTATTCCCAGTACGATCACCAAATCCAGGGGAGGTTTGACTTGACACCCTCCACAGGACTGCTTGCTGGACAGCGTCAGTATTTCTATTGGTCAAAACCTTTCAGTTTTTGAATATGAGTCGTCAGGACGTTGGAAAAGGCCACGGGTAGACAGCTACTCCCCTTTTCAATTCATTATGAATTGACTTGTACCTGTTGTACCGCGGGCTAGTTTACGCAATATAAATGGAGATCCTGGAAAGGCTGATAGTTTGATAGCGAGAAGATGATGGGGCCATGGGTATTGTGTCCTTTTAAGGGCTGGTGAGGAGACAGGCCGTCATGTATTCGTTCACTCGCTCACTCATTTTCAACCGACGCTGAGCGTTGACTGTGTCCTCGGCACAGTACTAAGGCCCTAGCAGCATCGGGACGCATGTAAGATGTGATGCCGACCCTCAAAGAGCGCGCTGTGCAGCGGGGCAACAGGTAAATGTACGATTTCGTTGTAGTGAAGTATCTGCCGTGGGAGAGGGACGTTCAGAGTATTATGAGAAAACAGACGAGAGAGCGGTGCCTGAAGAGAAGACGGTTGATGAAGAGCCATTTGTTAAAGCCAGTACTTTTCTTAGCAGAAAGGCGTTTCGCTTTGGGGAAAGTGGGTGTTCAACTGGCTGGGATAGAGGTGGCCCCCTGGGTGCCCTGGGAACCCCCATACTGTATGTGGCAGAATTGCTGCCAGTCTGGTACCCTGCGCCGAGGAGGGCTGACTTCTTCAGGTGCCCGGGCCCGTTATGTGAGCACGAAGGACGTTTCTGTTCTCCCCAGTGAAGTGACGACGTCGCGTCACTTGCCGTAGCCTCTTGGTCCTGCCCCTGCTCTCCATCACCTCTGCCACCATTAAGGTCCTTATTAAGCATCCCTCCTGGGCAAGGGTGGCAGCCTTCGAGCCACTCTCTCCCTTGTCAGAGGACTCAGGTGAAGGAAAGGGCCGTGGCCGTGGACGCGGGGACCTGTTTCGCGGTAGGCAGCCCTCTCCTGGGCCTCTGCTCGAGGCAGTTCGCGAACCAGCCCGTGAGCCGGAACCCAGACAGAATGGCTTAGCTTTTCTCTGTTTTCGGGACCCAGAGAGACATCACATTTGCCGGTGGACACTAGAGAAGTGGGTCTGAGAGCACAGATGTTTCATTCCTATTATCCAAAGGAGAGCTGGAGGTCCCCGGGCTCCTGATTGGTGGGAGGGTCAGGGTCAGTGACATTGTCATCCCAGCTCAACCATTTGCTAGCTGTTGGGACCTTGGGCAAGATACTTAACCTCTATCTGACTATGGTTCTTTTTATTTTTATTTTTTAACGTTAACATGGGAATAAAAATAAATTAATAAAAACTTAAATTCGGTTTTTAAAAAAATTAAAACTGAACTTTATGAAAACCTCAGAGAATTGTGAGGATTACGTGAGGTGATGCACAGGAAGCAATCGGAATAGTGACTTGTATAGTAACGAGAGTTTTTACGTTTATTGTTTTTGATATTATGGAGAGCAAGTAGCTTTGTTATGATTATTTCTCCGATTTAAAAAAAAACCAATAATTTCCATATTGATAGAAGCTTCTAAAACTGTTTGATTTTTTGAGAGAGAGAGAGCGCAGAAGGGGCAGAGAGAGAGGGAGAGGGAGAGTCCCAAGCAGGCTCCGTGCTGTCAGTCCAGAGCCCCACCCAGGGCTCGATCCCATGACCTGTGAGATCATGACCTGAGACAAAATCGAGAGTCGGATGCTGAACCGACTGAGCCACCCAGATGCTCCTATTTATTTTTGAGAGAGAGAGAGACAGAGGGGGAAAGAGAGCATGAGCGGAGGAGGGGCAGAGAGGGAGAGGGAGACCCAGAATCCCAAGCAGGCTGTCCGCGCAGAGCCCGAAGCGGGGCTCTAGTTCACCAACCGGGAGATCGTGGCCTGAGCCGAAGTCAGACACTTAACCGACTGAGCCACCCAAACACCCTGATAGAAGCTTCTGGTGGTGTTTTAGGGTTACCAAGCAGCCAGAGCCTCCCGTGCAGGGTACAAACGCTTCCCGGCTCGGAAACACAGCGTGCTCTGTTGCCGAAATGTATTTAGCTCTATTTCCCAGGGACGTTCCGTTACTGCGGGTTCTTTCTCAGAGCTTGATCACGTTCAGAAATGGCAATATGGTTGTGTCACTTTCTTTCCGCCGTGGAGGAACGGACACGAGCAGAAATGGGGGACGGTTTTCGGGGAATGCTCTCGAAGGCCATGCGAGCTGAGGCTGTGGCCAACAGGGAATATTGAGGTTTCTGGGGGGCTGTTTCAGGGCCAATAACAAAGCGGAGTGTTTTGAGTCCGGTTCTCCCAGGGGGCTCCTACCCTTGTAATTACTCATTTGGTGTCCTCCGAAGCGTCTTCCCCGCCTGTGCTTTCTTCTAGAAGGGAGTCACGGTTTCTTGTGGGTCTGGTTCATGTAGGATGGGAACTATCCACTGCTTCAAGTAAGGCCAGAGTCTGGGAGTCCCCCGTTCCTTAGAAACTAACTCTAAAGAGATGGGGGCAGGGTGAGAGGAGGGGCATTCTAGCTAATCCATGGTGATTTATACTTGGGTATGTCATCAGAAGGGTTCAACTCAAGGTGAGGTGATGGACCTACCATGACCTATCGGCCTTGTTATGTCATCACAAGGAACAGCTTTTGCCCAGATCGTGGTGGATTTCTTCCTAGTGATTCGCACGTTCCCCGGGAGCCTCTCACTTGGCGGAACTCTCTGTAATCTTCCAAATGCGTCAGTGGCAATTTAGTAACACACACAGGTCGGGGCGCGGGTGTGTTTAAGCAAGCGCTTTGGCTCAGGCCTCTCTTCATTTCCCTTGGGACAAAATCACGCCTTTCTCAAAGGGGAGGAGGGCAAGTCTGGCCCGAAGGTCGCCATCGCGGGTGTGCATATTTCTGCACAAAGGAGAGTGAGATCCAAGGAGAGCGGCCCCCACCAAGAGTAGGAATAGGCTGAAAAGGCACCTGACGTCTCCTGTGTTTAGAGGAAATTTCCCAATGCGACCCTTCGCCCCCAGTTGCAGTGACAGGAGGGGCCAGCGGTAGCTTCACGGTGTAATACCCGGATGCTCGTCTACTTGTTGCGGGGGGGGGGGGGGGGGAGAGAACAACGCGTATTTAGCAGAGGCAGCCCTTTATTTGATTAGCCCGGCTGTAAAGATTTCTTGTCTTTCGCAGCAACGCGGCTGTAAGAGAGGGCCTGGCACCTGAAGGCCAGCTCCTACTGGGACTAATTCCATCCAGACAGCTCCAAGTGCGTTCATTAGGGGCTGATTAGGTTTCACACAGGTGGGGAAGGTTAGGGGCACAGATAGGGAGGCGGCGCCGATGAAACATCATCTGTTTCCCAAGGGAGGAAAGGAACCGGCTCCGCGCTCCTGGAGGGATGCCTGGCGGCGGCTGCTGGAGCTCCCATCCCCTCCTTTAAGGGCAGGCCTCAGAACAAGTTGGGGAGAAGTAAGAACACAGAAAATAATCTATCTGAAGGCTGTCGAAAGAGATGCTAAGTTCCTAACCATCGCACTCAGGCTTGCGGATCAGAATGAAGGGGAGAGGTTTTTTTTTGTTTTTTGTTTTTTTGCCCCCTAAGGCAAGCATTGTACTCAGCCTGAAAATAGAACGCTACACCGATTCCTTTTCATTGTAAGGACTTTTTCTTTTCCTCCCCCACGGCAAGCAGCCTCCCCGGTTAGCCAGCTCTTCCAAGGCACTTTAATATGGTTTTGTTTGGGACCAAAGAATGCAAATGAGCTGAAATGCAGATTCCCCTCCGCTAACAAAATAAACAGCCTGGAGGCGCCTGGGGGGGGGGAGGGGCAGCAGTTGCGGGAGGGAGCCGAGGGGCACTCGAGTTCACCTGATAAGGGGTCCCCGCCACTTTGTTGCCGCCAGCCTCCCGGAGCACCCCACCCCACCACCTGGCCTTGCCCCATTCACCACTCCTCTCCCCTGCCCGCCGCCGGAGAAAACTTTCCTGCCCAGCAGGTGGTGGGGGTGGGGAGGGGGGCCCAGAGTGTGTGCAAAGCGCGTCCCCCCCCTTCCCCTCTTCAATTCATGACCTCACTGGTGAAGAGCCCCATCTTTATTATTGTTAGAGCTCAGCAAAGCCAGCTGGAAGCCAATCAGCGTGACTCCCCCCCCCCCCCCGCCCCCCACCCCCCCACCCCGGGCAAATGAGGGGAGCGGGCGGCCTGGTCCTAGAGTGATGGCCAGCGAGCCGGTCTGGGGCTTCAGTTCTGTGGGTGCAGTGAGATGTGCGGCCCCCGGGGCTGGGGCCCGGCGGGGGGGGGGGGGAGAGGGGGGGATGGATCCTCCGGGGCGGCGTCGTTGTACTTCTGGGGGAGCCCGTCCCCCGCTTGCTGCAGGGGCAGCTGCAGTGGGGGAAGGGCCGCCCATCACCGCTCTCAGACACAAAGGGCCCCCCGGAGACTCCTTGACTCTGGATGGCTAACCTCCCAGCCTCCTTCCCGAAGCACAGCGGTCCTGCCTGCTTCTGGATAGGGCCACTTTATCTATGTGCGGGGGACATCGCCTCGGCAGAAGTGTTTCCCAGATCAGAAGCCAGCTTTCCAATGAGGCCGGCCCCACCCGGCCGCTCTTGGCCCGTGCCTGGAGAGGCTCCCCTTAATCTGGCACTCAAGACCCTCGCCACGCCACGCTCGCTGTCCCCCCCCCCCCCCCACCTCTTGCCTGGCCCCCAAGGGACCCAGATGTAGCGCCAGGGGCTGTCCTCCAGCCCTGCCGAGCGTAGCCCCACCCCCACATTTGGACACATGTCATTTCTTCTGACCCCGGTGCCCCATTCACTATGTCTGTCCTTCAAAGGCCACCTAAGCCTTCCTTAACCCCGTGGGCCCATTCAGAACCTGTTCCTCCCCTGGACACCTCTGGCATTGGTGGCCTCTCTGCCTTTGGGGCCCTTAGCCTACATCTTCTGGAATGCTGCGTGTGCGTCTCTCATGATCCTCTCACCTCTACCAACCGATGGCCAGCTCTCCGAGGGCCGAGCTTTTTCTGATCTCCCTTATAGAACATCTGGGGTACTAAGAAGCTGGTAGGGGCCCAGTAAATAGCAATTCTATTTGACCACCTGTCGGTTAGCAGCCCCTGAGAGCCCGGCTGAATGTTGGTTTTTTCCCTGTCCGGGGCCTTCGCTTACCACGAAAGGGGAAGAGAAACTAAAGGCTGTGTGTGTGTGTGGCTCACACACATACATATCTACCTCATTTATTCCTTTCAGTGATTTCGTGAGGGTCGTTATTCCCATTGCATAGACAAGGGAAACCAAGGCGCGGAGAGTGAAACTTGCCTAGGTGTCCGCAGCTAGGAAGGTGCCGTGTTGGATTTGACTCCAGGGTGGTCTGATGCCAAAGCCAAAGCGTTTTCGTGCTATCATCCTGCCTTCCTGACTCTGAAGTACCGGGCTCCAGGTGGGCGGTGGGTGGTGGGCGGTGGGGGTTGGGAGTGGAGGTGGGGCACCGTAGTTTCCAAAGAATAGACGTTAAGTTTTTATTATGCAGTCCCATGTGAATCAATAAGCATTCGGTAGGTTCGAAAGCATTTGATCCATACTGTGTTGGATACTGGGAGGGACACGGAGAAGAACGAGGCTTCTAGGAGCTCTCATTCTCACACAGGAGGAAATACCTATTGCACCAAAATCTGAGAAAAAGCAGGCTCTGAGGGGCGCCTGGGTGACTCAGTCGGGGAAGCATCCGACGCGTGATTTCAGCTCAGGTCATGATCTCGCGGTTCGTGAGATCGAGCCCCACTGTCAGGGCAGAGCCTGCTTGGGGTTCTCTCTCTCCCTTTCTCTCTGCCCCTTCCCCACTCATGCTCTCTCTCTCTCTCTCTCTCAAAATAAACTAAAACAAAACAAAACAAAACAAAAACAAAAAACAAAAAAACAAACACCCGGCTCTGACAGTGAGCTATAGGTTTATGAGGAAATGAAAGAGGGATCAATTTTGACTGAAATTGTTGAGAAAGTCATCTTGGAAAAGGCGTAATTTTAGTTGAGTTTCCGTGGAAGGGTCAGATTTTTATAAGGAGAGAGAGAGAGAGAGAGAACCCCCAAGACTAGGGGACATTGAGAGCAGAGAGACTAAAGTTGGGAGGGTCCTAGAAGTATGTATGAGGACGTATTTGTTCTAGAGCCCAGAACCATTGGCTGAGTAGTGTTGTGGTCAAAAAATCCTAGGCCATACTCTGTCTACAAATAAGTGAGAGAGATTCTTGATCTCAGTGATGACAGTACCTGAAGTCTTCAACTCGAGTGGCCCAGAGCCCCCTGCAGTAGCCTAGGGACTTCTCTTTGGACTCGGTGGCTTAGTGTAGGATCTTGGACTTCTCAGTCTCCTGAACGGTGAGAAATCGATGTTTGCTCTTTCACCCACCCAGTCAATGATAGGCTGTTACAGCAACCTGAACGAAGACAGCAACCCCGGTACTAAGTGGGGTATAACAAATACCTAAAAATATGGAAGTGGCTTTGGAAGTGGCTACTTGGGTAGAGCCTGCAAGAGTTCGGAGGTGCATTCTAGAAAAAGCCTGTGTTGCCAGGAACAGACCATTGAGGGCGATTCCGGTAGAGGTCCGGAAAGAAAAGAGGATAGCGTCAATCTACTGAGAAAATACCTGAGTGATACCGACCAGAATGTTGGTAGAAATGTGGATGGTAAAAGATATTCTGACGAGCTCTAAGAGGGAAACGAGGAGCAAGTTATTGGCAGATGAGGAAAACAAGGCCGTCCTTGTTACAAAGTGGCAAAGGACTTGGCTGAATTGTACTCATGTCCCAGTGTCTTGTGGAAGGTGGTCCTGGTGAGCTATGAAAGTGAATTATTTAGCTGAGGAAATTTCTGAGCAAAGCTTAGTCCATATTGCAAAATGGAGAAAACTAATGGCGTGGTCCAGCCACCATTTGATAAGGCGATTAGTGTGGACCAGCCCTCCCAATAGAAGCCAGGCACTATTCTTCAGGACGATGGAAGAATGACCCTGCAGGTGATGCAGAGCCGGTCAGGGAGTGCACAGCCAGGAGACGCGGCTGCCTCTATTTAGGTTTCAAAGGCCAAGGGCAAGGCCTCAGGCCAGGAGAGCGGCAGGCACAGGACTCCGAGCTGGGAGAGCCGCAGGTGTGAGTCCCCAGCCTGTGGGAGCTGTGGGGCTCTTGGCGAGTGCCGTGCGGGTGGGGGCCCGTGCAGAGAACCGCCACATATCCCAGCCTGCCTTCTTGGGGTGGTGTTACTACCCCAGTGGATCCGGAAGGTAGAACATCCAGCCAAAGCGGGTCATTCTGGAGCCTTAAGATTTAATGTTGTTTGCCCTGTTTGGCTGGGGACTTCACCTGAGAGCTGTGATCCCTTTCTTCTTTCCCGTCTGTCCCTTGTCGATCCTAGGCCTCTTTTGGAAGCACAGAACTTCTTGGCTTCACGGTTCACAGCTCAAGAGGAATTGCCTCAGGATTAATCCTAGCTGAGGTCTCGGCCATGTCTGATTTAAATACTTAGATGAGACGTTGGGCTTAACACTTCAGAGTTAATGCCGGAACAAGTTAAGACGGGTAGGGCTGTCCGGGGTGGCATGGACGTATTTTGCGTGTAAGAAGGACATGCATCGTGGGAGGAGAGGGGTGGCGTGGCGTGGGCCGAATATGTATGCCCCCCCCCCAAACTTCACAAGGTGAAATCCTAACCCCGCAGTGTGATGGTGTTAGGAGGTGGGGGGCCGTTGGGGGTGATTAAGTCACGGGGGTGGAGCCCTCATGAATGGGATGAGTGCCTTTATAAAAGAGGCCCCAGAGACCCGTCTCCCCCCCCCTTCCTCTGAGGGAAGACACGGCAAGAATACAGCCATCCATGAACACGGAAGTGGGCTTCCATCAGACACGGAATCTGCCAGCACCTTAATCTTGAAGTCCAGCACTAAGAAATGTTGGTTACTTAAACCACTCAATCAGTGGTATTCTGTTCTCGCCCCACACACTGACTAAGACAGTACGTACGTGGGCGGGGGGGGGGGGGGAGGGTCTGGCTTCTCTAGGATGGGCAATCCTGGTTGTTCTCCTAATTGCCCGTCTCCAAGCTAGAGGGTGTGTCCTGGAAAAAGCAGAGGCTTTGGAGTCAGACGGACGTGTGCTTGAGACCTCAGCTGCGGAACTTGGCAGCTGCGTGGTCTTGAACAAGTTGTTTTGCCTCTTGACGCCTCATTTCCTTCATCTGTAAAATGAGGATAGTAAGAGCTTCCCTGCTAGGCTATTGTGTGGGTTAAAACAGATACCATATATATGGTAATTGGCTCAGATCACATATAAACGGTAAGCCCTCAATATATAAAACTGATTAGTTACCTCCTCAGTGGACAGAGTCAAAACTGACCAGCCACAGGAGGTTTATCTTTTTAAGGTAATTGCTTGCTGCTAAGCTCCTTTTTTTTTTTTTTTTTTTTGAGAGAGAGTGAGAGAGAGAGCGAGGAGAGCAGGGGAGGGGGCAGAGAGAGAGAGAGAGAGGGAGACAGAGAATCCCAAGCAGGCTCTGCACAATTGCGGAGAGCCCAACATGGGGCTTGAACCCATGAACCGTGAGGTCATGACATGAGCTGAAATCGAGAGTTGGGGGGCACCTGGGCGGCCCGGTCGGTTGAGCGTCCGACTCCGTCTCAAGTCATGATCTCGTGATTTGTGAGTTTGAGCCCCGCGTTGGGCTCTGTGCTGACAGCTCGGGGCCTGGAGCTTGCTTCGGATTCTGTGTCTCTCCATCTCTCGGCCCCTCCCCTGCTCATGTCTCTCTGTCTCTCAATAAATAAACATTAAAAAATTAGAAAAAAAAAAGAGTTGGATGTGTAAACCGACTGAGCCACCCAGGCACCCCAAGTGCTAAGCTCTTGAAAGGAGCATCTTATGGGAGACTGAGAGGGCGAGATACTCAGTGCTTACAGTGAGCTTGAAATATAGCTTTGGTCAGGTCCTGAGAGGCTTGAAACTTGCTTGAGATCCAACAGAGAGGAGAGGCTAGTGTTTAATTCATTTTAGATGAAAATATAATATGTTTTACATTTATTTATTTTTGAGGAGAGAGAGAGTGTGAACGGGGGAGGGACAGAGAGAGAAGGAGACACAGAATCTGAAGCAGGCTCCAGGCTCTGAGCAAGATGTCAGCACAGAGCCTGACGCGGGGCTCGAACCCACGAACCGCAAGATCGTGACCTGAGCCGGAGTCAGACGCTCAACCGACCGAGCCACCCAGGCGCCCCATTTTAGGTGAAAATATAAATCTCTACCTTGGAATTGCTATTTCGTTTCCTTTCGCCCTTCTACAGTTTGAAACCAAATCCTTAACGGTTGCTTTATGCTCACCCAGTCAACCAGCATTTATGTAAAAGTTCAGCCTTCTATCAGACTTAGGTTTGCGTCTTCATTAAGCATATATTTGCCGAGCACCCTGCCAGCTCCTGGGATCCTTCTTTCTAGTGGCTCACACGGGTTTGCCGAAGCCCAGGAAAGTCTCTGGTTAAATGGCATGACAATCTTTGTGCCCTAAATTTGACCGCAAGATTTTTAGAGATGCCTCCGTCTTGTGAGAGCAGGCAGCTGCCTCCATGGCTCTACTGGAGGGACATGGAAAATAAGTCTACCCTGAAATATCCCTTTCTTCATTAGCAAGCTCAAAACCTCTCCCCTTAGTGTTACCAAGAAGGTCAATAGCAAGGAGGGAGCGTTATCTTTTTTTGTAGAAAGATGCGGGTGACAAAAAATATTTTATCTTTCCTATTAACATGGTAGCCCAGGTTCCTTGGTCTACTCAGCTGGGTGGAAGCTTGGCCTCTGTGGGGGCAAGATGGCTGATGCCACCCGAGTTGGGGGCTAGGGAATAGAATACTCGTGGAGCAACCGTGAGATAAGAAGGAATGGAAAAGATTCCTGTAGAGCAGAGCCCGAGGACAAATGTGATCTACTTCATAATCTTGCTTCCAGATGACCCTGTGGGTGAGCCTCTCTTGCAGGAAGGCAAAATGTAGTCTGAATAACTTCAGGTTCAAATCACTGAAACCAATACTTTGGGACCGTTGCCTACTGTTTCTGTATGAATTGAGTGCTACTTTCTTTGTTTGTTCTATGACGTAAGTGCATTCATGGTGCTCTCTTTACAAACATCATCAGTATTATCACCTAAACTTAAGTTCAGAGGTCAAGGTGGCCTTGTCCATAAAAAAAAAAAAAAAAAAACAAACAAAAAAAAAACCAAACCAAAACAAAACAAAAAACGTTGCCAAAAATCTTCTCAGATCTGGAGGAACTTATCTTCCAAAGTTCTAGGGAGGGAGTTTTCCTTCCTCTGAAATTCATCTGGGCAAAGTGAGAAGTTGAAAATGGGCGTGAATGATCCTCCATTACACATGTGTCAACCTTATCCCCGCCCCCCCCTTGCTGGCCACGGCTCTAAATATATAAAGACATCAGGGTACAGGCAAAAGGAGACAGAGAACTCTAGAGAAAGCCAGGACAGACAAATGCGTGGGGGGCAGGGCAGAGAGAGAATGTGCTAAGGGAGGGGACGAGAAAGAGTCAGAACCAAGGGAATGGGAAGAGCTGTAAGGCGATATTTTGTTATATGCCAGGTGTTGTTAGAGGTGCAGATGATGTAGCAGTAAACAAAACACGCATAATCCTTGCTCTCATGGAGCTTACCATTCGGGGGGGGGGGGTAAAAAATAAATAAGATAACTCGCTGAAATACATAGTAAGTGTCAGGTACGATGAAAAAAACTCAACCACGCAAGAAGAATAGCAGCATGGGCCAGGGACTTGCTCTTAATTTGTTTTTAAGTTTATTTCTTTATTTTGAGAGAGAGTGCTTGCAAGCAGGGGAGGGGGCGGAGAGAGAGAGAGAAAGAGAGAGAGCGATCCCAAGCGGGCTTTATGCAGTCAGCACCAAGCCCGATGTGGGGCTCGGTCCCCACAAACCGTGAGCTCATGACCTGAGCCGAAACCAAGAGGCGAAGGCTCAAATGACTGAGCCGCCCAGGTGCCCCAGAGTAGTAGACTTTTTTTTTTTTATCAGAGTTTTGTTTTGAGTCATTTTCAGATCTCAGTTCCTTGCTACAGGATAGTTTGAAGTCACTCCATTTGTCCAGCCAGTCTTGTCATATGAATTTATTGAAACAGGTCACCATTCTGGTCTTGGAGCCTTCTGTTATGTTCCCGGGGCACATGCGCCCAGATGAGAAATATCCAGAACACAGAGACTGTGAGGGAATATAATGGATATGAAGCTAAAAGAGACATTTGAAGGCAGGTGATAGAGGGGTTTTAAGGTCAGGCCAAGGACTTGAGACTTAACCCCTGTCGAAAGGGCAGCCTTTCTAGATTTCTCAAGAGAGAGGTGATGTTATCAGATTTATTTCCTCAGGAAAATAAGTGAGGCAAGATTGTGTAGGATAGAAGGTGGTGAGTAACTGGTGGCAGTAGGACGTTTTTACTAAATAATTTTAAGATTGCAGGCAAGAGCAGAAATGGGCCGTGGCCGTGAACGTGCAGAAAGACGGGGCATGGGCAACGCAAGCTATCGGAGAGGTTAGAATCCGCACGATTTGGTGGCCAATTGGCACTGTGTGGGAAGAGAAGATAAGGGAGTCCAAATGATTTCGAACATTCTGGGCTGGTGAGTACCATGATCTGAGATAGGAACCACCATGGGAGGAGGAATCCTGGTGCAGCAGGAGGCAATGGGGGTGTGTATTTAAGAGATGGGTTAGGTTTAGGGGCGCCGGGGTGACTCAGTCAGTGGAGCATCCGACTTCAGCTCCGGTCATGATATCATGCTTCATGAGTTCAAGCCCCATATCGGTCTCTCTGCTGTCAGTGCAGAACCTGCTTTGGATTTTCTGTCCCCCTCTCTCTGTCCCTCCCCGCCCCTCAAAAATGAATGAACACCTAAAAGAGAGGGGTTAGGTTTAGAGGTCTAGATATGTCCGTGGAGACAAAATCCCCTTCTTCTGTGGGGCTGACGTCCTAACTGGAGTGAGGTGGGGGGCATTGATAAACAAAAACAAAATAAGTAAATTATAAATCATAACAGAAGTGCTATGGAAGAATTCATTGAGATCAAGGGAATGCCTATGACGACTGCAGAAGAGAGGGATTCAGAGGGAGAGTGAGGAGGGAGAAGCAAAGAGGGCTGAGGGCAGACCCTTTGGGACATTGACGTTAAGCGTCTGATGGCGAAATAACAGTGATTAATCCGCAGAGGAGATGAAAAGTGAAGTAGAAAGGCTGAGAGGAGTACAGGGTGAAGGGAGGAAAATGTTTCAATCAGAGGGTATCAGTGTCAAATGACACCAGGGGGTCAGAAACGACGAAGGCAGAGATGAGGCCATTGAGATCAGAAACTAAGAGGCCATCGGTGAAGTGACAGAAACAGAAGCCGACTCATTCGGGTGACATTCATTCACAGTATGATACACAGTTGTAGGAGTTCAGAAAATAAAAGGTAGAGTTGGGATTGTATCTCGGGTTGGCAAGAAATCAAGTTATGGGGAGCATTTTTGGTTGGGGGATGGTGGGGTGAGGAAGATACGGGCGTATCTGCTGGCCGGGAGCAAGGACCCAATGGGAAGGGAGAGTGTGATCACTTAAGAGGATGGAAATTGCTACATGATGAGAGAACCAAGAGTCTAAGAAGGATTTATCTTTTAAAGCTAAAAAACATTGTTGGGGTTAACATCGGAAGAAAACACCAACTATAACAGGAGACAAGGCAAGCGGAAGTTGAGTGACGATATGGGAAGATTATGGTAGAAGGAAACTGAAGACGTTTGCATTTTATAACGTCACAGTTCAAGAGGCATGAAAGGGGTCAGGAAAACAATTGCGAAGAGACAAATACGAGGATTGGGCAGCATTGTTCTGGGTCCGACTGAGGTTGTATCTCCGAGTGTGTGATGTGATCACCCAGCATGATGAGTTGCATGTGTGTTCATTAGGCTCTTTTATAGATGCGAAGGATTAAAATAGGGTCGCCTGGGTGGCTCAGTTGGTTAAGCGTCCGACTCTTGACGACGGCTCAGGACGTGATCTCACAGGTTCGTGAGATCGAGCCCTGCGTAGTCAGCGTGGAGCTTACTTGGGATTCTCTCTCTCCCTCTCTGCCCCTCCCCTGTGTGCCTGCGTGCGTGCTCTCTCTCTCAAAATAAATAAATAAACTTAAAAAAATAATAAAAAATAAAACAACGAGTACATCAAGGATTGAGTTTAGCACAGAAGTCTCAGACAGAGGATGAAATTAGGGAAAATAGATTATCGTTGCATTTGGAGTCAAAATGGCTGCCTCTGGTTTCCAGAATGGGTGGAAATGGAGGTGAAAGCAAGTGGTATTAGGAGACTACAATAAGGGGGTATACATATACGAGTGGAAAGTCCAATGGGGTAGAAGATATGTTTGGTGGGAGTGAAGGAGAGCAGAACTGGAAGACTCCCATTGCAGATGGAGGTAAGAGAGGGCATTTGTTTTTGTTTTTCATTTTTTTAAACATTTATTTATTTTTGAGAGACAGAGACAGGGCGTGAACAGGAGAGGGGCAGAGAAAGAAGGAGAGGCAGAATCCGAAGCAGGCTCCAGGCTCTGAGCTGTCAGCACAGAGCCCGACGCAGGGCTCGAACTCACGAACCGGGAGATGATGACCTGAGCCCAAGTCAGACGCTTAACCGACTGACCCACCCAGGTGCCCCAAGAGAGGGCATTTGTAAGGTTTCAGATTTCAAGGTTAGGACCATCTCAGGTAATAGCAAAGTCATGGTGTGGCTGCTAAGTTGCTTGCTCAAGTATAAAGCTCAAGTATGATGATGAAGGTCATTGGAATAAGGGAGGTTGCAATATTGTGATTTATAAGAAATAAGTATTTGGTCATTCAGATCTCTGATATGTATTTG
This sequence comes from Panthera pardus, assembly GCF_024362965.1. Taxonomy (NCBI): domain Eukaryota; kingdom Metazoa; phylum Chordata; class Mammalia; order Carnivora; family Felidae; genus Panthera; species Panthera pardus. Next base: position 8,886,973 of record NW_026526843.1, read on the forward strand.
TCCACGGTCCCTGGCTCATAGGTCCCCTCAACCCTTGGAATATCCTGAACGACGAGAGTGATGAGAACATCTTTTGTTATAATATTTGGTCTCTTGCTTCAGGAACTGAGAAGTTTCTGAAATTGCTTCAGAGCCATAAAAGTGAGATGGGTGTCTTGTCATTTGTAACAAGTCCCTTTCCCCCATGACTGGGTTTATGTTCATGAGGTGACTTTCAGAAAAGCACCTTCGGATGGGGGGTGGGTTCCCAGGGGAACCAACTGTGAATAGAGGGTTGGAACTTTCAGTCCCACCCCCCGATGTGAGGGAGGAGAGGGGCTAGTGGTTGAATCGTTGGCCAACGGCTAATGATTTAATCAATCACGCCTATGTTATGAAGCCTGCATAAAAACCCAAAGGACTGGGTTCAGAGAGTTTCCACATTGGTGAACACATGGAGATCGGGAAGAGTGGAGGCCTGGGGAGGGCATGAAAGTTTCGTGTCCTTTCCCCAGATCTCTTCATCTGTCTGTCAATTCATACCGTTTCTCATATCCTTTACTGGTAAACAGAACTGTGTCCCTGAATTCTGTGAGCCGCTCTAGCAAATAAATCGAACCTAAAGAGGTCGTTGAAACTTCCAATCTGTATCCAATCAGTCAGAAGCACAGGTAATAAGTAGCCTGGGGCTCCCAACTAATGTCTGAAGTGGGGGTTGGGGGGAATTCTGGTAGGACTGAACCCTTAACCTATGGAATCGGATGCTAGCTCTGGGTGGATAGTGTCAGGATTGAGTTGAATTCTCAGACACACTGTTGGTGTCCAAGAGCTATTTGGTGTTGTGGCAGGGAGAACTGTCCCCACCCCATTGGAATTGGGTCTGGGAACACCAACTCTAAAACTGAGGTCAAGGCCAGGGTCATGAGTGAGTCATCCACAGGAAGATTGAAGTTGTCCAAGACGGTAAGAGGAGGGGATATGATGGAAAGACTGTGGTGATGTGTGTTCCAGAATGTTCGGTGAATGCAAGGGAGTGGCTGTGAGGGAGATCTGGAGATGACCCTGAAGGAACGTTCATCTGCCAGATGCCGAGGGCTTCCAAAGAGGAGTTATCGGTGAGAAGGAATCTAGAAGGTACGGTGTGGAAGCTGGAAGCTCCCGCCAGTTTTCTGTACCTCCGGATACATGGAGTGTGGACGAATGAAGGGGACTGGAGGGTGTGGCTGCTCAGGCAGTTGGTGAACCCTCCTGGAAGGTTCTTCTCAGGGAAGCCCATCGGCGCTTATTGGCGGGAGCTTGGGTTGTGGCTGAGGCCTGGTCGCATTGCTTATAACGACGAGGCTTCTGGCTGTGGAACGGAGTCCACGTTTGAAGGCAACGTGAACGTTTCCCGTTAGTTGACGGAACGGATGAAATCGTTCATGAGGTGGTCTGTTCTGAAACCGTAGTTAAGTGGGCGGTGCCGGCAGCGTTCCTGACGGCGATCCCCCCCCCCCCGAGATTTTTGAGGGGGGCCTGGGAGAAGGTTGAGGGTGTCCACAAAAGCGGCCAACGGTGCCGCCAAGCCGAAAACTCATCGGCGTTGCGTGTTTGGCTGTTCGGAGCTTTGTTGGCCGCTTTGTTTCTTTCTGTATTTGTTCGGCTCGCTCCACCATTTCCCCTTCCGGACAGGAGGCGAATATGAATATAGGCAATATTAATTAAAATACCCTCAAACCTCAAAGTCTCAGAACGTAAACGAGTATAACGTATACTGGCTGAACATGTGTGCGTGTAATAGGGTCAATAGTGAAAGCCCCTGCTGCGAGAAGGCATAGCAAAGCATTTTTCGCAGACTTACTTCTGGGATCACTAATGATTAATTAGTGTGTATCATAATGTAAAGCAAATGTCACCCTAGCTACCTGGGGTTGCTGTCATGCGAGAGTGGAGCGAGTTCCCGTTGATCACCAACAGTAAAATGAAAACTGCCTGCCATCTTGTGGAAGACAGTGGGTATCTCACACCCAGCGCGGGGTTGGGGGGGGCGGTGGTGGAAAGCAGGCAAGTCTCTCAGCTTCTCGCAAGCTCTCTTGGGGGGTCTTCACGGACGCACTGTTTCCTGTAGGTAAGTGTGGCCAGAATTGAAATCGAAAAGACTGACCTCCCAATGCAAAATCGCACCATCGTTATCTCCTGTCTCGGCACCTATTTCGAAACTGAGGCACCGAGCGCCAACCGTAAAGGGACCGTGTCTTTCCATCGGGTGGCGGCTTCCTGAAGCGCTGTGAGTTGGCCTGACCCGCTCAGTTTGTGGGCTAGCCCCGGGAGAAATTGCAGCTGAATGGGCACTTCAGATGGCCAGCTCAGAGGCAGAGTACAGGCTACGAAACAGGGGGCTGAATGCCAAGCCGGTGGTTCACGTATTTTTTCCACCGGAGCAGCGTTCTCGGCGCATTCAGGAGTTTAACCTGCTCCTCGGGGGCCCCTCAAATGGCTCTGCTCAGGCAGCCGTCAGCTCAGTTGATTACTGTAACTCGCTCAATCCCAGGAAAATGTGTGTCCTGGGGAACAAATAGTTATTCCCTAACTCCGATCACAATTGAGAAAACAATCGAATCAGTAAAGGGCCGCTTGGAGGAGACAGGTGAGCAGAGCAATGGAAGGAATTGGTGTTTGGAAAAGGAGGAAAATGAGCCCGTCTGCATGTTTTTTTAACAGGTGGTTTTGGTCAATTTGAGGTGGGCAGGAGTTAAGTGGCTGTTTCGTGAAATTGACGGGTCAATTTAGTCAAAATGGTCAATTTGGTAAACTTGTACCGACCCAGTCAGAGTCTTTTTCAGAGATACCTAGATCCAATCCTGTCTTATAGCCCCAGTCCTTAGCCCTTAGGTGCATTCTCTCTCTCTCTCTCTCTCTCTCTCTCTCTCTCTCTCTCTCTCGACTTCATATATCAAATGGACTTCTGAGTTTCAAGTTCATAGTATTCCTGACTTTCTTATAGTAGTGCAGGAGCTAATCTTAGTGATACTAAAATTTATTTTAAAAATATGGAAGGAGGGTCGCCTGGGTGGCTCAGTCGGTTGGGCGTCCGACTTCTGCTCAGGTCACGATCTCGCGGTCCGTGAGTTCGGGCCCCGCGTCAGGCTCTGGGCTGATGGCTCAGAGCCTGGAGCCTGCTTTGGATTCTGGGTCTCCCTCTCTCTCTGCCCCTCCCCCCGTTCATGCTCTGTCTTTCTCTGTCTCAAAAATAAATAAACGTTACAAATTTTTTTTTTAAACGTGGAAGGAGACTATGTACTAAAAATAATGCATATCTAAACAGACTCACAAATTCAGAGAATAAACGTATGATTGCCTGAGGGGAGGGGGGGTTGGGCACAATGGGTGAAGGGGAGTGGGAGACACAGGCTTCCAGTTATGGAATGAATAGGTCATTGGGATTTCAAGCACAATGTAGGGAATAGAGTCAATGATATTATATGGGGTATGGTGACAGATGGGGGCTGCCCTTGTAGAGAGCATAGCATAATGTATAAACTTTTCAAATCACTATGTTGTACACCTGAAACTAATGTAACAGTCTGTCAACTCTACTTCAATTTAAAAAAAAAAATTTTTTTAAATAATAATACATCTCTGTTGATGAATGACTTAGGATAGTTTTTTTTAATATTTATTTATTTTTGAGAGAGAGACAGAGCGTGAGAGGCGGAGGGGCGGAGAGAGAAGGAGTCACAGAATCCGAAGCAGGCTCCAGGCTCTGAGCCGTCAAGCACAGAGCCCGACGCGGGGCTCGAACTCACAGACTGTGAGATCATGACCTGAGCTGAAGTCGGACGCTTAACCGACGGAGCCACCCGGGCGCCCCATACTTAGGATAGTTTGGATAAGAACTTAAAATTATTTGTGCTACTTTGCAGCCTATATTTTCGTCAAAGGGCTCCCATGCAAACTTTCCACAACAAATAATTATAGAGTCGTCAAAAATAAGAGGACACTCTCGTGGGGCGCCTGGGCGGCTCCGTCGGTTGAGCGTCCGTCGTCGGCTCAGGTCATGATCTCGCCGTTTCTGACTTCGAGCCCCGCATCGCGCTCTGGGCTGACGGCTCCGAGCCTGGAACCTGCTTCGGATTCCCTGTCTCCCCCTCTCTCTGCCCGTCCCCTACTCGCGCTCTGTCTCTGTCTCTCCAAAATAAATGTTAAGAAAAAAAAATTTTTTAATTAAAAAAAAAATAACAGGATACTCTCAAACATTTATCGTTCAGGAACCAGGTTATATGTGCGCGTGTAATCAAAAGTTGTATTTCTCCAATGAGAAACCACCCAGGCATACCATCAAAAATGAAAGGAATAAAAAAACACCACGTTCCCTGAGGAGAAATTACGTCATTTGATGACCTTTCCTTTGTGTTTTCTTTTATCCAATTTCTTACGACGATTTCAAAACGTGCCCCCTCCTTATAAATTCTGATCCAAGCATTTTTATACCTGTTAGTTCTCTAGAAATGAGAACCACGTCTCCCAGGAAACTCAGTAGCATTTTGACACAATAACGGCCAATGGTAAAGAAAACAATTTAAGTATATTATAGTAGCGTTGTTCTTTTTGGCTCTGTTTTGAGACGGCAAGCGTGAAACCTGATACACACAAGTCGGAACCAAACGAAAACGGGGCGGGGGGACTTCTCATTTTCAATTACACTCTTGATGAGGTGCGAGTTTTAAATGCACGCTCCTTCAAGATACGAAGGTAGCTGTGTATTTTACCTGTAAGAATAAATGTCAGCCGTGAGTATTTCACGGTACTTGGAATTTAGTAGAGTTGGAGTTTTGGAAACCCAAAGAAGAATTTATGTTTTCCCGCTGAGATCAAGCTTTCTGATGGGTGGAATATATTCTAGGTCCAAAAAGCCCAGTGGTGAGAATAAATAAAATAAATTGCTTCCCAACTGCTGAAAGAGTATAATACTCCTCAGTCTGATTGCTAACAAGCTGCTGTTAAGGCTGTTCTAGGACCATTGAAACTGTGGGTCTTAGCTTTCTCTCCCTCGGCATTAGATGATACACATCATTTAATACGAGCAAGTTCATTAAATGTTTTACCCTTTTATAATTCCAGGCTGCTGGTGATGGACAGAGCTGTATTATAATAGGAAGTGAAAGTTATTGGCATTAAACTATTTTTTGTCACTCGTTGGGAAAACGGAGTAGCTCACTTAAGGTTATGCTACCCTGGGGCACAGCTATTATACTTTTAACTAATGGAAATATTCTACTAGACCTGCAACGACTACGCATTTTGTTTGTTTATTAAAATAGTGTTTAAAACTACAAGTTTGTTACAGAAGGTGACACGCGAACCAGGAAAACAGCGAAAGTAGCCGCCTTCTGCATAAAGGGCTCCAAACGATAACAAATCCATCTGCAATTTAAATTTCTTTTTCTATAGGTATTATCTCAGGTCCTCTTTGTGTGTTTTCTCCTGTTTTTCTTTGTGTTAGCCGTGGATTGTGCAATATGAAGACGGTGCCTCGCCTTTGGCCCCCAGTTGAAGCAGGGCTCTGTGACATCAACGTCATCTTGTCCCTCCTCCTGATGCGTCTTTGTCTGATATGCAGTGTCATTTGGTGTCATTGTTTAGCTCAAGCAGTTGGCACTTGGGAAAGTCTGCGGAAACCTTTAATTCATCCAATCAGGACTGGCCGGGGGAAAAAAAAAAAAAACGCTCGCTAATACAGACAGCCCCATGCCTGGCTCCTCAAAAAATTGCACACGAATCTCAGCCCTGATTAGAAAGAAAATCTTTGGGGGTCACACAGCTGCCAAAGTAGGGGGAGGTGCAGAGAAGGGTTGGAGAGGCGTAGAGGAGAAAATCTCCGAACAGGAATGACTTCAGGGGTCTAATATTTGTCGCCTTTAAAAGGGGGGCATTCGAGAGGTGAAAATAACCCGCTACCTTACGGAGAGAGAGGACGCTGATTATACAAGAGCCCTGGCGATATAAGTAGTGAAACAGTGAGTCAATCAGTTGGGTATTTTGAACTCATGACATCAAACAACGGATGTGGCTGTTCCCCACCCCCACCCCCGAGGTGACTCAAAGGACCATTCTTACCCCACTGTTCAGCCTCCGGTGATCGTGCCGGTGGTTCCCGCTCAAGACACGGCCGGAATTACATCTATCGGACACCAGCATGCGTTTGCATTTATTTTGTTTTTATTTCTTTGTTCTGTCCATTCGGACAAAAGACTAGGCAACTGAGTGGAAAGAAAACCAGTCATTGGGCTGGTTTCCTCCCTCTGTTTACTGGAGTGTGATGGTGTCCCAGGGACCAAACGCAAGAATCGGAGTTGGAACTTGGGTGGTGCCTTTGCCGAGAGCAAATGTGCGCAGCGTGACTCAGTTGGCAGGGAGGCTGAGGTTGATTTAGGTTCGGTTGTTCATTCATTTATCCACGGTATTTGCTGTAAAGATCTAATTGGCTTTATTAAGTGATTCACGAAGCAGGCAGCATCCTTTCTAACAAGTCGAGGGGAGCTCTCTTTTCACCCACCGTATTTCTTGAGCACCTGCTCTAGGCAGTCACTCCACTGACAATGAACGAGACACATCAGTTCCTGGGATACAGCCGCCTTGAAGAGGCAAATCACATACACTACAGCGCGCTACAAAATGTGCAAACTCTCTTTGACTTTGTAAAAACCTTCCTCCCTTCTTCGGCCCCCGTCTTCTCAGGTGGGATGGTGAGTGCCTGCTTCCTACACACTCTCCCGTCAGGTGCTGCTTTGAAATCCCAGAATGTTCTAACACTCACACTTCTGTGTTATGTGTCAGCACTTAACTTCACATCAACTTACAAGTGCCACTGAGTCTGGGAGCACGCGTGAAGGACTTGTCCGTGGCCGGTGCCACAAAGGCAATCAACAGTGCTCCAGCCCCGCACCTGTGGGTTGGCTTTGCTTCTGCCCGTGCACGAGGGCCTCGAACGGGCAGACGTGTTAGCCCAGCCGCGACTGGGTTTGCCCTCGCTCTCCTCTTACACCGGCACCGTGCGTGGGGACCCCCCCCAGCTGCCGCCTCCCGCTTAAGAACAGCTTGAGGTGCTGTGACAACCACCGCTGCTTTGAAAGCCACCAAAAAGGGACGTGCCTGAGTTCGCCAGCTCCAGTAGTTGGGCCAAGTGAAGGCCTCCTCAGTCAAAATAGAAAACGTTGGCTTTTGGGGCGCCTGGGTGGCGCAGTCAGTTAAGCGTCCGACTTCAGCCAGGTCACGATCTCGCGGTCTGTGAGTTCGAGCCCCGCGTCAGGCTCTGGGCTGATGGCTCGGAGCCTGGAGCCTGTTTCCGATTCTGTGTCTCCCTCTCTCTCTGCCCCTCCCCCGTTCATGCTCTGTCTCTCTCTGTCCCAAAAATAAATAAAAAATGTTGAAAAAAAAAAAAAAAAGAAAACGTTGGCTTTGGCCAATCCTAGAGGTCAATTTCAACCAGACCATCTTCACTAAGAGAAATGACTCCCTAGGTTTCTGTAACTCTGTACTCTTCTCACTCCACACACACACACACACACACACACACACACTTCCCTTTTAGGACTGAAACCTTCCTGATTTGGCTCTCGGTAATCTCTCCCCCCAACCCGCTTACTGTCCAAATCGCTCACGTGACCGTTCGACCCTAACTCTGGTGTTGCTAATACAAGTCCTTTCTTTCTCTCACGTCCTACATCTAATCCTTTGGCGAGTTCTTTGGGCTCTATTTTTGAGATATATCCGGAGTCCGGCCACTTCTCACCATCTCCACAGCCACTGTCCTAGTCCAGGCCGCCATCATCTCTCTCCCGAATTACTGCCATCATTTTTTAACTGTTTCTATTCTTGACCCCATGTAGCCTATTTTATACACAGCTGCCAGAGTAATTCTTTTAAAACGGAAGGTAGATCGTTACTCCTCTGCTCAGAATTCGCTATTGTCTTGCCATTGTCCTTAGTCATAGAATAAATTATTTACTGTGGCCTCCAGGGCCCTGTGTAATCTGCTCTCTGCCTACCCTCCAATCTCATTTTCTACGATTTTCCCCTCTGTTTCCTAAGCTCCAGCCACAGTGGGCTTCTTTTGGACTCTCAAACATGGCCAAGTTCATTTGTAACTCAAAGCCTTCGTATTGGTTATCCTGTCTTCTCATCATGTGGGTCTTGGCTCAAAAACCATCTCAGAGGGGCACCCGGATGGCTCTGTTGGTTAGGCGTCCGACCTTGGCTCAGGTCATGGCCTCACAGGTCATGAGCCCGAGCCCTACGTCGGGCTCTGTGCCGACAACTCAGCCTGGAACCTGCTTCGGATTCTGTGTCTCCCTCTCTCTCTCTCTCTCTGCCCCTCCCTGGCTTGTGCTCTGTCTTCTCACTCTCAAAAATAAATAAGCCTTAAAAAATTTTTTTTAGAATATACCTTCCATGAGGACAGGGACTGTCTACCTTGCTAGTTATGGTATCCCCAGCACCTAGAACAGTTTCTGAATTATAGTCGGTATGCAATCAGTATTGTTGAATAAATGAATGAATGAATGCTACGTAGCAGGCACTATTATACAAAGAATTGATGCAAAAAAGGGAAATTGGATTAATAAGTGACCTGAATAATGCAGACGGATATGCTCTTAATTCCAGGTAAGAGTTTCCTTCTGTGTTAGTGACATATACCAGGAATACCACAGGGCAAATTGCGTTGAGGTCGCACAACGGTCGCACAACAAGTTGAGGTCAACAACGGATAAAAGTCTTAGATACTTCACCGCTATGGCATGCCAAAAGGTGTTAGTATTCCACCCGCCATGAACGAAATGCTAAGCAGTGCTAAGTTTCCCAAGGAGACTCTTGCAACTTTGCCTGACTATCCTCTTTCCTACCTCATCTGTCGAATTCTAAGAGAACCATGGCCAACATGACGATAGTGGAGAGTCATTTACTGTGAAACAACCCCTCCAACTAACTACCATATTTACTACTCCTTTGCCACCATTTCACATCACCGCCACCGTTAACCCAAGGAGGAGAGGAGAGGGATTGCAGTGGCTATGATGATGTGCCCTAAACACCCCATTCAGTGCTAGCTCGGAGTGCTGGCTACTGAGGTCTCACAGCTGAGTCCCTCTCCAGGATCTGGCTTCATCTCAAGGGAACCACATCACCCAGCCTTATGCCCTTCCTCTGGCGAACAGCTCCTATCTAAAGACTTGATGTAGGACTATGGGACCCAGTCCCCTTGCCCCAGTTCAGGACAACTTTGAAGGGCCATCCCAACTCTATAACCCACTGTGGGATTGGCTGAAGCCTCTTGCAACTGCTCGTTAGTTTATGATCTTCCTGCGTCCAATCCTGTTTCCCCAGTTCTCTTAGAGGCGTTATTCTGAGAGAACTCCCCCTACCCTCCAAGACTCCTGTATACAGATTCCATGTCAGAGTGTATTTCCCAAGGACTCTGACTTAAGACTTGGTTCTAGGAAGAAAACTCTGAAACCGAATTTTGGAAGTGGATTACGCACCAACGAGCTCAAATGGAAACCGTTTCGCTGGTGGTAGGTGGAATTCGAACAACTTTTGGCATCCTGTAGCTGTGACATTATTGAGACTTTTATCATTGGTGAACTGGGATGTGATACCCAGAGGACGTGAAGACACCGGCAGGAGCAGTATCTTGTGCATTTGAGTGTTCGGGTGAAGCGGGAATTATAAGGACTGGGGAATTGGATGGCTTTTCCGAGATGCTCTCAATGCTTTTGGCAAAGACAATGAAAGGCTAATGAGGGCCAGGAGCTGATTTAAGGTGGAGTGTGGATGCCAAATATCCTTGGCAGCGTGTGAAGAGACTCTCATGTCTTTCAGCTGAAAGGTAGAGAAAGTGGAGGATCAAGGCCAGGGCATAATTATAAGGATCCCAGGCCCATGACTTAAAATTAAGTCACATCACCCAGTTGTGGACGCGCCAGGCCTCTTAAGGAAGGAACGTGACTGTATATACCAAGGGAGCCACAGGACCTATTCAACAGGTGTTAGCAGGAGCCAGGGAAGTACGGCAAAACCTCGGATCGTGAGGAACTTGGTCCGCGAGTGTTCCGCAAGACGAGCAAACATTTCTAATGAATTTGAACTTGATAAATGAGGGCTGTCTTGCAATGCGAGTAGTACGTGAGGCCGAACGTCACATGATCACGACTGACCCAATGGTTCTTGAACTTCGCTTTGACATACGAGTGCTTTGGATTACAAGCATGTTTCTGGAACGCATTATGCTCGCAAACCAAGGTTTTACTATGGTACTGGATCCTAAGTGTGCCGCATCGAGAGGTGCAAGACATAAAGTTGGATAAATGAGAACTTACTGCCGTAAGATTACTTTCCCATGATGTAGGACTTACTCCGTCAAAGACCCTAGAGGGTAGAGCTAACATGCTGCCAGGAGGACTCTTCGAATCTTGGGAAATGCGACCGTCCAACACCAAGTGAAATCAAAATGCTAGCAATTACGTGGAAGATGGTGGGAGAGGGAACCAGAAGTCTCCAGAATTGGTCATGCCGATGAAAGGGAACACACTGCGAAACGGGAAAACCGCCCCCACCGGTCAAATATCTTGGGCAAGAAGGACACCCCATTTCCCAAAGCAATGAAGAACGTGCTGGTGAGAGGGGTACCACCAATCCTGAGAAGCTTATTGGCGGTCCTGTGCAGACCAGGGCTGACAGTAGGAACTGCTATAATAAACTTGGGCTACTTGATGGCAAAGGGGATGGTAAGATCTGGACGTAATAGGGGCTGGGTGTCAGTGATTCGCTCTCAGGAGCGAAGTGGATGCAATTATTGTAATGAACAGCAATGTCAGAGTGGCCCTCCAGGGGTCCTGACCCGCAGAGAGCTGGTAAATGGAACACGTAGGTAGATGAGAAGCCAGCAAGGTTTTCCGCTTAGTGTTGCAACCAAATGAAAATAAAGATAAAGAAATGGATCTTCAGAAAGGGAAGCCTCTCCGGTGAAAAAACCACTACTCTCTACAGAGTCTCCAGCCCTGAACCTGTTCTCAGATCTGACACCGAGGCAAGGAGAAAACTCTGTCATGTGGCCTCCAGTCCTTCCCTGAAGGGACTTAAGACCGTCTACCTGAGAAACTACGCGGTGGGGAAAACGGAGTCCCCGAGTTCTTGGAGGATGGTTAGGATCGATTGGCGTTGGTACCCGGATACCGGAAGTGTCATCGTGGCTCCTGTGTTGGAGTGAGGGATGGGTGGGCCGGGTCATCAGCGGCGTCCTGGCCCAGGCATAGCTCGCCTAGGTGCACTCCATCCGTGGGTTCACTCGGTGCTCGTTACCCCAGTCCACGAATGTGTCATTGGAATGAATATTCTGATCCTGAGTCTGCTTTTGCCCTTGGAGCCCAGGTATCGTGCTGTGAGGAAGCCCGGGCTACGTGGAGAGGCCACGCGTGCGGTATTCTGCTCAAACAGTCGCGGGCCCCTAGCAAAACACCCGCCACTAAGTATCCGACGAGGGAGTGGACAAGTGTTCCGATGCGTTTAGCACCGGGGCCCAGGTTTGGCCTGAGGTCCCGCCATGCTCTGTCCGATTCATGACCCATAAGAAAGGCTGAGAGATAATAAATTATTATTGTTTGGAGCCTCTAAAATGTGGAGTAACTTGCTCTATAGCACCAGATGCTAATCCCTTTGTACTCTGTAGCCCAGATGAGGGACCGGTAAGGACTAAGACACTCGTTCGCCAGCTGTGACGGAGTACAGGCGACTCCCCGAACTCGGGGAATGTCTCTTCACCCCATGATGAATTTCCCCTCAGCAAAAGGAGCAGGCGATCACCTAAGGTTCTGGCTCCATCCCTGAGGCAGCCTGCATCCAGGGAGCGGCTGGTGCGGCTTTATGTTTTTATAATTTCTTAAGTTTATTTATTTTTGAGAGAGAGAGGGAGAGAGAGAACGGATGCGAGCGGGGAGGAGGGGGGAGAGAGAATTCCAAACAGGCTCTGTGCTGTCAGAACAGAGCCCGACGCCGGGCTCGATATCCCGAACCGTGAGCTCACGACCTGAGCGCAAATCAAGCATCAGATGCTTTACTGACTGAGCCACCCAGGCGCCCCTGATGCAGCTTCATAAAGGCAGGACCCTCTTGCCTTAGTTCAGGACAATCCTGGAGGGCCACCCTGACTCAAGAGCAACGTTTGGGATCGTTCGAGACTCCCGTTGCCAACGCGTCATCCTTCTCTTTCTGCCCAGTCCTGACAGCGTGCCCCTCATAAATGTTCCGCGTGCAAATTTTCGTCTCAGGGTCTATTTCCCAGGGAACCTGACCTAAAACGGCATGTAGGGAGAAAGGGTTATAGCAGCACCCTGGGGTGTTTTAGAGGGCTGCTATATAACACGGGGTTGGATTCATCCTTTCCAAAGCATGGCCGGCGAGGCTAAGAGCTTCATTGCCTAAAAATAGGTTGTCTACAATCCATGCTACCTTTACTGTCTTTCTCCCCTCCCACTGAAGGCAGAGTCCGATCCTACACCCACAGACCTGTCTTTGGAGCTACAAATTCCCTTCCAGTTCCAGACTGGCAGCAAAGTACAGGGACCTCCACTTTTACCAAATACTCTTCTGGGATTTGGGGCTCTGAGAGAGAGAAACGAAAAGAAAGAGGAAACCTGTGTTTTCCCAGCTGTAGTGCTTTTTACAACTTTCCCACTTCAAATCTTAAGTAAATTTGGTGATTTTAAGTGATGAAGAAAACGTCAATTGTACGAACACAGAATGTTACCTTTATATCTTTATTTTGGTGTCCAAGTACAGGTAATAATAAAACTACAAACGTTTTAGCAGATAAAGATAATCTTAGACTATACTGTCTTATGAGCGGTTCTTGAGCTGAATTTTCTTTTATAAAAGTTTATTTTGAGAGAGAGAGAGAGAGAGAGAGAGCGAGTGGAGGAGGGGCAGAGAGAGAGGGAGAGAGACAATCCCAAGCAGGCTCCGCTCTGTCAGCACAGAGCCCGATGCGGGGCTCGAACTCACGAACTGTGAGATGATGACCTGAGCCGAAATCAAGAGTTGGGTGGTTAACCAACTGAGCCACGCAAGCGCCCCTTGAGCTGAATTTTCTCAAAAGAGCAGCGAACTTAGAACACAGCACCGGCACGTAAACTGGTCTTGAATTGCTTTGGACCTTGGAGAAGGATGATGCTGGTTAAAGTGCTGTTCGGATCCCATTACAGATCCTAAGGACCTATTCAACTCCTTTCTGTGATAATGGCATTTGGTCGTATTGAAAAGGACAAGAAAACAGTGGCTGGTGTACATGCGTGGTAATGAATTTTGACCTAAAACCCAGCTGCTGTGGTTGGGGCTCCAGGCAAATTATTTTTTTTTCATATCTAAGTGTGAAACCAGTATTCTCTGGCATTTGTTTTTCAGATGATATTTTACAATTTAATGTAATTTTTAAAAAAATTTTTTTGTAACGTTTATTTATTTTGAGACAGAGAGAGACAGAGCATTAACGGGGGAGGGGCAGAGAGAGAGGGAGACACAGAACCGGAAGCAGGCTCCAGGCTCTGAGCCATCAGCCCAGAGCCCGACGCGGAGCTCGAACTCACGGAATGTGAGATCGTGACCTGAGCTGAAGTCGGTCACTTAACCGACTGAGCCACCCAGGCGCCCCATAAGGTTTATTCATTTTGAGAGGGGGAGTAGGGGAGGGGCAGAGACAGGGGGAGAGAGGGAGAATCCCAAGCGGCCTCAGCGCTGTCAGCATGGCGCCTGACGTGGGGCTCGAACCCACAAACTCTGAGATCATGGCCGGAGCTGAAATCAAGATTCACAGGCTTAACCAACGGAGCCACCCGGGCGCCCCAATTTAGTGTAATTTTTAAAAGATCAGTTTGCTCCTGGGTTCAAGGACGATGTTTTCCTGTTGCCTTTTTCCTAACTAAACAACTTTTTTTTTCTCTACAAACCTGCCTGTAACTTGCTGGATGATTTTGCCAAATTGCATTTGTGTTCTCTGCCTTATTTTACCCCTTTTTACAACGGAGATTAATAGCAGAGTGGCAAAAAGGCTTTGAATGCTTACAGAGAAACTTTATCTTCCAAAGGATATGAGGATTAATACCAAGACTATTATAAACCTAAGATTCTAGGGCAGAAAATAGATAGAAATAGAAAGAAAATAGGCGGATAGGGATCTATAAATAAATGACAGCATCTAGAACCAGATACTGCTTTGCATGTACATGGGGCTTTATCGTATACAAGAGATGTTGGGGAGGGGGGTGCTATCAATTTCCTTTTACAAAGAAGAGAGCTGAAGTTTAGAGAGGATAAGATTCTTACTCAGTATCTCCTGAGTAATGACAACAGAATTGGGACCCTAGGTGTTCTGATTAGAAAGTCCAGGGATCTTTTCCCTAAAGACACTAAAGTTGCCTTGTAAAATGCAAGAAAGAGAAAGCAAAAGTGAATTAAAGAAAGTCCCAGAACACCATAGGGAGTAAGGAAAAGCATTCAAACAGACATTTTCAGATACATGCATATTTTTTTAATGTTTACTTATTTTTGAGACACAGAGAGAGAGAGAGAGAGAGAGAGAGAGAACAAGCATGTGAGCAGGGGAGTGGCAGAGAGAGAGGGACAGAAGATCTGAAGCAGGCTCCGGGCTGATAGCAGCCAGCCCCATGTGGGGCTTGAACTCATGAACTGCGAGATCCTGACCAGAGCTGAAGTGGGATGCTCAACCGACTGAACCACCCAGGCGCCCCAGTACGTGCATATTTTTTAAATGTGTTTTCCCCCTTAAAAATTTTAGGGGCACCCGGGTGGCTCAGTCCTTTAAGCGTCCGACTTCAGCTCAGGTCGTGATCTCGCGGTTTGTGAGTTCGAGCCCCGCGTCGGGCTCTGTGCTAACAGCTCAGAGCCTGGATCCCGCTTCAGATTCTGTGTCTGCCCCTCCCATGCTCATGCTCTGTCTCTCTCTGTCTCTCAATAATAAATAAACGTTAAAAAATTGAAAAAAAAAATCTTAGCTGACACTTGTAAGATGAACTGATCATCCTAAATTCTTTTTCCGAGAAATCCAAGGCGACATAGAAGTGATATTCATTGAGACCCTATGTGTCAAGCGCTGTGCAAGATTATTTACAGAATTCGTTTTTATGATCTTCGGTTACCCTATTATTTTACACGTGAGAAAATTGCAGTTCAGAGGGGATAAATAAGTTGCCCAGAGTTCCGTAGCTTATAAGGAGCTTCACTGGGATTTCAGCCCCGGCTGTCTGACTTCAAAGTCCTTGTTACAATTAATCAACTAATCAATTAAATTGATCAATTAATCAATTGATTAAACAATTAATCAATTAATTAATCTCTGCTGACAGCTCAGAGCCTGGAGCCTGCTTCAGAGTCTGTGTTCCGCTGTCTCTCTACCCCTCCCCCGCTTGCGCTCTGTCTCTCTCTCCCAACAATATATAAAACATTTAAAAAAAAAAAAAAAAGAAACGAAAGTGTTCGAGCCCCGCATTGGGCTTGCTGTGGTCAGCTCAGAGGCCTGTTTTCAGATCTTCTGTCTCCCTCTCCCTTTCTGCTCCTCCCCCAACCATGCACGCGCGTGCGCGCGCTCTCTCTCTCTCTCTCTCTCGCTCTCTCTCAAATGAAACAAACATTAAAAAAAAGTGTGGTCTGTGGATCAGCAGCATTTTCATCAACTGGGAGCCCAGCAGAAGTACAGAATCTCAGGCCACCAGCCCCGTCCTACTGAATCAGAGCCTGCGGTTTAATAAGACTGTCTGGTTACTTGCATGCCTAGTAAAGTTGGGAGATGTTCTTGTATAGGTCGTCAGTGCTCCAGGGAGTAGACGGGAGGTGTCAAGGAGGGGATGCCTGGACCCACGTTTTGAAGCAGGGGCGGCTGTATGTTAACTCTCCCTATTTCCTTCAAGTTGGCTTGTGTCTTGTGGAAGCCACTTCTAGTCCCCAGAGGGTCTGGGGAGGCCAGTATGGGACCAGTGATGGGAGGATCGAGATAGGGTTCTCTTTGCTCGAAGTATAAGGGAAGGGCTCAGGGAAGCAGTGTAAGGAACTGAGGGGTGATAGACGTGCAGGGATGATCAGAGGGTTCCGATTCCTTTCCCTCTTCCCTTGCATGATCACCCCCTCAGGAGTCAGGGAGGGCGCAGTCTGGTGTGTGTGTGTGTGTGTGTGTGTGTGTGTGTGTGTGTGTGTTGCCGTGTGTCTTTGGATGTGCGTGTACTTGCTTAAGCCTCTACCTCCGGACTTCTCTACTGCTATAAGCCTAATTGGTGCATTTTAATAATAAAGTCTCTTTCCCAAGAAGCTCATACCGGAAAGCTGTGTTTTCTTTGGTAGAGCGGCGTGCAACTCGGTCTCCAGTACAATTTCCGTTTGCTCTGGGGACTTGAGAACACTCAACGCCTTGCCCTTAACCAAGCCCCGCTCTCATTAGGAAAACACTGCAGTAGGGAGCCACGCGAATGTCTGAGAGGAACGCATGCATTCTCACTTTGGAGCTTTTAAAATCGAGCAGGTTGCAGAAATGCAGATTACGGACGTATATCGCGTTAAAATTGCTTTTGCCACTATAAAGCTAAAAATAGCCCTCCGTTCGAATTTCCTGCTGCTTCTTTCTAAACGAAGGAGTTAAAGACTGAAAGGCAGGTGGACGCTGCCGCTCCTTTAGAATGAGATGAATAGGGGTTGATGGCAGGAGCTACAGGGAAGCTATTGAGGCTGCAGATGCAGATGCTGCCCTTACTTCCCACCAAGTTCAAAGTGGGGCGAAGCTGCCCGGGTAATTGGCTATGAAACAGCAAACCCTCTGGATAAAAATGGCCCTTGGGACTTAATTGCCCGTGGTTCTGGGCAGCGGGTAGCCACCTGGTTGATTAGTGACCCTACCTATATTCACAACCACCCAAGTTTAAGTGCGAGTGCAATTGTGAGGACCCTGGCACCGAGTTCAGTCGGGGGCCTCGGGGTCTCAATCAGTTCTGACCACCCCAGGTCCAGGTCCCCCACCTTCCAGATCTAAGCAGATGGTCCTACAAAGCCCCAAGGCAAAAGCCCATTTTCCAATTAAGCGGGACGAGGTCATGCATATTTGTAAAATAGCAACCGCAATAGCAACAACTGTGATGAGAGAAAGGCATTTTGTGTGTGCGGCGCTTAATAATTTGCCGGGCCACTTTCCCTGGAATTTCTATTGTGGTCTTCACAAAAAGCTTGTAACACGCGGCTGATAGTGCCCATTTTTTCGCTGGATAAATGAAGACTCGGTGAAGGCAAGTGAGTTTCACAAGGCTGCACAAGAAGCGGGCCGCAGAGCGGCACTCAGATTTTGGGGCTTTTGACACGAAATTTCAATCTTGACGCACGGTAGGTAGCATTTCGCCCTAATTCTCTCCTCCCTTGCGCTTCCGCAGGACACTGATAGGATGCTTGACTGTCAGGGAGTAAAAGACGGCGATTGCGATGGGTGGAGTCACAGACTCGAAGCCCGCGGCCGACTCCCACACGGGTAGCCCCCCCCCCCGCTCAAAGGTATTCCGTGGCTGCCGCGGTCCTGCAGACCTGCAAGGGAGGAGAGAATTAGGGCGAAACGCTACCGAGGGCGCCAAGCATCGTGCAAACATTCCACATGTGTTTGACTCATGGAAGCCGGACCTTACAACTAACTCTGTGAGGCAGGCTTTGTTTGTTTTACCAACGCTTGCCTCAATTGTATTTTTTTTTTCCAACTGCACTGAGATGTAATTGACAGATAAAATGGTGTAACTTGAAGGGGTGCGCTTCTCGATGTGAGCCATTTATATATTGCGATATGATTAGCGCCACAGTGTGAGCTAACCGCTCCATCCAGTCATATAATTACCATTTCTGTGTGTGTGTGTGTGTGTGTGTGTGTGTGTGTGATGAGAACATTTAAGATCTACCCCTTTAGAAGGTTAAAAACAAATTTTTTTTAATGTTTATTTATTTTTAGAGAGAGTGAGAGGCAGAGCGTGAACAGGGGAGGGGCAGAGAGAGAGAGGGGGGGACACAGAATCCGAAGCAGGCTCCAGGCTCTGAGTTGTCAGCCCAGAGCCCGATGCGGGGCCCGAACTCACAGGACTGTGAGATCATGACCTGAGCTGAAGTCGGCCGCTCAACTGACTGAGCCCCCCAGGTGCCCCTAAGAGTTTGCCTTTTTAAGACTGTACATGTAAGCGATACACGGTATTTGTCTTTCTCCGTCTGACTTATTTCACTTAGCATAATGACCCCCAGGACCAGCCACGTTGTCGCAAATGACAGGATTTCCTTTCTCCTGGCTGAATATATATATGGTAGAATATCCTTTTCTCTCTCTCTCCCTATATCTATATTTATATCTATATCTATGTATCCGTATACACATACGCACACATATGCGTATATGTGTATGTATATCTCATCGTCTTTATCCGCTCATCCATTGGTGAACACTTAGGTTGTTTCCATATCTTGGCTATTGTGAATAATGCTGCAATAAACATAGGCATGCAGGTATCTCTCGGATAGCCTATTTTCTTTTCCTTTGGCTCTATACCCAGAAGTGGGATTGCTACAACATATGGTAGTTTTAGTTTTAGTGTTTTGAGGGGCCTCCATATTGTTTGCTGTCGTGGCTTCACCAACTTACATTCCCGACAGCATATGAGCATTCCCTTTTCTTCACATCCTCACCGACACTTGTCATCTCTTGTTGATAACAGCCATTCTAGTAGGTTTTGACTTGCATTTCCCTGATGATTAGTGACGTTGACCATCTTTTCATTTTCCTGTTGGCCATTTGTATGTCTTCTTTGGAAAATGTCTATCCAGATCCTCTGCCCATTTTTACTTATTTTTTTATTTTTTTAATGTTTCTACTTATTTTTGAGACAGAGAGAGACAGAGCATGAGCAGGGGGCGGGGGGCAGAGAGAGAGGGAGACACAGAGTCCAAAGCAAGCTCCAGGCTCCGAGCTGTCAGCACAGAGCCCGACGCGGGGCTCGAACTCACAGACAGTGAGATCATGACCTGAGCTGAAGTCGGATGCTTAACCGGCTGAGCCACCCAGGCTCCCCGTCTCTGCCCATTTTTAAATCAGATTTTGTTGTTATGGTGTTGTATGAGTTCATTGTGTATTTTGATATTAGTTCCTTACCTGATATATGGATTTCAAGTATCTTCTCCCATTCTGTAAGTTGTCTTTTCATCCTTCTGATTGTTTCTTTTGCTGTGCAGGAGGTTTTTAGGTTGACATAGTCCCAGTTACTTATTTTTAGATTTGTTGCTTGTGGTTTTGGGGTCACCTTCAAAAAATCATTGCCAAGACCTATGTCAAAGTGCTTCCCCCCCCCCCCACTGTTTTCTTCTATTAACCTTAGTTTCAGCTCTTACATTTAAGTTTTCAATCCATTTCAAATTAACTTTCGTGAGTGGTATAAAATAGGAGTCCAATTTCATTTTTCTGCATGTGGTTATCCACTTTTCCCAGCACCATTTATTGAAGAAACTATCCTTTACCCATTGAGTATTCTTGGCTTCCTTGTCAAATATTGATTGACTATATATGGGGGGATTTATTTCTGGGCTCTTGATTCTGGGCTCTTGATCCATAGGTATATAGGTTCCATTGACCTATATATCTATTTATGCCTGTACCAAACTGTTGTGATTACTATAGCTTTGTAGTATTGTTTGAAATCAGGAAGTGTGATGCTTTGTTCTTCTTTCTCAGGATTGCTGTAGTTATTCGGGGTCTTTTGTGGTTCCATACAAATTTTAGAATTGTTTGTTTCTAATTCTGTGAGAAATGCCATTGGCATTTCGATAGCAATTGCATTGAATATATAGATGGTTTGGGGTAGTGTGGACCTTTTAATAACAGTCCTTGGACAGTGGGCGTCCTTGTCTTGTTCATGACCTTGGAGGACAAGCTTTCACACCTTCATCATTGAGTATGATGTTAGTCATGGGCTTGTCACATATGGCCCTGATTGTATTAAAGTATGTTCCTTCCACACCCAACTTGTGGAGAGTTTTTATCATGAAAGGAGGATGTATTTTGTCACATGCCTTTTCTTGGTCTGCATCTGTCGAGATGAGCATGTGATTTTTATTTTTCATGCTATTAATGTGGGAGTCACATTTATTGATTTGCATTTGTTGAATCTTCCTTGCGGCCCAGGGATAAAACCCACTTGATCATGGTGTGGGATCCTTTTTACGTACTATTGAATTCAGTTTGCTAACATTTTGTTGAGGATTTTTGCATCTGTGTTCATCAGGGAGGGATACTGGTCTGTAGTTTTCTTGTAGTGTCCTCGGGCTTTGGTATCAGGGTAATGCCGGCCTCATAAAATAAGTTTGGGAGTGTTCCCTCCTCATCAATTTTTTGGGAAGAGTTTGAGAAAGATTGGTGTCAATTCTTCTTTAAATCTTTGGTAGAATTCACCAGTGAAACCACCCGGTGCTGGGAGTTTTTTGGAGGTTTTTGAATATTGATTCAGTCTCCTTAGTCGCTATTAGCCTGCTCACATTTCATTTTCTTCCTGACTCAGTCTTGGCAACTTGTATGTTCCTAAGAATTTAACCATTTCTTCTAAATTATCCCATCGGTTGGCATATAATTGTTCACAGTAGTCTTTTTTGATCCTTGTAGGTAGTTTTTTATTCCCCATCTTACAGTTGAAGAAACGGAGGCACAGAGAGATTAAGTAACTTGTTCATGGTCATACAGTGGCAGAGCCAGGATAGAAACCCAGGTAGTGCGGCTCCTGAGTCTACGATCGTCTATGCAAAATCACGTCGCCATAGTAGAAGTTGGCTATCCATCCACAGGTGTAAGGCACACATCCCAAACTGATCCATATCAATCCTATAAATGCCCCAGCCAGTAAGTGGTGAGGGGCGATGGAGGAAAGCTGAGCTTAGCTTCTGACCTAGCAATGTACCCCTTATTTAGATTGCCCAGGGACACGGCTGGGTATTTATTTGCCTTTCTGACTTTGGCCCACGGCGTCTGAAAAACGTTTTTCGTCAATGGATATGGGTGTTATAATGTCCCCAAATATAGGTATATAAGTGAAAGTGGTCATAAATCATTCTTGTCTGCTCCTTAAAGCAAGTCTCCTAAGGATTTCTACTCAGTAGCCAGTTTCATTCATTGTATGCAACCGAACGAACTAAATCTTTTCTTTATAAATCAGAACAAAACAATTGATACTCAGTTGATTCCATCCAATCTCCTCCCCAGTTACTGAGATTTTTCTACGTTTTGTTTTATTTTTAGTTTTTCATGTATGCTAAGGTTTAAGTTTAGGTTGCAACCGCTATGAAGAAGGAAGCTGGAAATAAGACAGCAATGTTTCCAACAGTTTAGAAGTGAAGACATATATTCTAGCAACAAATCGCCCGGCTTCAAATCCCAGCTCTGTAAGCAGCTGGGAGAGTTAGCTTGTCTTTGCCTCAGTTACCCATCTGTAAAATGAGAATAATAGCATTCTTTACTCATTCTTGGATGAGTAAATACATATAGGTGCTTTAAACGGGATCTCAAAGGTTAAATTCTCAATACATATTAGCTGTTATTTTATTATTGAGGCCCCAGAAAAGCACAATTTGAGAGGTCCTTAAGGACCGTATCCATGATGTTTTCCTTTGGTGGAAGACATATATACCACCCTCACGGTGGGTTATATCTTTAGAACAAGAAGGGAGTAAGTGAGTTATGTTGGGACTGGGCTAGGTTGAGATACACAAGTGGGTCGGTGATCAGTGTCTTAGATGGGAGAATGGCTTTGAGGTGATAGTCACTGTCTAGAAAGAATGCCATGTTCTAGGGTAATTGTATTAGGGTTGCTGACCTTGCTGTTGAACGATTGTTAAAGACGAGGTCTAAGACGCATTCTGGCACAGATTACCTGTGCAGTAAATGTTGAATGAGGGATTGCATAATATATACAATATATTTACACACACCAGTTAATAAAGTAGAGCGTATATTTTATCCTTTACTGACGTCAATGTCAGGAAAGTTACTCAGTCTCTTTATCCAAATAGGCCACCATCTAACTGAGACAGTAACAGGCTTGTAGACTTTAGATTAAATTCCAAGGTGAGCTTTATGACAAATCAGCGTGAGTTTCCTGCCAACGTCCACTTTGCATTCATCTCTGTAAGTTAAGTATTTTTTTCTTTCTTGCCAAGGGATCGGGCTCAAATTGCTCAAAGCGCTACGGCATTAAAGCCCTTGGAAGCAGCCCTCAACCAATGACAAACGGGGAGTCGGTGGATATACAATTGAGCCTTGAACAACGCAGGGGTTAGGAGTGCTGACCCTCCTAGCAGTCAGAAATCTGCACATAACGTTTGACGGCCCCACACCTGAACTCCAAATAGCCTGCCGTTGACCAGGAGCCTTATTCATAACATAAACCGTTGATCAACACATTCTGTATACGTATTAAATTCCATATGCTTACGATAAAGTAAGCTAGAGAAAAGAAAATGTTAGCGAAACCATAAGGAAGAGAAAACACAAGTACTGTACTCAGAAGGACTGAGTTCCAGTTGTCCACACTGGTTAGCTGGATTGATTAGCTCAAATTTTACTGACTTCCTTTCCTTTGCTGTCGCACGTGCCCCCTTTCCTTTCAGGGCTTACCAACAGCTTACTTGCGCTGGAATCCTTCTTTCGGGGTCCCTGTGGGTGGGGGGGGGGCCTCACACCAAGATAGAAAAGAATATGTGGTAGAAAAGAATCAAGAACCATTTAACTGATCTCCGAAAACAAAATTGCCCTTTATCTCCCCAAATTCCTTTTCTTGCTCTAAACTGGAACTGGAAGGGTGACCTGTCGCTCTGCATGTTGTTTTCTGTTGCTGCTTTTTTGATCTTTCTCGCCCTCCCACTCCTCCGTGGCGGGTAAAGGCGAGACTTCAAGACCTCAGGCAGCTAGGCAGACTTCCCTGAGAGGTAGGCCAGTAAGGAATTGCATATGTGGGCCAAGCACACACAACCTTGCTTTTCCTGGCTCACGCGAGAGGAACAAAGTCTCTCAGCCTGAGTCTCCCTTGACGAGTGAATTTCTTCCGTCGTAAGACATGGGCCTCGAACACAGGCCAGCTCCAGTGCAACCCTCATATTTTTGACTCTCCTTGCATTCATTTCCATAGGGTCGATTCTAACTATATTCTAGTGCATGAGGAAGAGGAGATAAGAACGATTTCATTGTGTAACTTCACAAACCTAGTAAGGTTTGCAGGTGATTTAGAAGCCTGAGCAGCTCTATATGAATTGAGTCAAGAGGTTCAGCTGTGTCCACATATCGTGGTGGCTGTTTCCCCTAAGGCTGTCGTAGGGAAGAAAGAAAGTACAGATCTAATTTTTCTTGAGCTCACAGCTCTGAGATGAGTATAACTTGTTCAGACCTGGCATATATATATATATATATATATATATATATATATATATATATGTATATATTATATATTTATATATATTGGCATATATATATATATATAAAACATACATATATATATATATGTTTTTAAGCTTCGGACTTGCAATTTCTCAGTGCTGGAACGGGCTTTGGGTAAGCACATGTCCTTTGCCCTGGCAAGGAGGTCTGTGGAAACTCAGAGATCTCACTGGTCATTGGTGCAGCCTTTGTGAGTCCCTAGAACTCGACACATTTAGGTCAACTCCCACCACCGTATCCAATCTGGATAAGTCAAGGATTAGATAAAGAAAGGAAAACCGGTTTTTGTCTGTTTTACTCCCAAGATAAATGTCTAAAGGGTTAGTCAATCAGGAACCTCTGCTCATTTCCAATCTGGTGTACTTGTTGTGGTGTGGAATGCAGGAAAAGAAAAGAGAAAAATTGGTCGCTGTTCTGTAGAAGCCTGAGAATGTCTTTGAAAAGAGACAGTCGAAAAGCGATCTTTTAACTGTTTTTTTTTAACATTGATTTATTTTTGAGACAGAGAGAGACAGAGCATGAACGGGGGAGGGTCAGAGAGAGAGGGAGACACAGAATCCGAAACAGGCTCCAGGCTCTGAGCTGTCAGCACAGAGCCCGACGCGGGGCTTGAACTCACGAACCGCGAGATCATGACCTGAGCCGAAGTCGAACGCTTAACCGACTGAGCCACCCAGGCGCCCCAAAAAGCGATCTTTTAATTGCACTCCTAGGTATTTATCCAAAGGATACAGAAATGTTGATTCGAAGGGGCACATGCACCCCAATGTTTATAGCAGCACTATCAACAATGGCCAAAATTATGGAAAGAGCCCAAATGTCCATCAATGGATGAATGGATAAAGAAGATGTGAGATATATATATATATATATATATATATATATATATATATATATATATATATATATATGATGGAGTATTACTCGGCAATCAAAAAGAAGGAAATCTTGCCATTTGCAACCATGTGGATGGAACTGGAGTGTCTTAGGCTAAGTGAAATAAATCAGTCAGAGAAAGACAAGTATCATGTGGTTTCACGCATGTGGAATTTAAGGAACACAACAGATGAACACAGGGGAAGGGAAGGAAAAGAAGATGAAAACAGAGAGGGAGGCAAACCATAAGAGACTCTTCAACACAGAGAACAGACTGAGGCTTGCTGGAGGGGGAGGTAGGTGGGGGGATGGGCTAAACGGCTGATGGGCCCTAAGGAGGGCACTTGTGGGGATGAGCCCTGGGTGTTGTCCGTAAGTGATGAATCACGGGGTTCTGTTCCTGAAGCCAGTACTAATGGAAACTTGAATTTAACTACATTAATTCTGAAAAATAAAATTGAAATTTTTAAAAAGGGATCTTTGGTCTTTCTCTGACTTATTTCACTTCGTCTAATACCCTCAGATAGTCAATATTTTAATAACATGGTTTGGTGACAGATGGGGACTACACTTAGGGTGGTTCGCACTGAGTCATCTACAGAATTGTTCAATCAGTTGACCGTGTACCTGCAAGTAATATAAGACCGTATGTCAACTATACTTCAATAAAAAATGAAATAAATAAAATGTCTCCTCCTATCCTTCCCCCTTCAAAAAACGTGATCTTTTAAAAAATGAAGGAAAGCAGATTACTGGAAAATGGAAAACGATTGCAGAGCTGCTGCATTGCGGCATTGACAGTGAACCTGGAAGTCACCCAGCCCGGCGTCCTAACCAATACAGGACCCTCCTCTCGAATCCTGAGTATTTCCAGCGATGGCATCTTTTACCACCTCTTCAAGACAGCCAGTCCCTCTCTGGATAGCTCTAACAGATAGAAAATGATTCCTTATCCTGAGCCATTTTCACGTTAATGCGTATGAAGATAGAAAAAAATCCAGCGAGCCATTTGCTAACAAACGATTCCAAGGCACTGTCTTTATGATGAGCAACTCATGTTAAACCAATTTAATTTCCTCCCGCGATAGAGTTGCAGGTCTTGAATAAAGAGGAGAGCAATCAGTGTAGGACACATCTGGACTTCGCTACAGCTTTGCGGATCTGCAAGGCATTTCCATTAATGAGTTAGGGATATCATGTCTGGGCTATACTATTATAGGAGTCTTATTCCAAGGGCGCCGAACAATGCTTAGGGAGGAACCTGGGACGATATATCCCAGAAACCACATAGGTTTGTCCAGGAGCTTTAAATTTTTTTTTTTTTTCCTGGCAAGGTCTGGAATGAGAGAAATAAGAGAATTCCTACTAAATTTGCAGAAGACGGCACGTCGGGAAACGGGGCTGGAGGATAGGGGAAATAAAAGCTGAAAATTCCTTGCAAGGCAAGAGCAGAATCTGAGGTGACCTTGACCAATTAGAAAAATGGTCTGTCAGAAAGAGGCTGACATTTGATGTTCAACAGGGACAGCGCTGGGCAATCCACATGCTTCCCAAATCCAAACCACATGAATACCTGCCGAGGACTGGCTGGTGAAGCCATCACTCTGAATCACACCTTGAATAAATGGAAACAAGACAGGGCCATTGTTTAAAGAGCTGGTATAAGCCTGGGTCTTGTGAACAGAGTTATGATGTACAAAAGCCAGAACACAATGCTTCTGCCCTATATTCTGCATCAGTAGGGGCTTTATTAGATACGCTCAGGCATACAGCATGTTGGTCTCCGTATAAAACGTGGAGTGGAGAAGCTGGAGAGACGATCAAGGTAAGAGGGATAAAACGCAGTCCTCCTACAGAATATGTGAGAAAAGTTGAAAGGACTAAATTTAGTTGAAGGCTCAGCGTTGACTCCTCACTTGCCTTTCTCTCGGCCGATTTCCCCAAACTCACCTGACTTTAACACCTCCTCTCCACGTGGCTCATGAAGTTCTATCTAAAGATGTCCCTGTTCAGACCTGTTTATCAGGATATTTCAGATTGGATTGGATTGTTTGGTTCGGCCGCATGTCGTGTAGAGAAGCCAGAGTGGAAGAAAACATTTGGTGCCACGTGATATGCCTTTTACATAACACTGGGGTGGCACACAGTAGCTACCTAATGACTGACTACATGCGAAGGAACGGGAGGAGGGAGTCACCTAGATGGGTTTTTTTTTTTTTAAGTCTGGTTCCTCTCTGTGTCAAAACCAAGTTAATATAAGAATGCTATGAGGAAGAATATGATTAATTATAAGCTGTAAGTTGCCTAAGGCGTTGGGAGGAATCTCTGGAAAAGCACTTAGAAGAAAGGGAAAGTGTAAACCTAGGACAGTATTGCTGATGTCTGTAATTGGTGACATGCTAATGTGATTTAAGACAATTATTTGTTTTGCTAATAACTCTCCTTAATTAACCTGCCTGAATGTGTCTAACGCACCTTGCCTGATAACCTGGTACATACTAGATGTCAGATACATGCCAGTTATTGTTTTGTAAATTTCAGAATATTTCTTCAATTAACCCAATTATACTAGCATTGATTTCCCTGATTCAGCATTGACATTTCATGCTGTGCTCTGAACTCTACTGAAAACATACTATAAGAATCTACTTAACTACCTTCCAAAGCATAGAGTTCAATGGCTATCCAGTTTAACCTTTGAGGACTATTCGATTTGAAAATCTACCGAAGGGCTTTTCCATCAAGATTGGATACAAGGCATCAACAATAGCCAAAGTATGGAAAGAGCCCAAATGTCCATCGATGGATGAATGGATAAAGAAGATGTGGTATATATATATATATAATGGAGCATTAGTCGGCAATCAAAAAGAATGAAATCTTGCCATTTGCAACTACGTGGGTGGAACTGGAGGGTATTATGCTAAGTGAAATTAGTCAGTCAGAGAAAGACAAAAATCCTATGACTTCACTCATATGAAGACTTGAAGAGACAAAACAGATGAACATAAGGGAAGGGAAACAAAAATCATATAAAAACAGGGAGGGAGAAAAAACAAGAGACTCATAAATATGAAGAACAAAATGAGGGTTACTGGAGGGGCTGTGGGAGGGAGGATGGGCTAAATGGGTAAGGGGCATTAAGGAATCTACTCCTGAAATCATTGTTGAACTAGATGCTATAATTTTTAAAAGTTTAAAAATTTGGATATAAATTTTTAAAAGTTTAAAAATTAAAAAACAAAAAGGTTGGGTACAAGGCAAGGATGTCCTTCCTCACCAGTACTTTTCAGCATTGTGGTGTAAGTCCTTGCTAATCCAATGAGGCAAGAAAAGGAAATAAACAAACATACAGATTGGGAATGAAAAAATGAAACTGTCTCTGTTCACAGATGATATGATCACTTATGTAGAAAATCTGGAAGAATCCACAAAAATACTGCTGGAACTAATAAGCGATTATAATAAGGCTGCAGGATACGAGGTTAATATACAAAAGTCAGTCACCTTCCTATATGCCAGCAATGAACAAGTGAAATTTGAAATAAAAAAAAACACAATGCCATTTTCATTAGCACCCCCAAAAGTATAATACTGAAGTATAACCCAACAAAATATGTGTACGATATATATGAGGAACACTGCAAAACTCAGATGGAGAAATCAAAGAACTAAAATACATGGAGAGATATTCCATGTTCATCGATAGAAAGACTCAATATTATCAAGATGTCAGTTCTTCCCTACTGTCAGTTCTATAGATTCAGTGCCATCCCAAACAAAATCCCAAAAAATTATTTTATGGATATTGACAAACTAATAGATCAATGAAACATAACAGAGAGCCCAGAAATAGACCCACCTAGATATAGTTAACTGTTCTTTGACAAAGGAGTAATGGCAATACAGTGGAGCAAACATAGTCTTTTCAACAAATGGTGCTGGAACAATTGGACATTCACATGCAAAACAACAACAACAACAACAACAACAACAACAAAAGAACAAGTCTAGACACAAACCTCGCACCCTTCACAATAATTAACTCAAAATGGATCATAGGCCTAAACGTAAAACATAAAATTATACAATTCCTATATGGCAACATAGGAGAATACCTAAATGAATACTCTAAATGTCTGCTCGGTGAAATCAATGGCAAGAGAATGAGAACACAAACCACAGAGTGGGAGACAGTATGCGCAAGAGAAGCATTTGTTAGAGGACTGTTATCCAAGATCTCCAAAGAACTCCTAAAACTTGGCAATAAGAACACAAACAACCTGATGAAAAAACGGGCCAAAGACCTCAACAGATTTCTCACCAACGGAGATAGGCAGATGGTAAGTAAGCATATGAAAAGATGCTCCGTATCATAGGTCGTCGGGAAAATGCAGATTAAAACATCAGTGAGATATCACTACATACATATTAGAATGGCCGAATCTGGAACACTGACAACACCAAGTGCTGGTGAGGATGTGGGGCAACGGGAGGTTTCACGTATTGCTGGTGAGATTGCAAGATGGCACAGCCGCTCTGAAAGACAGTTTGGAGGGGCGCCTGGGTGGCTCGGTGGTGAAGCGTCCCACTTTGGCTCAGGTCATGATCTCACAGCTCGTGGGTCCGAGCCCCGCGTCGGGCTCTGTGCTGATGGCTCAGAGCCCGGAGCCTGTTTCGGCTTCTGTGTCTCCCTCTCTCTCTGCCCCTCCCCCACCTGCACTCTGTCTCTCTGTCTCTCTGAAAAATAAATGAACAATAAAAAAAGTTTTTAAGGAAGACAGTTTGGAAGTTTCTTACACACACACACAAAATCCTGCACACAGATGTCCTCTGGCAGGTGACCGGGTGAATGAACTGTGGTCCATCCAGACAATGGCGTATTCTTCAGCACTTAAAAGAAATGAGCTATTGGGCCACGAAAGGCCTGGAGGAACCTTAAATGCATGCTCCTAAGTGAAAGAAGCCAATCTGAGAAGGCGTCTCAGATTCTAACTTCATGACATACGGGGAGAAACCAAACCAAAACAAAACTATGGAGACGGTAGAAAGATCCGTGGTTGCCAGAAGTGGGGGGTGGGGTGGGGTGGGGAGGATGAACAGGGAGAGCAGAGGACGTTTAGGGCAGCGAAAACAGTCTGTATGATACCATAATGAAGGATACATGGAATTATCCATTTGTCCGAATCCACAGAAAGTAAACATCAGGAATGAACCCTGATGTCAGCCATGAGGTTTGGGTGGCTGTGGTATGTCAATGTACTTTATCAACTGTAACAAATGTAGCACTGTGGTGAGCAATGTTGACGGAGGAGGCTATGTGTGTGTGAGTACAAGGGGTACGTGCGAAATCTCGGTACTTCCCTCTCAATTTTGCCGTGAAGAATGCTCTGAAAAAATTAACATGCTTAAAAACATCTGAGTCAACTTGAGAGAACCCCACTATTAATCCTTCTCAAACAATGGGAGTCGGTACCTTCTGGATCCTTCTAATATTAGGGCGTACGGTAAAAGTGTTGCACATAGCAGTGACCTTCAACTAAATGGTAAATTTGTTGAGTTGTTTTCGGTAATGGGAGCTATCCTGGGCGCCTGTGATAACCACTCTTTCGAGGTAAGGCTTCCTATAGATGACGACAATGTAGTTTATAAGGGACATTTTTCGTGGGACTGCGAAGAAAAAGTGTTAATGCTTTGTAATGTAAATTTCAGCTAGGTCGAGTGTTCTGGTCTGGTTGACAAATTCCTGCGACTGGAGAAAGGGTTGCAGGCCTAAGCGGCCAGTCAGTGACAAAGGGCTCATTTTCTTCACCACCACACCCACCTAGGTCTGGGAGGCCGCGTGAGATTCAGCGCAGTAAAAGGAAGGTTCCTTGAGCAATGGTTGCAGCGTGTTCTGCCAATGGAGTTCTGGGTGAGCAATCGGAAGAGCCAGTCGTCCTGCGTTCTCAAATATTCGTAATCGATCACCGTCCCCGAACAGTTCTGCGCAGAACTAGCGTGATCGTTTTTTAAAATATTCCTCAAGGGGCGTCTGGGTGGCTCAGTCGGTTGGGCGTCCGACTTCAGCCCAGGTCACGATCTCGCGGTCCGTGAGTTCGAGTCCCGTGTCAGGCTCTGTGCTGCCAGCTCAGAGCCTGGAGCCTGCTTTGATTTCTGTGTCTCCCTCTCTCTCTCTCTCGGCCCCTCCCCTGCTTGCGTTTTGTCTCTCTCTCTCAAAAATAAATAAACATTAAAAAAAAAAGACACATTGTGCGCTACAAATCGGGGTGACCACCCATCCTGGTTTGCCCTGGCTCATCCCATATTTTGAACTGAAAGTCCTGCTTCCTGGGAAGCTCCTGCAGGCAAACCCAGTAGCCTGACTGAATAACACTAACCAATGTGTGACCTTGGGTAAGTCCCTTGTCCCCAGACCTTAGCTCTCACCTCTGTGCAGTAGGGGACCTATGCACCTATGTGCCATGATTCTATGGAAGTGCGTCCTCTGGGTCTGACTCGGTATCTCAATTAGACAAGGACCTTGAGATGGTTCCAAGGCCGAAGCCATCCTCCCTGAAATCGGCCCCCAAAGCTACAAACCGTCTCCAAATATTCCTACCTTCCTTGAATAAAGAACTAGGCTTTGGGGAGCCAGGCCCTTATCTGGATTTATCTACAAAGCTCCTTTTATTTTATACCCCTGTCATGATCTTGCGGTAGTAAGTTCCAGAATATTTCTTCTCGTTCTGTCAAGTAACACATCTACTTTGCATTCTGGACGTTCTGCCTTTTCTTTCTCCAGTGTTTAAAGCGTCCTCCCTGGTTCTGGGACAGGCTGGCTCTTAGTAGTTTTTTTTTTTTTTTTTTTTTTAATTTTTTAATGTTTTTTTTTAATTTATTTTTGAGACAGAGAGAGACAGAGCATGAGCAGGGGAGGGGCAGAGAGAGGGGGAGACACAGAATCTGAAGCATGCTCCAGGCTCTGAGCCATCAGCCCAGAGCCCGACGCGGGGCTCGAACTCACGGACCGCGAGATCGTGACCTGAGCCAAGGTCGGACGCTCAACCGACTGAGCCACCCAGGCGCCCCTCTTAGTAGTTTTGATGAACACACACACCCATGTTCATAGTACCCACAGTGCTCGTTCGCAATCCCCGCCGTCTGGTTTGAAATGTGTAGTTGATGAATTATTGATGAATGGACACAGGGCTCTCTGAGAGTCTTTCCTTGTCTGTAAATGGGGGTAGTTATACCTGCTCTCAAGGGTCGTTGTGGGGATTCAATGAGATTATGTATTGGCAAGAGCCTAAGACCGCCTGTGTCCTAGTGAGCCCTAGGTAAACGCCAGGCCCCTTCCCAGGTATTCCCACGCGCTGACTTAGCACCTTTTTCTGCCGCCACCCTCCGCCCTTTCCCCTATTTCTTCAACTTTCTGAGGGGCGCACTGCCCCCAAACGTTGTCACCTTCCCGATCTTTCCACTTGGAGCTCAGCTCTCCTTATTCTGTACTTTCTCAGAATCCTAGAATCCTACTTGTCTTCATTCTGCCTTATGTCACGGGCTCTGAACTCCTCCCTCTGCGCTCTGGTCTGTGGCCTTTCGCAAACCACGCTTCTGCCTCGCGAGCTGGCTCTCTGTCCGGCTTGGCCGTTAGGGGTCACAAGAGGGAGACTACAAGGCCAGAGAAGGAAGAAGGGACCTGCTCTTCTGTTTCCTCCCAGGGGGCTTCCTGCCTGCTTGCTAACCCTGTGAGGATCACCCCAGCCTGGCTTCTTTCCCTTGGCGGGAGGCGTCCCTGTGATGGCCGCGGCCGAATCCGGTTTCCAGTTTCAACAACATGAGGGCCAGCCAGCGGCCTTTCCTCCGGGGTCTGGATCCCGAACCCACAGAGGACCTTCCCTGAGAACAGAGACCCCGCCCCTCCCCCACCCGGGGTGGGGGGTGGGGGAGGGCGTGGGGTTGAGCGGCCCTCCCTCCCTACGTGCTGTGGTGTCAGTTCTGGAGGGTGGCCGTTCCGCACGTCCGGGTCTCAGTGGTGCCAACCTGGTCCCCTCATCCTCCCCCGCCCCCACCCCTGTGGGTGGCAGCGGCTTCTCACGGTCCTGAAGCCCTACCTCTGTGGTAGCCTAGAGTCCTCATTTTCTCCCTTCCGCCATCTAGGCGACAGCTTTAGGCCTAGTTGACCATCCTTGATGCCAAATCCTGCCCAAATAACTGGTGTGGTTTCTGTCTCTCCTCGGACCCTGACCATTACCAGGGAGCTGGTTACAGGAGTCACCCCACCGTTCTCCTTGAGTTTCTTGAGGGTGAGACCTGTCTTGCTCATTTTCATTTCATTGCTCCCGACTTGATATAGAGTCAGTATCAATAAACGCGCGTGGCTCTGTTTGGTTGATTTGATTGGATGGCTTTGGTGAACCCGAGAAAATGGTTTCATTCTGGCACACGTCACTCTGAATCCTGAACAGTACCAGCCCTGGTTTTGGTATTTTTTTTTTGGTATTTTGGTATCCTTTCCCTAACTCAAGGGTAGGGAAGCAGATCATTGACCTAAAAAAAAATGTGTCTCTGTTCAATCTAACTTTCTCAAAGTGTGGCCCTGGAACCATGTTATGATCTATTTAAAAAACAGATTCCCGTGTGATTCTTTGAAACACTGTGAAATTTAGGGCCATATTTAGCTCAAGAATGACCTGAAGGTCCACATATATGACACACGCTTTCTTATATTTCTGGGTCTTTGCATCAACTCTTTCCTTATTCTTTTTAAAAAAAAATTTTACGTTTATTTATGTATTTAGAGAGAGAGAGAGAGAGCAGGGGAGGGGCAGAGGGAGAGGGAGAGAGAGAATCTCAAGCAGGCTCCGCACTGTCAGCACAGAGCCTGACGCGGTGCTCGAACTCACAGACCGCGAGATCATGACCCGAGCTGAAGTCGAGAGCTGGGCACTCAACCGACTGAGCCACCCGAGCGCCCCTCTTTCCTCATTCTTTTTTTTTTTTTTTAAATTTTTTTTTAATGTTTATTTATTTTTGACAGAGAGAGAGAGAGAGAGAGACAGACAGAGCATGGGTGGGGGAGGGGCAGAGAGAGAGGGAGACACAGAATCCGAAGCAGGCTCCAGGCTCTGAGATGTCAGCACAGAGCCCGACATGGGGCTTGAACCCACAGACTGTGAGATCATGACCTGGGCCGAAGTCGGACACTCAACCGACTGAGCCACCCAGGTGCCCCCCCTCTTTCCTCATTCTTAAAACATACCTCACCTCCTTTCTTTGAGCCCTCCTTTACTCCCAAGGCGGGATCGGGTGCCCCAGCTCTGTGCTGCCTTGCCGACCATCTCCACATCCCCCCCATGGTGGTAGTCATTGCACTATCTATGATTCTGCCCTCCCCGGTTGGCTCGACCTCCTTGAGGGCAGGGGCCGTCTTTCGTTCCCATACATCTATAGAAGGAGTATGGTAGGCACCGAGTATTCTTTTGAAAAGCAGATTACTTAACGATTCGCATCATCAATACTTGGGATTTGATTACACATTTATTCTCCTCCACTGTTTGTTCCCATTCCTTGGCCTTCTAAAAATTTCTCATCATTATTGGTAATTTGCAGTTACTCTGCAGATATCCTTTCCTTTAATAGCTTAGTAAGGGTTATTAAAAACCGCCTATCCAAAGGAACTTTTGAAATAGACTTAGTGTTATGTCTGTTTTAATTATTACACAGGAGAAAGGTAACTTTGGGCTTAGAGGAGGGCAACAATCAAAGAGCCCCACTTTCAGGTGACCTGTGTTTTCTCTGATTTGGTTCTCACAACAACCTAGGTTTGAGTTGGTAACAGCAGACATCAAATAAAGTGTACAGAGAGGGAATCTGAGAGAAAGATTATGTTCACAGCAATTTCCAACTCTATGGGAAAGTGCATAAATTCATGGGCTGGCAAGGAAAATTGTCTCCCTTGACTCTTTTGTGGTATAATGAGGCCCTTCTACATATTTTTAACATGAAGCCTTTAGAAGCTAGCAACAAAAAGGGATCATTTATATTTTTAGGAATGGATGTTTTAAATCAGTTTTCCAAGTTACAGAAGACTTTCGTATTTCCGTGGCTTCATTTTTCAGGCTCCTCCGAGGAGATGTATGGTTCTCTGTGAATTAAAGGGATGTATAGAAATGCAAATGTTGCAGATTATAAAATTGTATAAAAGGACCGTCTGCCAAATTGATTTCAAGCTATAGGGGACGTTGTCTGTGTGCTTAAACAAAAAGGAACAGGAAGTTAACAAAAAAAAAGAAAGGAGAGAGATTTGGGCAAAGAGCTTAATGCCGAAAAGAGGGAGTGGATGCTTGGCTTACTTAATAAAAACGGATTTGTATAGAAGCCAGACATCAGATTGTTCAATTTAATGATCTACTATCCTTAGCATATATATATATATTTTTACTTTCAAATTGCACCAACTGTATAAAGTAGCATTCTTTATTTCAAACGTGGAACAGTGATAGAGATCCTAATACAAGCTATACTATGGGAAGGAATTCATGGCATACACATTATATTAAGAGCAGATTCGATGTCGGTCCAGATATATGTGTGTGTGTGTGTGTGTGTGTGTGTGTATACTGACTTGAGAGTTCTCTCTATATATATCAAGCCCATATTATTAGAATTATTAAGATTATGCTGACAGAGGGGGATCATTTAAAAACTCGTCAGAGGTCTTATTTGAAGAGAGGTGGCAACATGGATTAAAAGGAACAGTGATTAGTTTTAGGGAGTTGCTAATAAGGCTTATAAACACAGTGAATATCAGTTTCTCTAAAGTCTGGAAGCTTATTTTCGAATTGTTCTCCCTCTTCCTTCTCTCTATCGTCAGCACTCTGGAGAGAGGTGCTCTTTTCATTTGTGCTCTCTCTTTTCATTTGTACATGGGAACCCAAAGTGGCTTCTAGGGTTGAAGCATTTTGGAATGCTGACTGATTGATTCGTTGGAACATTATTCCCCCCTCCACAGTCCCCGGGGTCTTGGCTTATGCCTCTGGGATCCCATCTAGTTCATTCCGCCTTTTGTTAATTTCAAAAACAAAGAAGCCAGTTGACCGAGCAGTTATTATATGCGGAGCACCGTGTCAGATGCTGCTATACAGGGAGAGGATACTGGGATGAATAAGATATCTGCTCTCGAAGGAGTTTATAACCGTACGGTAGAGGGAGACTTGCTTTAAACTGTTACAACAGAGGGGCGCCCGGGTGGCTCAGTCGGTTGGGCAGCCGACTTTGGCTCAGATCGTGATGTCACGGTCTGTGGGTTCGAGCCCCGCGTCGGGCTCTGTGACGACGGCTCGGAGCCTGGAGCCTGCTTCCGATTCCGCGTCTCCCTCTCTCTCTGCCCCTCCCCGTTCACGCTCTGTCTCTCTCTGTCTCAAAAATAAATAAACATGAAATAAATAAATAAATAAACTGGTACAACAGAGTGGGCTGAGTTTGAGGCGGGGGAGGGAAGAAAAGGGCAGGGTGTGAATAGCCGGTTATTGTGCAATCCTAACTCTCCAAACACCCAAAACGAACTATTGGTGATGTGATATGCTCTAAACATCGGAGCTATTACTGTTATAAGCCCTACCCGCACGAGTATTACTCAGACGCATCTCAGTAATGTTGATAAACAAGGAAGACCCCTTGACAAACTACAGTTTTCTTCCCCAGTACTAACTTCCACGAGCATTTATTTTTCTTGTGGTTTCGTATTCACCTAGTCTTGCCATCTTTCTGTCGTAGCCAGAAATAAGTCACGGAGAGGTTCAGATGGCACTTATTAGCTTATTAAACCCAGATGACTTCAGGGACACCTTTTCTAGCACCCCAGAAACTCCCGCAAGCTTTGAAAACTTCTAGAATGCAGCGTAGGATTCTAACCTTTCAGCTAAGAGCACTGTAAATATCGCCCATTAGTCTCTTTCTTCAGAGCAGTATTAACAGCTCAATCAACCAACTAACTGAAAGGACAAATGACAGAACTGGTAACTTGCCGTGTTATCAAAGCTTCGCTAAGCAGCTCGGAGAACACCTTTCCTAATGAGTGAGGTGCCAGGCCCTAAGAGCTGGTTGGTTTGGGTATGATAATCAGAAGCGAAGTAGTTAAAAGCGTTGTTAATTTAAAAATCCCTGGTTAGGGGTCAGGACGAGACTTGCAAGAGATCTGTAATGACAGGGTGCTTTGGGGCAATGTGCTGGCCTCACACAATGGGATATCCGTTAGCGGCCAGTGTCAAGTTTCCTTTGGTGTCGGAAGTGCAGGGTGACTTCAGTCTCTGAAAATTGGAAGGATGCTATTCGTCATTGGAAGCCCAGGTAGTCTTTCCAGGGTGTTAAATTCAAGGGTATGTGGGGGGAGATGGGAGTGACAGGACACACAGGTGTGGCATACTGAAGGAAGGGTTTTCTCCTCTCCCCACCCACCCCCCCCCCCCCCCGTGATCTTGTCATGCATATGCTTGCTTATTAATTGCCCTATCCTGTGTGACCCAGCCGACAGGAATACCGCACTCTTGTACCGAAGCCAGTACAGAGGTGGGGAGGACTGGGAGACCCATTTTACTATTTATCGAGATGCAAGGGTGGATTTTTCAATCATTTTGGAGAGGGAGTGAGAAAAGCAAGGTCTCTGTTTCTGTGGTCTCTCAGTAGTTTGATGCAAGTAACTTCTCTCGGTTTTCCTAGTCAGTCTCTGGAGGCAGGTTATTTAAGGCTGTGCCTAACACAGTACATGCCCCACAGTAGTTTTTAAGGTGTGTGATCTTTTTTGTCCCAAGGAGAAATGCTTTTCTTTCTTTTTCTTTCTTTCTTTCTTTCTTTCTTTCTTTCTTTCTTTCTTTCTTTCTTTCTTTTGTTATTGTATCTCTATGATACACCTTAAACTATGCTATACCTTGCTATACTATGCTATAAACTATGATATACCTTAAATTTACCCAGTGATGTATTCCAATTATTTCTCAGTAAAGCAAGAAAAAAGACATATATGCAAACCGTGCTACTTGTCTAGCAAAATTGTAGTGTGGGCATGATATATTCAGGGATAACTGGCCAGAGAGAATGAAACTATTCGTATGAATGATACAGTCTTTCAGCTCATGTGGGGCAATGTAGCCATTTCATTAAAATGGTAATCACCAGAACCTTTGAAACAACACATCTTGGCTCCATTCGTATTTGGGCCAATTGATTCATCTTAGGAGGAACATAGATCCTTAGTTCCAAATCACAGGCTTTCTGTGATATATATATAGAGAGAGATAATCGAAATTCAAAACATTCATCCCAGTATCAGTTCATTTATCCAACATACATCGGACTTCTGCATTGCATGAATTATTGTGCTAAGCGAAGAGGAATGGTTTCCCGAGGGCAAGAACCTTGCCCATCTTTCTACATTGTAGCCCCAGCATCTAGCTTAATACATAGAAGATATAGCATATACTTACTAGATACGTAGAAGATACAGCATATATTTACTAGATGCTTGTTGACAAGGGGATGAATGGATGAATGAATGAGGGAGGGAGGCGACAGACACACAGAAGTATCATAATGCCAGTTAGAGTGGAACAAATGGCACAAGCTTCGTGCTGTGGGCACCAAGAGAAAGATGCCGTTAACTCCAGCTTGGGTAAGGTTGGTCAGGAAAGGCTTCAGGTATAACCTAACATTTGCACTAACACTTACAGGTTGAACAAGATAGGCAACACGCACGCACCGCACAGAGGAAGAAGAGAATTCAAGGCTATATAGTAACATGACAAAGGTTGTGGCAGTGTAAGAGCACGCGCCGTGGTTTAGTAATAACGAGAGTGCCAGCGATTGGAAGGGCAGGGCCAAGTCACGTGAGACCCGAAATGTCCCAAGATGTGCCCCATGGAAGGTTTCAGAAGACACTAAGAGGATTCAACCTACTAACCAAGGCTTTCTTAAGCTCTTAAGCGCCTCTGTTGTAAACTGTAGGGAGTCTTGGCTTTTATCGAACCTACAGTTGGGGTCTGCAGGCCACTGTCATTTCCTTCAGAAAGTGTTTTCCTCACCCAAGTCAATGCCCCTGTGTATTTCCCTCGTCGTAGAATTTATCATAGCTGTATTATAATCGCTTATTTAGGTTTTGGTTTCCTTCACTGGACTGAGAGCTCAGTGAGGGCAGGAACAACGTCTACACTGTTTATCACTGTAGTCTCAGCGTCTAGAACAGTTTCCGGCACAAAATACAGCCCGCCCCAAGAAATGAATGTGGGCCTTCTTGTGGCGGGTTGTATTTTGCACAATGGCCCTACCCACACATTCACTCATCATTACATTAAAGTAAAGGGCCATTCTCTCTCTCTTCTTTCTGTCTCTCTGGCCCTGGCTCTGCTGCTTTCTTGGAATGATCCCCTGTGGAAGCCAGCCCCCCCCCCCATGCTGTAAGGAAGTCCAAAGTTACCCATAAAGCGACCACACCGGAGAAACACATGGGGAGAGGAACCAAGGCTCCTAACTCATGGCAACATGAACCAACGGACATGTGAGCGAATGAAACTTCAGATGATTCCAGCTCCCACTCACTGGGTCTTCCAGCTGAGACCTCGGACATGCCGGAGCAGATACAATCCATCCACACTGTGCTTTGTCTGAATTCCGGACCCACAGAACCTATGAGCGATAATAAGCGATTACCATTGTTTTCCGGTACTAAGTTTAGTGGTAGGTAATATATGTGTCAGTAAGAGATAATAAATAAGGTACGTGTGTTCCGTAGACCAGAACCGGTGGTTCATGACTTCTCAAAAAAAATCTTAGATCCATTTGAAAATCTGGAAAGCGAAGATGGCCTCCATTTTCCCTGCCTCCTGACCTTTACAGCCTCCCCCCCCCTTTTTTTTCAATATCTATTTATTTTTGAGAGAGAATGACAGACAGAGCAGGGGAGGGGCAGAGATAAAGGGAGACAGAGGATCCAAAGCGGGCCCCGTGCTGACGGCAGAAAGCCCCATGTGGGGCTCGAACTCACGAACCATGAGATCACGACCTGAGCCAAAGTCGGACGCTTAATCCCTTCACCGCCTCCCTCTTCTGTGCGGGCAGGACCTGTGGCTTGCTTATAAACAATGGAATATTGTTCATCACCTCCAGTGATTATATCACCTTATATAATACTCCCTCTTGCTATCAGACTGACTCTAGAGTGTTGCTCTCTTTTGTTGGTTTTGCCAAAGCAAGCTGCCATGATTCCTACAGCCACGAGGAAAGGAATTCTGCCAACAGCCAGTGAACGTGGAAGGCTTGGAAGCTATGGATCCTCGTTGAGAAAAATGTGGAGAGACGCACACGCACATAGCATTCTTACGTAATATTTTAGGTTGTTTCGGGACCCCTGATTCCCACAAATGGCTCCTAGGTTCCGAACGACTGCTCTCGCTTGTTTGCAGAAGCGTGCGAAGCCTGGAAGATTTTCTTTGTGCTGTTCGATACTGAATATTTTATTGACTTGCTTAATAGTTCAATACCTTTTAATTCAGCGTTTTATACTCCAGGACTGCATTTTCTCTGCTTCTGCACCTTTGGAGGCTGGTCACTGGTACGGGTTTCATGCTATTTTTCCACTCATAGAAGGAATCCACTCCCAATCACTTTCTCTATCTCCCACCGCTGCCCTTCTAGACCCCAAACCAGGGGAACATCAGCGGGCTTCAATAACCAGCAAACAAACGGGAAGAGCCGATAGAGTGAGGCTAGCGAGTTAATCGTTGCGTAAATGCTAACGAACGCAATTCGGTAAATGGTTTGCATTTTTCTTATATTTCATTGGGAAGTTACATGGAAGACACAACCAGGTTGTTTCTCTTGATCGTAATTAAGATGCAATACAAACAAAAATCTCTCTTCTGACCTCACTTTTAAAGCAAGTAGTTTTCTCCACCGTCTTTCTTCGTTAATAATTGCTGCGCTCTAATAAAATTAGAGGGTGTGGCAAATAGTACTTATCATGAATTCTCTAACACTGGCACGCAAACATCCTGACTAAAGCCAGCGATCTATGTTTTGTCGTTGAGATAAATGTTTGTCGTTCTCGCCTTTTATTCGGACTGTCCGTTTCTTTGCCGGGGAAGCACAGTCAAGCTCTGCCAGTCTCGACTCCCATTTTGGACGGTACTGAAAGGAAGGGTCCATTCCCCACCCCCCCCCCCCCCCACCCAGGGACGGACGGAATTGTAGGGGGAGCTCCCGCGCATTGAGAAGCATGGGGCACACCTGCTTTTTGCCTTCTCTTCGTCCTCAATCATGCTTTGAGGAGCTAACCCAGGGAGGGCCGCAAGCAAGCGTCCCCACGGCTCCCTGGAGCCCGCCTTCTGCACTGGGGAGTATCTGACTCATGGAGATGTCCTCATCTGCACCCCACGTGGAGAAAGCCTACGTCTGGGCCAAGTGCGTAGGGTGTAGAAGACTCCACTTGCTTGCTTCGTAAATGACCGCGATGCAAGTCACGGGTAGGCGTGCCGATTGACTTAATCTGTCTCTCCTTTCCCAATCGCAAACAATTTGGCTTTGCCCATTAATTTTTGTAGATACCACTAAAAGGAACACCGTAGCTAATGTTCTATCAGACCCAATTACGCTAGTGAACTGCTTCTATTTTTTTTTCTTTCATGCTGTGGCATTTCCTTTCCCCTGAAAACACTCTTTCGCTCAGTCTAGCAATTAACTGCTTGAACAGTATAATAAGGAAGCAATTAAGAGGTGACAGAGAAAAATTAACACTCCATTTCACATTAAAGGCTAAGTGAGTATCCTTGCCATTGTGAGTTAAATGTGTCTTTGAAAACCTGTAGTTTGGATGTATTTTCCTTTTGAATAAGGAGCCCAGCTCCATGTTTTTTGTCTAGCATCCCAATCTGAAAATGGATGATAACTAATTGGGTGCTGTCTGCTTAAACAGGCTGTATTAATTGCAGTTTGCTCTCCTTTAAGTGTCAAGGAAAACAAAATCTTTGTAATGTGGAGGCATAATGTACGGCTGCCTTCATTTGAATATGCAGGCCATGTCCTAGTGCAAATAAAGCAAACTCCTGGATGCAATGTTGCCATGGCAGGCAGCATTTGCATAATAAATAACAGCTATCATGAGACTTTCTTTATGAAGTTCTCTGTTGTGTTGTCAGCTGTAAGAGCCTCCACGAAAGCAGCCAATATTGAGGCAGGAGAGTGTGTTTCGCTTGCAAATGCAACCCCCCAACCTGAGTCACTGGCAAGAATCCATTATTCTAGGGTTGCTGGCTAAATGGGACGGACTGTGTTAAGTACGTACAAGGAATACATAGTGAGGAGCATCAACACGCATGCCCGGGATGACAAAAATATGACTTAACTCCAAGACGTTCGGTTGGGTTAGCTCAGGAACGTATCGTCAGCTTGCTCTTTCGTGCCAGCATCGTCTGCATCGCGTAAGCCCGGGTCGGAGAAGTTAGAAACATCCCTCTTGTTTCTGGTGATAGCGGACTAGAATGATAGTTTAAGGGGTGTGGGGCATTCTCAATAGCTTTATCCTATGAAATTCAATTCTCTTACTGTCTTGAGGCTGCTGGAAGTTTCCTGATGCTTATTTGAGAGCTTTCCTTCAGGGAATGTACCGGTTTGCTTTGAGTTGGTATTAGCACTTGTCTTTTACCACT
Organism: Panthera pardus; assembly: GCF_024362965.1. Lineage (NCBI taxonomy): Eukaryota > Metazoa > Chordata > Mammalia > Carnivora > Felidae > Panthera > Panthera pardus. The sequence continues at coordinate 8,929,024 of NW_026526843.1, forward strand.
TTCAGAAACCCTTGTTCACTGCTTACTCCCTGGGACGCAGAAAGATGGAGGGTTCATTGTGTGTGTGTGTGTGTGTGTGTGTGTGTGTGTGTGTGTGTGCGCGCGCTCGCGCGCGCGCGCGCTCCCCAACCATTGACTGAAGTTCATGGAATGAGATTCCTAAGGGCGTTGCCTTACATGGATTTGCGCATTCTGCCAATCTCTTTGGCCCCTGACCGCTGTGTTCAGTGATAATGTGTGCCTTATTTCGTGCGAGCCTTACAATCCGTAGACACTCTACTTTGGGCCTGAGAAAACCGAGTTGGATTTTGTGTCCTTTCACTCCGGAGCTCCTGATCTTTTGGCCACTTCGTGCCCCGAGGGCAGAATTTTTAAAAGCGAACATTAATGAGACCTTCCTTAAACAATGACCATTTTAATGACCGCAAACAGCGCTGTATTTTTTTTTTTCTAAAGCCAATGAAAATTGCAATATTCACGACTCTAGGGAAGAAAGGTGCAACAAATCTGGAGCTGATTCTCACCTCTTTATAGCCCGATTTACAAGGGCAAAGACGTTCGAAAGAAGTCTGCTCTCTACGGAGGCCTAATAGGTTGTCTTTTATTTCCAAAAAGCAAACAGGAAGGAGGAATAAGAAAAACACCCAACAGCAGAACCTCAACAACTAAGCTATTAAAGACTATTTACTATCCTTTTTTTTTCTTTAACATTTCAGCATCTTAAAATTTCCTTGCTTGTATGAGAACTTGATGTTCAGGTACCTTTATAGAGCAATTTTCTATAGCCGAGTTACACATCTTAAAATAATGACTCATAATGGAAGTAGGGCATGAGGTGGCTACAGCAGCAGCGAAAGAGCACCATTCAAATATGCCATATTCCAAAAATAAAATAAACACTTGCGTAGTTCAGCTTTTAAAATGAATCCTTAAAAGCCAGGCATCGGTGGCAAATACCGTAATAATATTTAATAACTGTGGAGAGAGTGGTGAAAATGGCAAAAAGTGACCAAACAGTTGGAAAAGTGGGGCAGGTTGTGGAGTTAAGATCTGTCCCACACCTTCCCGAAGGATTTCGGTATCCAAAAGCATTTCTTGCAGCGCAGTTTTCTGTTTCTTCTCTGTAGATTTCTTACAACGTGTGATCGGCTCTGGGTTGGGAGGCGGGGTGGGTTTCTTCCGCTCCCCCGCCCCTTCTTTCCGTATTTCTTGTAAATGAACATTTCCCTCCCAGCTATTTCGTTGCCTATCCAGCCAAGTCATTCTTGGATTCTGGAAGTCTCTCTTTTCTGCACCTCGACGGGAGTTATAGTACCAACGAGTCTGGCTTTCCTTTTACTCTTGAAGATCCATCTTGGCAAAAATAAAATCATGGTTCCCTCTCGTTACCCTGATAACATGCCCATCCTTTGATGTGAGGCAGTAACAAATCCATGTTTCATTATTAGTAAGTAGCTGGACTCTTTCCCCATTAGGAAACTGGACAGCATCTTCCCCAGTGTCCACGTTCCCACCCACAACCACACTTCGATGGAGACTTTGAAATTCAGCTACAGCTGTGCCCATTTGCTATACCACCATCCGGTCAGGAACTTGCAACAAAACACTCCTTCATCTGATCATCAAGAGGCAAGGGGGACGAAAGAAAGGAGAGCATTTATATAAAAGATTTCAAGTGACCCCACTCGTGTCTGAGACGCCACGTACCGTACGTGTGCGTGTGTGTGTGTGTGTGTGTGTGTGTGTGTGTGTGTGTTGGCGGGGGGGCATGTTTACAAGTCTGTGCGAAATGCCTTTTCTCCGGAAAGCATGGCAACTTCGCACAATTTTCAAAGGAGGGAGAGACGGGGATTCTGTGACGCAGTCACTGTTAACAAGTGAACGTTTGCGTCCCTCCAAACTTCACGTGTTGAGATCTAATCCCCAGTGGGATGGTATTAGGAGGTAGGGCCTTTGGGAGGTAATTAGGTCATAAAGGTGGAGCCCTCGTGAATAGGATTAATGCCCCTTACAAAAGAGACCCCGGAGAGCTCTCGCTCCCCTTCCACTGTGTAAGGACCCAGCAGGAAGACACCCATCTGTGAACCAGGAAGCAGGCTCTCACCAGAACCCTACTAGGCTGGTATTTTCCTGTAGCAGCCTGAGCAGACTGGCGGTCAGCCCCACGAATGCCAAATGGTAGGAGCCGATGGGTCCTAACTCTCTGGCACACTTAATGCTCCCTGAAGAAGGGACACTTCCTTCTGATACCAGCCCTTCTCTCCTTTTCTAGACTGCTGCTCCCCGTGGCAAGGCAGAGAGCTTCCAACTCTGGTTCCCTCTGGCCTTCTCTGCCTGGTTCCTAAAGCTCACCACATCCATCACCCCGGCAACAGAAACAACAGGTTCTTTAAGAAATTCTTCCCGCCAGGGTCCCTGAGCTTTTCCGAATGCGTCAAGGACACGATAGCCAACGCACTAAGGCAATCCTTTGTCGGGACGTGTTCTGTTAGGCTTAGTCCATTGCGATCATCCAAGACATAAGAGGAGAGGTTCCGAACACTTCCAGGATTAAGGTCCCTTTTTAAAAATATTAGGCTGGGGCGCCTGGGTGGCTCAGTCGGTTAGGCGGCAGACTTCGGCTCAGGTCACGATCTCACGGTCCGTGAGTTCGAGCCCCGCGTCGGGCTCTGTGCTGACTGCTCAGAGCCTGGAGCCTGTTTCAGATTCTGTGTCTCCCTCTCTCTCTGCCCCTCCCCCATTCATGCTCTGTCTCTCTCTGTCTCAAAAATAAATAAATGTTAAAAAAAAATTAAAGGGGCGCCTGGGTGGCGCAGTCGGTTAAGCGTCCGACTTCAGCCAGGTCACGATCTCGCGGTCTGTGAGTTCGAGCCCTGCGTCAGGCTCTGGGCTGATGGCTCGGAGCCTGGAGCCTGTTTCCGATTCTGTGTCTCCCTCTCTCTCTGCCCCTCCCCCGTTCATGCTCTGTCTCTCTCTGTCCCAAGAATAAATAAAAAACGTTGAAAAAAAAATTTAAAAAAAAAAAAAAAAAAAAAATTAAAAAAAATATTAGGTGACTCTGCGTGATCTGGCGAGTGATGAGGCACAAAACACTTAACTATACAACTATGACTCATGAGCGTGTTTATGTAAAGATGGAGTTTTGCGTCATGAAATACAAGGAGATAAACAGCAGAAAAGCAAAAAGTAGTGGGAAATGGTGATATATGGACGTGAGAAATAGTATGTATCCCGTCCGCATAGAATGCACCGGGAGTTTTTTCCCCAAGGTCCCTGGTCCTCAAGGTTGGGAATCTTGAGATGAAAGGGGATTTCCTCTTTAGCCAAACAAAATACCTGCAGGCCCTTTCGCCCTTCTGTTTCCCTGATTGCCCCTCCCTGCTGGTGGTCTGGACCCCTCAGACCCCTCCAGCCGCTTACTGAACAAGCCGCACCTCCCGGCAGGGCGACAGTTCTCAGTTCCAAAGCCGGCAGAGACTGGACGCATGTGTAACTCACCACTCTTGCGATAACGGAGTCCCGTTTGCTGTGGCTGGCTTTTCAGCGTCTGTCTTCTCTCAGCTACTCGTAGAAAGAAAAAGCCAGGTCTTTTTTTTTTTTTTTTTTTATGTTTATTTTTGAGAGAGAGAGAGAGACAGAGCACGAGCAGGAGAGGGGCAGAGAGAGAAGGAGACACAGAATCCGAAGCAGGCTCCGGGCTCCGAGTTGTCAGCGCAGAGCCCGACGCGGGGCTCGAACCCATGGATGTGAGATCGTGACCTGAGTCGAAGCAGACCGCTTAACTGACTGAGCCACCCAGGCACCCCAAGCCAGGTCTTTTGTAATGACTTTCTCCATAGTCATCCGCCTGTCCTACAAACCCCCCCCTCCACCCCTACTTAGCCCACCACACACACCCACTCACACCAGCCAGTTTCTCTCTTAAATCCCAGACTCTCTGGCATATGCCCAGCCTAGGACAGATTCAGTCACCTTTTCTTCTCCTGACATTCTAGGCTGAATTTAACCCTTCCGCACACTCCTGCCTCATCAGACACCTTAAAAAATGCTTCTCGCTGTACTCCTTGTACTTGTGACACGTGTGCCACCGTATCTGCTCGGTCCCCTTGGGCTGAGTGTGGGAGGCAACAGGGCAGAGGAAGGAGCTTTCGAGCTTCTCTCCCAGAGCCATCTTCCCGACCCTCAGATCTCTTCTTCCCCTTTGTTCTCTTTCCTGTCAGTCAAATTCTATCTCATTACAGATGAACATCTTCAAGTACCCGCATTTACATATAACATCCATAAGATAACTTTTGTCTACAGCAAAAAAAAGGAGGATGATTACATTTCACATATAATTGAAAATGGGTTGTTCATCACGCACATGAAAACCTCAATCAATTATTTGTAATTTGTCTTTGGTCCTCACATCAGTGCCTCGCTGAAGCCTCTCACTGAGTGTGAACGTTTCTTACCTAGTGAAAGAACTTTCTGGTAATATATTTGTATTCATTATGTAATCATTGGGACCCAGTATAAGATATTTCGCTCTCTAATTCTGATGCTGTCAGTAAAGCCTCATGGAGGTACAGCAGAATTTAAAACACAAGCAATAGAGACTTCAGATAGGAAGGCAAAATGCCACTGGGAAAAACCAGACTTAGCTGGCCTTTCTGGCCTTATAGAGTCTTTCCCTGTATTATCGCAGAGCTTAAGAGTATCTTAGCCTTTCAGAGCTCGATGAAGCTTTGAGATCATGTGGCTCTACTCTAATTTGGAAAATGGAGAAACTGAGGCCCTGGGAGAGAAAGGAACTCACCTCAGGTCACATGCTACTCAGTGGCAAAGATAGGAACCAAGGTGCTCAATAACACCTAAAAATTAACACCAGAGGGGCACCTGGGTGGCTCAGTCGGTCAAGCATGCGACTTCTGACGTCGGCTCAGGTCATGATCTCACAGTTCGTGGGTTCGAGCTCCGCATCAGGCTCTGCACTGAGCGTGTGGAGCCTGCTTGGGATTCTCTGTTTCCTCTCTCTGTCTGTCTCTCTCTCTCTCAAAATAAATGAATAAACTTAAGAAAAATTAACACCGGAAATGTGGTTGAATTTCAACACCCTGATTGTCCCAACAAGGCGAAAGAAAAAAAAAAAACAAAAACGCGTAAGGAAAAAAAATCCGAACTGTGGGTTTGTTACTTACAGCCACCAGTACTTGCTTCAGTTACAAATGTGTTTCTTTGGATTTGTGACCCCAGATCTAATGGGAAGCAGGTATGTTCTCGAGAGCGCGCCCTTAAAAGAGATACCGGGATAAAGAAATTTATGGGAAATCTATGTGATTGGGGGTCACGGGAGTTCAGGCCCCATGAGTGAAAGAAAAGACGTCTCACGGAAGACGGAGGGTTGCACTGAGAGGCACTTTGGTCCGAAGGCAGCGTCGAAAAACTTACGTGGGAAGTAACCTTTCAAGTGGGACAGTGATTACGGGCTAAGAGCAGCTTGTCCAAAGTAAAGGGCAAGTACCTACGCCCCTTCGTAGAGATGTCCACGCGGAAGCTCCCTGGACCTGGACGATAAACGCTTTGATGGAAAACAAATGACGTCTGGAACACGAACAGCGCACACTTCCTTCTATTTTGAGCACCCCTCTGAGCAGTTGATGTGTTTAAGCCTTTTACTCCTCCCCACTGTGCCGTAAGGCAGTTATGAGTCATTTCCCAACCGGGGAAGCTGAAGCCTGAGAGGTGACGTGTGTGAGAGGCTGGGGGCTGCCGTAACAGAGCTCTGCAGATTTTGGGGGGGGGGGGGGCTCCAACAACAGAAACCGGGGGTCTCGGTTCTGCGCTCTAGAAGCTGGAGATCACGACGTGGGCAGGGCCGGCTCCTTCTGCAGCCGGGAGGGAGAATCTGTTCCAGGCGTCCCTCCTGGCCTTCTCCCTGCATCTCTCTGCACATCCTCCTCTTTCTGTGTCCAAACGTCCCCTTTTTTTATCAACACACTGGTTATATTGGATTAGGGCCCGCTGTTACTTTATTTTTTTTTTTAATTAAAAAAAAATTTAATGTTGACTCAGTTTCGAGAGACAGAGAGAGCAAGCAGGGGTGGGGCGGAGAGAGAGGGAGACACAGAATCCGAAGCAGGCTCCGGGCTCCGAGCTGTCAGCACAGGGCCCGAAGCGGGGCTCGAACTCACGAGCTGGGAGATCATGACCTGAGCCGAAGTCAGACGCCTAACTGGCTGAGGCGCCCAGGCACCCCGGGGCCCGCTGTTACTTTAACTTGATTATCTCTATAAAGACCCTCTCTCCAGCTAAGGTCACACTCCGAGGTACCGAGGGTTAGGGTTTCAGCATATGAATTTTGGGGGCACACGATTCAACCGGTAACGCTAGGCAGCGGGTTCAACGTCGCCAGCTAGTAAGTGGTGAAGTTGCAGTTCAAACCCAGGCAGTCTGGGCCCCGGAGTCTGCTCCGAACCATTCCTTTATAGCACCTCTCAATTTTAACCTCAGTATCGCTAGAGGTTTATGCCAAGTGGGACAAAACTTGAAACATCTGTGGGGCCTAGTGATGCAAACACGTTTCCTTCCGATGCAAAAGTTGCCTGAAATTGACACCAGACAATGGCGATGCCTCGAACGGTGTCCGGTGGGAGCCATCACTTGGCGGTCAAGGATGAGGCTGCCTTCCCTCCCCTGACTCACCTCCCGTTGTGCACTACGCGCAGCCTTTCTTCCAAACCCAGCCATTGCCTTGCCCCGAACGCTCGTGCCTGCGCCTTTTCCCACCTCTGGGACTTCGCCTCTGCTATTTGTTCTCACTGGAATGCTTTCACTATCTCGTGGGAAAATTGTATCAATCTTTCAAAGTTTCTCTCCAACCTCATCTCTCTCTTGAGATCCCGACCAAATGTGGTCTTTTCCTCTTTTGGACTCAAAAAACTTTTTGAGGATATCATAGCAATTCATAGCATAATTTCTTTCAGGACACTTGTATCCGTGCACCTTAACCTTTTATTTATTTTTTTAATTTCCTTATTTCTTTTTGAGGGAGAGAGAGAGCACGCAAGCAGGGGAGGGGCAGAGAGAGAGGGAGAGGCAGAATCCCAAGCAGGCGCTGTCCTGAGGACACGGGGCTTGATCTCAAGACCCTGGATCATGATCTGAGCTGAAATCAAGAGTCAGACAGTTCACTGGTTGAGCCACCCAGGCGTCCCTGTGCCTGTTAACCTTTTAATCTTCCCCCCTCCAATTCCATTCACACACTCCCACTGACAATACCTTTCATCACCCCGAGTGCCTTTTTTTGCGCAATTCCAGATACTTTATTTAAAAAAAAACTCCCCCGCTTTGGGTCACCTGGGTGTCTCAGTCGGTTGACCATCTGACTCTTGATATCGGCTCAGGTCATGATCCAGGGTCTCGGGATCAAGCCCCACATGGGGCTCCGTGTTGACTGTGGGGCCCGTTTAAGATGTTCTCTCTCTCTCCCTCTGCCCCTCTCCCCCCAACTCATCCTGTCTCTCTAAAATTAAAAAAAAAATTAAAAACCCACTGAAACAATGACAAAATTTCCCCCAGCTTTATTGATCTATAATAGACAAATAAAGTTGTATATATTTAAATAGGTCTACACTGTCAAACGATTACCACGATCAACTGAATTAACATATCCATTTCCTCACATAGTTACTTTTTGTGTGTGGTGAAGACACTTAAGATCTACTCTTTTAGCGAATTTCAAGTATACAATACAGTGTTATTGAATATAATCGCCATCCAATGTACATTGGGTCCCCCAGAGCCCATTTATCCTACATAGCTGAAATGTTGTACTCTGATACGATACCCCCATTTTCCCCACTCCCGCAGCCTCTGGCAATCACTATTCTACCCCGTGCTTCTATGCGTTTGACATTTTTAGATTTCACATACCATGCACCATTAGTCTTTCTGTATCTGGCGTATTTTACTTAGCATCATGTCCTTAAGATACATCCATGTTGTCACAAACGGTAGGGTTTCCATCTTTTCAAGGGCTGAATAATACTCCATAACATATGTATATGGAATATATATATATATATTTGCAATGTACCTGGAATATATATCACATTTTCTCTATCCATTCATCTCCGTCCACTTAGATTGTTTCCAGGTCTTGGCTATTGTGAAAAATACTGCGATGAGCATGGGAGTGTGGATATCTCTTCAAGATATTGATCTCCTTTCGTTTGGATCTATACCCCGAAGTGGGATTGCTAGATCATGGCTTGACTTTCGTTATCAGCCCACAAAAGTCACCCCCCACACACATTCTTTTCTTCATACCCGTATCTTTCTTTGCATTCTTGAGACAGCTTTATTAACACATCTTTGACATATAAAGATTGCATATGTTTAAAGTATAGGGGGTGGGGCGCCTGGGTGGCTCAGTCGGTTGAGCCTCCGACTTCTGCTCAGGTTGTGATCTTGCGGTTTGTGAGTTCGAGCCCCGCGTCGGGCTCTGTGCTGACAGCTCAGACCCTGGAGGCTGCTTCAGGTTCTGTCTCCATCTCTGGCTGCCCTTCCCCCTCCCTTCCTCTCTCTCTCTCTCTTTCTCTTTTTCTCTCTTTCTCTCTCAAAAATAAATAAATGTTTTAAAAAATGAGAAAAATAAGGTATGGGGCACCTGGGTGGCTCAGTCAGTTAAGTGTCTGACTTTGGCTCAAGTCAGGATCTCACGATTCATTGGTTTGAGCCTTGCGTAGGGCTCTGTGCTGGAGCCTGCTTGGAACTCTCTCTCTCTCTCTCTCTCTCTCTCTCTGCCCCTCCCCACTCTCAAAAATTAAATAAATAAATAAATAAATATTAAAAAGAAAACTAGGGGTGCCTGGGTGGCTCAATTGGTTGAGCATCCGACTTCGGCTCAGGTCACCATCTCACGGTTTGTGAGTTCAAGCGCCGCGTCGGGCTCACTGCTGTCAGCCCAGAGCCCGCTTCAGATCCTCTGTCCCCCTCTCTCTCTGCCCCTCCCCTGCTCATGCTCTATCTCTCTCAAAAATAAACATAAAATAAAATGACTGTATCATGATCAGGATGGCCGTCCCTAACCCACATGTGCTCCTGCCAGCAGGTCATTAAAGCCCCTCATCAGAGCACATAGCTTGGTAAGTAGGGCATGGGCTGGATTTCAGCCTCTCTGCAACCACCTTGGCCTGGAGCGTTTGTGCAGTGAGCAACCTATACAAACGTATACAGTGGCCATTTTGGTGTCCCCCAGTCATATGCATATTCATAAGCACTTCATCTGACAGCCCCTGTTTCTACACGCATGCAAGGATACATGGAGGGTTTGCTGAGAGCAGCATCCTGCAGCTACAAAGCAGCAGCAGCATCTTGTGGATCCTAAAGGGAAAGACACTTCGGGAATATTCCATGTACCTCCTCTTCGGCTGGATCATGCCCACCAACTTGCCTTTCTAGAGCATTTCTCCCTGATCCCGGACTTGATTCTATTCTTAGCCTAAAAACATTGCCTGACTTGGGCAGACCCGGTCAAAAACAACACGATCACTTTGCTCCACCGGGACGCCCATCGCTGCTCAAAAATCGTTGTATTTGGTTCATTTGGATTTCCCAGAACAGCCTTGCCGCGAGTCGCTCCAAACTCCCCTGCTCGCTTCCCAAGAGCGGTCCTACTCCTCACCTCCTACCGTGTAGGACACATGTCTTCCAACTCCTCAACACGTCTTTCCACGCACCTGTTGCCTCCTCACTTCCCCACCAGGTCTCAGAGGAGAGCGTGCTTCTTCTCTCCCAGGCTCCCCCCGCTCCGGTGCTCCTTTTCTTTTAATGTTTATTTAGTTTTGAGACGCACAGAGAGACACAGAATCCCAAGCAGGCCCCGCGCTATCAGCGCAGAGCCCGACGCAGGGCTCGAACTCCCAGAACGCTGAGATCACGACCGGAGCTGAGATCCAGAGTCGGTCGCTTAACGGACCGAGCCACCCGGCGCCACCCGCCTGCGGTGTTCCTCCGAACGCGCTTGTCTCACCGCTTTCAAGGTCGCGCTTCTCCCGTTGCCTCCTTTGTCAGCTCTCTCCAGTCTCTCCTACAAAATAACATTTTATTTAAAAGGCACACGGCGCCTGTCTCTTGAAACAGACAAGCTGTCACATTCTCACTTGATGCTACTCCCCAGTTGCAGGTTAATTGGGGTTTGTTTTTCTCATTCTCTTTCAGCCCCTTCTGTCGATACTGCGTCTCTCTGCCCCTGTGCCCCAGCCCACCAGCAACCTGATTCCCGAGCCTTGCACTCCACTCATACTTTCAGAGTTGCGACCACCTCCCCAGACGCAGTCTCCTGGCCCTGCGGTGGTCGTTTGCGCCATGAAACTCCTCGCCAGCTTCTCTGAACGCCGGCTGCCCTCCCCTGCTTCAAAACGTTTCCTTCCTTACAAATCTGGGACTTAGAAGAAGCCTGATTCTCCTCCTGTCTCGGTGAGAGAGCACCGCCCTGTGATTCGTTTGCTGTCATCCTTCAGTTCCCAGCTACCCCCAACCGTGGCCGTTGCCTGGGATGCCATTCTGTGCCCTCTGTAGAAGGTACAGGACCCCAGCCCTCAACACTGGACGTTTTTACTGAGTTGATCCTCCGCAACGCGGTCCTCCCTTAAAGCTACTTCTCTTCCCGACGATGACTCTGAACTTCAGCGTTGCCTTTGACTTCTCCCTCTCGCCGCCACCAATTCTGTGCTCGAGGCTCAGAAATCCATGCTCACGTTAGCGTAAGAAAAAGCAATGAGGAGGCCACACCTGCCACCCGTACACACAAATCACAGAGGGCGTTCTCACACCAAATCTAAGCGATCGGGGGGTTATTTACTGGTTCAGCACACTACGTGCTCAGGCTCGGATCATGGAGAGCGGACATCAACAGACCCCTTTGGAGCTGCGGCCTGGCATCTTAATAGCGTTCCACTGTAGAATAGCCATCTTATGTAACGGTTTGAAATCTGGGATCCTCCTTTCTTCTCATGCAGAAGAGAGCAACGTTCAAACCACGTTAATTGATGTGTTTTGATCAAGAAGAAGCCAAGGTTCGGCGTGAGGCTTATTTCCACAGTGACTAAGTGGAAAAGTCAACACATCAGTCTTCCCGAGCCCGCAGAACTCGCATTTCCATTCTTCCGTCCCGCAACTGACATTAAGTAGCTCAGATTCAAATGCAAATGCCAGCACGAGAATGCAGACACACTTTGAAATCAATAACATCGTTTTGTCAGGCAATTCATTTAGTATTTCTAAAAACCCGTGAAGTTTAAAAAACAAGGGAGTTGAAAGCTAGCTCTCCTGTTCCTCGAGTTTTAATGAGCCTGTTCCTTGCTGTGGGACAGAGAAGCCCTCATTATAACTTGTCAATAGAGCATTGGCACCCACGATGGAGGGAGCCCTGTGATCCCAGTTAATTTTCTTTCCTTTTTTTTTTTTTTCCAATCAGGATATAGTTGAAAAATCTTCTAATGGGAAAACTAGCCGTTTGTTTGAACTGTTGCTGTTGTTGTTTTCTTCTAAATCATAGACTCGTCTCCTTAAGAATAGCATGTTACTCTTACTGGGCTGGTAAAATGTGTTTGACCGAGACTCTATGGGCTGCGATAGTATGTGCCCATAAATGATATGCAACCCTCCTCTCTCTCAGATGAGCTCCCACACCAGACCTTAGCCTTTGAAACAGGAAAGATAGGATGTAGGATTCTATTGCAGAGCGGGCTTTTGGAGGTAAAGGCGAGAAAAGGGAGACAATTGGTGGGGGTGGGGGTGGGGGTGGGGAAGCAATTCACCTACCCCTTGACATTTCACTTGACATTGTAGCCCTCAAAACCCTCAACAAGCATGAGACGAAGCACAGTCCCCATCTGATCTGAGCTAGGGTTTGTGGTTTTCATTGCTGGGACTCATCGATGACTCCGTACTGCTGTGCTACGAAGTTCCGGAAAAAAATCTCCCTGCTTCTCCCTCCACAAGCCCTGATTCAAGGCGATCTGGTGTGTGTCAGAGTCGTTTGTATTCTACCAAAAGTCTCCTTTGGTTTGGTTTCGGGGACGGGCTGTAACGTCCCACCGGTTTAGTGACGGTGCATTCATTCAGCAAACGCAGATTCGGTTCCATGCCCCTTGTTATAGATACGCACTGTGTGTCAGGCACGGGCCGGGCGCCAGGATCGCACAGGAGAAAATGCAAGTTGCAAAGTGATCGAGTCCATGCCACCAGCCTGCGTAGCGATGCAACCTCACCCACCGAAAATTTGATGATGTTTGCCGCGTTTGAAGAGGTTTTTTTGGTCCTGATGGGACTCCAGGTTCTGCAAAGCACTCTTAGTCAAAGTTTAAAATACAGGGTACCTCAGAGCATACTCGGACTCCGTGCTTTCTTCTTTACCGTATTCTAGAAGCAGGATGCCAATGGGCTTTACAGTCGCAGACGTTCAAGTTAGAATTCTGGCTGGATTTTTGGTAGTTGTGTGGCCCTGAGCAAGTGACTGCGTCCATGAGTTTCTGAATCTGTAGAATGGGCGTAAGAGTGGTCCCTCATTCCCAAGGATATTGTGAGACTCGAATGGGCTGACGCCTGGACACAGTTTGTCATTGTGGCCAAGGGTTAGTCGGTGTTCAGCAAATGTCAGCCCAGACTTATCGTTCTGGGTCCCTGCTTAAGAAAACATACAAATAGGGGCGCCTGGGTGGCTCAGTCGGTTGAGCGTCCGACTTCGGCTCAGGTCGGGCCGATCTTGCGGTTTGTGAGTTCGAGCCCCGGGTCGGGCTCGCTGCTGTCACTGTGGAACCTGCTTGGGATGGATCGTCTGTTCCCCTCTCTGTGCCCCTCCCCCCGCTCACGCTTTCTGTCTTTCTCGAAAAGAAATATTTTTTAAAAGGGAAACATACAAATAAAAATGATATGTGGTTCTTGTCCCAGCTTTAAGATTGGCCCCCCTGGTTGAAGCTGCTAGTACCTGGAGTGACAGCAGGTGCAGTAGGCTCATTTCTTGGCATGACATTGTGAGCTCCCGTGCATGACAGTCACCCTGGGTGCCCCGCAGGGTCTGGGAGCACCCCACTCACTTCCTGCGCGGTATCAGGGTAACGCTCTGCTTCCAGAAAGAGTTTCCAAAGGCGGCAAGAATGAGGTCCCAGAAGGCCTGGTAATGATTTGTTACCCAGAGTTTTAAATGGAATATGTAACTGCTGAGGAGGCAAAGTCTCCTATTAACCCCATAGGGGTTCTCTTAACTGTGTAGAACTAAAGAGATTGTCACTCAAAAGAGATCTTAATTCTAGGGTTTATTCAGTTGTGCTTTTTTCCTCCCCTAGCAAAGACGCTGAAAATGGAAAAAAAAAAGGAAAGATCAAGCATTTTGCCATTACCGTTCGAAATTTCTTTGAACTTGTTGACCCTGTGGTATTCTCAGAAGCATCTGCATACTCATTACAAAACTACCCTGCATTTCTAGAACACCTTCTGTATGGCAACCCAAAGCACTCCGCGACACCGTACAATCTCACCCTGCGTCGGTGGCATTTCTCGGCCACGAAGTCAAGCACAAGTCAGGTTAGTCACTTCACTCTGCTAGCCACGGAAGATCGCGTCCCAGCGACCTTTACCTCTCTGTTCCCAGCGTTCCTTGATGTATGGATTCCCGGGAGATCTGAGGCCAAGGGTCTTACACATTCCGAGTCTATTTGATGGCATTTTTGTGTGCCTCCTTCTGGCGGCCAGGGTCAAGGTGAGTTGCCCCTTAGTTGGCTTCTCCCCGGACCCAACGAGAAGCAAAAGTGGGGCGAGGGTTGAGGGCGCTGCAGGAGAATACCTTTTCCACTTTCACGATTCAGCCCGTGAAGACCACTTTGCCACAGTGTTACCCAGCCAGGCTCACCCAGTGAGGTAGGGTAGCGGTGATTTGCCTACAGCATCTCCCAAAAGATACTAGTGTCAAATCAGTTTATTCCCCGGCTGTGTCCTGTGAATACACTGTGTGAAACTGAATCCGTTTTTGTTTGTTTGCGTGTCTGTTTTTTTCCCAAAGCCGCTTCTAGCCAACAAGCAGCGTGTTGCGATGGAATGCTTAAAACGGCTGGCTTCTTCTGTCCCTTTAACTTCCTCTGTTGCTTTTGCTTTGGAGGATGAGTTACGTTCTCGAAACAACTCGAGGGGTCTGCACACACGCGCGCACGCACACGCACACACACACACACACACCATGAATAATGATGTGGAGGACAAAGGCAAGATGAAATGTAGATAAAATTAAATTTCCTTATAACCAGCAGCCCATTGAGAAATACTTGATGGGGGCAGAGTATGACATTCTTCCAGGAACTCCCACTGTCTTAATGATAATGCCTCGCTAGAGGGAAAAACCACCTTAGCTTGACAATAATCGCTGGGCCTTCAGGATCCTGGAAGTCTTCTTTACCATATGAAAGTCCATTTGGAAACTTCCCTAGACTTTACTTTGCTGAATAAAGGCATCGGTTCGTTGGCCGTTTTACTTTTAAATACCTATTCGGCCATTTCAGGTATCACCTCACCAAATCTCACAGCTTTCGTTATACTATCACCCAAATGATTTTAACGGAGTCTTTTTAAAAAAAAAAAAAATCTTTTTTAATGTTTATTTTTGAGAGAGAGAGACAGCGTATGAGTGGGGGAGGGGCAGAGAAAAGGGAGACACAGAATCCGAAGCAGGCTCCAGGCTCCGAGCTGTCAGCACAGAGCTTGGCACGGGGTTTGAACCCACGAACCGGGAGATGGTGACCTGAGCCGAAGTCGGACGCTTAACCGACTGAGCCACCCGGGCTTAGCCATGAGTAAACTTCTATTTCTCTATAGCAACAATGGATATAGACCTTAATAAAAACCTCACTTTCCTTCCAGACATACTCTCTGATGAACGTAGAGATTACTGTGTCCATTTGAAGACGAAGATTTATTTGTTATTGGTTCCCTTGCCTTGCGGTTGTCTCTTCCTGGCTTTCTAGAGGAATATCCGTTCATTCAGTTGCCTTTTGAAGTATCTGTCCTTGTGCATATTGAGAGCAGTTGTGACCCTCGTTGGACAAAACGTAAATAGAGGTGGGTACAAAGAGGGACTCTGAATCATATGCTTATCTGCATCTGTATGTCACTACCTGCCCAGCTGTGCCCTGAGGCCCGACTTTCTATGCCTCTTAGTCCTCATTTCTACCTCCCGAAATTCCAGCTATCTTCTAAAGTTATACTTTAATTTCTCCGCATTAACACCCTCCCCTCCCCCGCCACCGCCCCGGGGAAGGGATCTGTTCTACACGAAGGAGCTCAGAGGTCACCTAAACTCCGTGGTTCTCAACCTGGGCGAAATGTTGGAGTCGCTCGAGGAAGTTTAGAGGAAACGTCAATGTCAGATCCCAAATGGGGTCAATTCAATCAAAATATCTTGGTGCGAGGTACAGCCTGGGCACCAAGGTGTTTCAGAGGATGCCAGCGGCCAGAGAGGATAGCCATGGCCCCAAAAGTTCCATGTGGCTGCAACTCGGAGGGTGAGGGTGCAGGGTGGGGGCAAGGAGGAGAGACCGGAAATGTTGGAAAGGCTCAGCTTATAATCCATGCCAAGGAGTTTGGCCTCTGTCCTGGGGGCCCTGGGAGCCTAAGAGGGGTTTTAACTGGGAAGCAACATGAGCAGTTTGGTGTTCAGGGAACGTTTGTTATCGGACAGAAAGTTATTGGCAGAAGCATCATTCCTAACCTAGACGTGCCAGGCCCCATGCCTCCCGTAAGCACAGGCTCAGTATCTTCCCCTAAAAACCGGCACAGGAATTCTTTTTCAGACGGCGGGTTCTTCTACGCGATTTTTAGAGGGGAAGACCGTTCACGATCAGCTTCTGGATCACCAAAGAGCTAACCTTGATGGAACGGAGCGCCTGCCAATTAGCCGACAAAACCTTGAAGGCCAAAGCTTACGTAAAGGTCCTCCCTTGCTCTGGAAACAGAGACCGGCAGCTGTGGGAAAACAGGTCCGGACCCTTCCCTGCCCTGGTAAGTGGGGTTCAAGAGTCCAACACGGCTGTTCGTTGAATTGAACACTGCTTGTTAAAATTATACTCGAAATAATGGTCAGCAGGCAGGCCTTTATTTTCCGACTCCCTACTTCTTGGCGATATCATGGGTAAGCGAGGCCGCCGGAGGGGTGACCTCTGGATGTGGCATTATGGGTGTGCACACACGGAGACATGTACAAATACGGTCCGCGGTTCATTGTGATTTTTGGAGGGGCTGGGGAAAGATTACCAGCCGAAATAGCGTAAACCGAACCTGGCTGAGGTGTTTTCAGTGGCATCGCCTTCGCAGTGATGATGCCCGTCGTCCGCACTGAGTCAGGGAAATCGTCTGCTTGGCACGGGCAGCCTTCCTTGTGATGCCAAGGAGGGCGGGTGCCTGGGCCCAGTTCAGAGTATACTCCAGGGACCCTCGCGGTGGGCATTTCATGGCTGGAGTCTCGTCTCCCCCGCCTCCCGCCAGTGCCAGCTTCGTTTTCCTCTGATTCAGAGAAAAACAGCACGTCTGTTTGAAATTATATTTACTTTACATTGTCACCTGGAAGAAAAGGCCTCTGCTCATGAAACTGGTGAATTAATATGGAGCGCTTGGGACTAAATGTGACGGATACTCTCAGCAAACACCTGCACCGTTGAAGGCAATTTTCTGAGACCAAATGCTGTTTTAGGGAAGATAGAAGCGACGGTAATTGAAGTCTTGGGGAAATGTGACCCTTTATGCCTTCTCATGCACAGAAATCATCGCGTGTCGTTATGTTGAGGTAAGCATAAAATTTCAATTACATTTTGGCATCTGAACGTGAGAATGCCCCAGTTTGGGCCCCCTCCCCCCCCCCCCCCATTGAATTCTCTGCCTGTATCGGCTGTTTATCCCTTCCTTTCCTGGGCAAGAAAGATTTAGGGATTAAACAACAACAACAACAACAACAACAAAAAGAAATTACCAAAAACAAGAAATCGTAATCCATGTAATTACTCTAATTGGCTAATGGGGGTCTTTCCTCAATAGCAGATAATTCTTTGCCGTTTTACAGACACGTGCTTACACTTCGAAAGGCTTCTGTGAGAGGGGTTCGCTTGTCTGCCTCGCCCTACGCGGCTGAGCCGAAAGCACGCGTCGCGCACATCCTTGGCAAACAGACGCAGCCCTTGAATTTTCCTGCACGCAACTTATGTTTCTGAAGTTTCCACTCCATTTGTTTGTTGAGACGATGCCTAATGAAGTATTCACCGATGCCAGCACCGCTAATAAAACGTAAATCAAATCGGGCTCTCCATACCATTCGTGCGCTAGAAGGAGGCAGCCGTGAGAGTTCCTGCTTGTTTCCAGCTGTTTTCTTGTCATTAGCTTTTAATTTCAACAGCTACCTCGTCGGGCCGCCCCTCTCTTTTCTCAGCGCAGGTATTTGTGCTGTTCGCGTGATTGTCAGTTCTGTTCTGCTTGAGAGGTTTCAGTGTACGTTGCCATGGTTACAGGTGCCAGGATGGGAAAGAAATGCGCATTCTTGACTCTACGGTACATCGAAAAGGAGATGCGTCTAAACTGGATTTCAAGTAAAGGAATATTTTAACACAGGGTGCAGTGCACACCCTACGGGACACTTGGGAAGCCAGTGAACACGGTTAGTGTGATACGGAATATCACCTGAGCGAGTAATTTGGGCAGTTTGAGTAGCTCTGGGCGCCACCGCCGCAGACCGCCAGTGTCGTCCATTTGCCTGCATTTGTGTCCGTTTGCCTGCATTTGTTGTTTTCCCCCCGTTCCCCAGCAGCGGGGTGGGGTTGTGTAAATTTGGTGACATGGCAGTGAGCGCTATAGTCGTTCAAGGGCCCGGGGACACGGGGCTGGTTCTGAGGTTTTGCAAAAGCCCCCCTTCTCGTTTGTCGCCAGATGGTTAGGGGACGGCTCCGGGGGACTGGTGGTTTCCCTCTCTCCGACGGGAGGGGCTCTGGAAAGCTGGTCGTGGGACGGCCCCCTCGGCCTTGCTGTGATGCTCTCTCTGTGCCCACCTTGCTGCTCAAGACGGTCTTCCCTTCCGAGAGCAGAGGCTGCCACTGCTGTCGCCAGTCTCTCTCCCTGCGCCCATCCTTGGTGCGTCTAGGGCCCGCTTCTCGTCTCTTTCCTTCGCTCGGCTTCCGTGGTCTCCAAGGCGGCCTCCCCAGGTTCCTGCAGCGTTCGCTCCAAGCTTCTGCTTGCCCGCTGTGTTCGGTTCCCTCCTCGTCTCAGTGACGCGAGGGAATGAGGACACTGGTTTCCTTTGTTTCAGATACACTTGAGTTGGACGAACGCCGGACTGATCTTTCTCTCTTCTTACCGCTCTCCGCGCGAGGAAAGCCCCTGTGTTTCCCTCCTTGGTGTCCACACCGTGCTTGGGAATAGAGCGTGTCAGCTGAGGGCACGCACGGGGACACTGGAGCCCACCTCCCTGGAGTTCCAATCTCAGCCGTGCCACTTACCAGCTCTGTGACCCTGGGGTATTGTTAATGAGTGGTGAGGTTACGGGTCTCAGTTTCCTCATCTCTAAACTGGGATTCATAATTGAAACTATTCCGCACGGTTTTTATTATCTACGTATCTATCCGCAGAGAGAGAGAGAGAGAGCGAGAGAGAGAGCATTAGGTAGGTGCATATTAAGCCCCGTATAAATGTTTGCTTTTACTCAGCAAACATTTATCTTCAAGTGCGTGCCCAGCTCCATGCTTGGCCCTGGGACGGAGAGCAGGGAACCAAACGGAGGTGTCATCCCCGATCTCCTCCAGCCTGTATCTGTTCTTCTGTCCGCCGTGGGGAGCAGGCACGGCAAGCAGGAAGGAAGGAATTACAATAAGGGGCGATGAGAGCTAACGGTTCTTGCAACCTACAGTTTTCAGAGCTGTCTAAACATGTCATGTCATGAAAAACACCTGTGTAGCCATGACAAGGAATTCTCTGCTCTCTGAAGTGTTTGGGGTCTACACAGACAGATCCGTGAGTGAGGGAAGATAGTTGGCCTCTCAAGAAGAACTCCCACAGAGGGTTCAGCCTGGAGGGGCCGTGTGACTGACAGCAATAAAAGTTTCACTTAAGCCAGAGTCGGCCCGAGACTTTCTCGCTTTTACAAACAACACAAAGGATCTAATTCTCTCTAATAAGCACAGCTACCAACAGCAGCCTGTACAATAACTTTTAGAAACCTGACCTTGTGACCCAGAGGCCATCTTGAAACCACCGCACCCGCCTCCCCCTCCTTCCCCCCCATCGCTCAATAAATGTCCAGCCTGATCTATTGTCCCACGGAAGAGAAGGCCCATGGAGTAATTAACAATCCCCGCTCTGTTCTGCAATACTTACTCCAAACGTTGACCATTCAGGGGCTCTGGAAAGACTAAGCAAAGATGATGTTCTTACCAGGTGATTAGATGACAAAGAGCCCGCTACCAGCCTTCCGGAGCACCATTGAAAGCTGACCGAGCCTCAGCATTCCTGGAAGCCGCGTAATTAAGAGCCGGCCCTTGTTAAAGGACCGACTTCTTCCCACCCTAGAGGCTGGTCTGCTTACAACAGGGCCGCTGCGAAGGGATTGCGGCATTGACTTGTTTTGAGTCTATTGAAAGACTGGAAACTGTGCGTTGCGTTAATGCTCCTGGTTGCGAGGGGGTGGTTCAGCAGCCGGCGTACCACTCTGGTAACTTGTTATTGGGAGAAGAAAAACAAGCCCTATTATGTAGGCTGGTGGAGCTCTTTGCTTCCGACCTGTCCTCGTAGAAATTTCCCAGCGGTAACTTTTTGTTTTTTCCTTAATTTATTTAATTCCGAGCGGTATCTGTGATTGGTGGAAACCGGGAGGAGCTGAGGTTCAGGGCTCTAAAGGGGAAGGCTTGGGCTTTGTTTGGCGCCTGGTGCCAGGACGGAGGGAAAATGGCACACGGGCCCGTGGCCAGGGTATGATGGGGAGACTGGGCTGCGTTGGGTTGGAGAATTGCCTGCAGCAGGCGAATGTATCTCAACAGAAGAAGGGAACCACCGGCCGGGACCAGCGAGACAACGTCCGTTTTCAGAGTCACGGTCAAGTGTGAGGCCACAGTGAAGGGTCGAAGCAGGGGATCAGAAGCTGGGGATATGAGGGCCAGGAGGCGGTAAAAACAACCCTTAAGAGGGGCGCCTGGGTGGCTCAGTCGGTTGAGGGTCCGACTTTGGCTCAGGTCATGATTTCGCAGTCTGTGAGTTCGAGCCCCACGTCGGGCTCTGTGCTGACAGCTCAGAGCCTGGAGCCTGCTTCGGATTCTGTGTCTCCCTCTCCCTCTGTCCTGCTCATGCTCTGACTCTCTGTCTTTCAATAATGAATAAACGTTAAAAAATTAAAAAAAAAAACAAAAACAAAAACAACCCTCAAGAGCTCAGCCTCCCGAGACAGGCTACCCGGGTGGGCATTAACTTCTGGCTTCGCCCCCTCCCTTGCTGTGCGACCTCTGGCAGTTACTTAACGGTTCTGTTTCTCTTTGCTCCTCCAGAAAATGGAGGGAAAATAACACCCCCCGCATGTGCCACTCATTGACCTGTTTGCTTTTAGATTTATTTCTCCCCCTTTCCCTACCTTATAGGATCCCGGGGACTACCAGTAAAGCTTTGGCATCCCGGCACCTAGAATAGCACAGGCACGTGGGAAATGTTCAAGACACGGTGGTGTCTGAAAAGCAAAGGGCCGAGAAAGAGATGTGAGGCGGTCGAGCACTGTGAGCGAATACGATGAAGAGGTTGAAGACCAAAGCACAGTGACCTTGCTCCCCGCGGCCCCCGGGACCGGCCCCAAACAGCTCCTTGGGCAGCTATCCCCACAGCCTGCCTGAATCTGGGTGAGGGGAAGAGACAGTTGTCCAAAGTCGCCAGCTTCTATGAGCCATGCCCTTCCCCGGTCACCAGAAGGGCGTAGAGGTGAGGCAGACAGCCGCCCAAACACGCTTTGACCACAGCCAGCTGGTGTGCCATGAACGCGTTATGGGACGCGGCACCGGGCAAGGCGCGTTCGTCGTTTAAATCTGATAGAACAGGATTTAAGTTCCCCGCGCGGCCACTTTGTGGCCGTACGACCACGGGCACCCCACCAAATGCTCTTCGCGCCTCAGCGTCCTCGCCTTCAAAGGGAGTGACAGTGAGACTTTGGGGGCCGTTGTGAGGATTAGATACACCACGCGGGAAGCTGCTTGGGAGGTGCTGGCTTCTATCCCTCGTGCTCCCAGCGCAACTGCAGATATCATCAGGACTCCATGCTACTCGGGTCATTTAAGTTGGGCTACAGTGTCACGCATTCTCTTCGCATCGGCCGTCATTTGCTTTCCCGTTGGCCACCTCGTTCTCCCGTGTGGGTTCACCTCCTGGTTTGGGGCGGGCTTATTTAGCCGATTTATTTGGAACTTTGGCAAAGGGTGCTCCCCTTCCGTCCGTGTGCTGGCCGAGTGCGATCAAAATCCGCACGTACAGACAAAAAGTGGTCTCGGGCTCCTCGAGGCCAGTGTCCAAAGAAGCCCAGCGGGCCGTGGCAGCAGGCATCCCACGTGGCGCTGAACGTGATTCCAGACTGTGGCCAGAGAACACGGGGCAGTGTCCGCCTTCCAGGAAGGAGGGCTCACAAGATGGCGGCCGGGGGTCATGGCTCCCTCCGGATGAGCCTCAGATCGGGATAGAGCTCATTGCCCAGCAGGTAGGTAGTAGAAGAAAATAACTGGGACGGTTCCATAGATTTGTGCGTTGGGAACACACAGCCGTGAATGGGACTTGGGCACGATGGTATCTGAGCTTAGGGTAGCAAAGTTACTACTGGGTCCGACCAGGTGGTGGCGCTGAGTCTTCTAGGGCCTTCCAGGCCCCGGGGGGTTACATGGATGGTGCCTGTAGTCGCTCCCGCCAGACCTTCCGTACTGAACAATCATAGTTTCTGCCCCTCCCGCAGCCTGTTCTCTTATAGATTACTTGGTGTTACAGGCCTTGCTGGTGGGCCAGCCCTAAGCAGGCAGGTTTTATGCCTCACGA
Source organism: Panthera pardus (assembly GCF_024362965.1). Lineage (NCBI taxonomy): Eukaryota > Metazoa > Chordata > Mammalia > Carnivora > Felidae > Panthera > Panthera pardus. Next base: position 8,951,083 of record NW_026526843.1, read on the forward strand.
CTCCCCCTCCCCCACCTAGACACTACAGCTCTTCAAAAAGCAGGTGGAAACCTGACCAACTGTTTGCCTCTAAGGTGGCCTGGCACGGACAGCTGTTCCCCCAAAGAACAAGCTAGACCAGCCAGATTCTTGCGATGGGAAAGGTGAGGAGAACTACATGGTAATGGATTCTAAGGCGTGAAAGTTCCAGGTAGAAGGGGTTATGAGGGCCTAGGAGCAAGCAGAAGTCATCGGGAAGTAGGAACTCAGAGTAGACTGTAGCTCAGTCTTACAGAAAAACAGGAAAGCGGAAGGAAGCCGGAGGGAAGTGAGAGAAGGGAGAGAGATCAGGTTACAGGTGAGTCAGACTAGTAACATAGTACTCGAGAAAAAGTCCAAGAATTCCAGCTGTCGAGGTTCCCACGGCTGTCCTGGGTCCACTCGCGGTGACCGTAAGGCCTGGTCGGATGACGGTCGGATGATGGCGTCTGGGTGGGCAGTTAAGGGACGGACAGCTGATGCGACCGAGAAGCCTGCATTCTCACGCTGCATCCACGCTGCTCACCACTTCCTAACGCCGGTGCTCCCAGGGCGGCACCCTGGCTTGTGTGCTCAGTGGCGGGGCCTCGGGCTCCTTCGATCTTGTAGCTCGGCGCTCTTGGTCCTTGGAGCCCTCTCCACTCAGCCAGTGGATGGTGAAAGCGACACGAGGGAGGCACCCCTCGTTTTCAGCCACTCTGTCCTACAATCGGACACACATCCAGCTTCTCCACGTCCCTTTGGGCAAACTAGCTTCCTGGCTCTTTCTAGGTTCCAGAGGCTGGGCAGCCTCATTCCAGCGACAGTTCTATACTTTGTCAGCTGACCTTCCCTAACACGGCTCTTGAATTCCCCCGAACCGTCTCCCCAATTGTCCCTTATCTGTACTACCCTCCCTTCTTTCTGCGTGCTTCCCTTTGCAAGTTACAAACCCCCCAACCCCAGTGAGATCTTTCGCATGCCATCCAGCTGGGTTTAGCATTCTCTGCGACGTGCTATGAAAATCCCAGGGAAATAGACTCTGAGGCTCAATGCCCTACTTGGGCCACTTCAATTTCACGATGATACTGGGGACCTGTCTGCCATCTGAATCCTGTGTTTGTGAACCAGGCCAGCCCTGGGTGGGAGGGGGAAATCGAGAGGCAGATAAAGGGCCATGAGGTTGAAGTTTTCCGCCCCCCACGAGGAGGGGCGGAATTGGGATTGGAGATCCTCTACCGTGATGGTTTTTATCAATGTTTTTAGACAGATAGAATTAAGCATTTTTTTTTCCTTTCATGTTGCTTAAACAGTATCAGTTTAGCACTCTCAGATTCACTGAAATATGAATAAACAGAAAAGCCAGCATGAGCCGCGAATAAAGGGCGATGACCATAGCTGTTTTCTCACGTAGCTCTAGCAGGAAATCTAAGGACTATGCCTTCTCTAATATGTATCTTTCCAGCTTTAATGGTTTGAAAAAAGGTTGAAAAAAAATTTTTTTAGAGTCTCCTGTTGCCTTTCAGATGGAACCTTGTTTTTATACCCCAAAGCTAAAACGGAATTCCTTTCCAGAAGCTCCCTCCCTAGGCTCATACTAAAGCGGTCCCCACTTCTGCCATTTACAGATTTAGAGTCTGTCTGTCCACTGTGGTCTGGACATGCAGACATGCACTAATAATCCCAGAGCGGTAGAGACACCATTGATGAGAATTCCTGAACTCCCCTTCCGAGGGTAACTGGGGTGGGACTCACTCAAGATTCCAAGTGGGACAAGCTTAGCATTCGTTCCTTAAGGGGTTTGTGCCAGGGCAAGGCTCTACTTGAGGCTTCTGGTTGCTGAGAGAATCATCGAGTGAGTCTGAGCCAGAGTCCTTAGTGGCTGTAGAGGGTCACGCCAGAAAAGCAAGTTATCAGATGCCAAGCCTAGAGGGAATATTAGGGCTGTAGACCAGTGACCAAGCTGAGTTTGGGATTCTTGAGAAAGCAAACGCAGAATAATTCATTTATTCACTCAGTCACTTGTTCACCAAATACTTTCTGAGCATCGATTATATACCACGAATTACATGTGACCTTGCTGGTGGTCGTTCACGTGGGTCAGCCTCATTTAAAGGCGTACCTCCAAGCAAAGATGGTCTGAATTTAAATCCTGGCTCAGCAACTTACTATGGGTGTGACCTTAGACTAGCTATATAACCTTTTTGTGTGTCAGCTTCCCATCTATAATATGACATGTAACAAATGACAATAATAAAATGACAGGGAACAGAAACGTGCCTCACAAGGTTGCAAGGAGAATTAAACGAGAAGTCTCGTAAAGCGCTGAACACCTGGCACATGGGGTTAAGCATGCGTACATGTTTATCAAATCACTAAAATAGAGTTGGAAGGGACCCCTGTTTTCAAGTTGAGACGGGGTAGACATTGGACCCAAAAGATTCCTTTTGTATTGTACGAAGAAAGGGTCCGAAAAGCAAATGACTGACACGTAGATTTTAGGAATAATTTTCAAGCCAGGAAGTGAACATATTCATTCTATTTTATCGTGTACGTGTTTTGCGCTCTGCTTTTTAACCACAAAAGATCTTGTGTCTTACAACAAAAATACATTCAACTGTTCCAAGCACGAGGGCCAACATAATTGCTGTGGACGAGCTTCGAATTTGGTCCTCAACTTTTGAGTTTCGAGCGGTGATGGGAAAGAAGGAAACACAATCGACTGTGCAGTTCTCACCATCACTGAGCGGGAAGCACACGCATTCAGTACTAGAAACCAAGCATTTTTCCTGCAGTCATTGTAAAATAGATGTCTCACGTCGGGTATCACATGAGGGACATTTGTCGCAACAAACATTACCTGGGTGCGTACGTAGGTCCGGAACCAAGGGGATCTGGTTTCGCTTCATTACTTGTTAGCTCTGCGATCTGGGGCATATAACTTAAAATTTTCAGGACTCTGTCTCATCTTAAAATGGGGATGATAATAGCTCCTACATCCTAGAGTTTCTGTAAGAATTAACTGAGATATCAAGTATTTAATATAGTACCCCGGCAGTATCGATCCCTCCATAAATGGAAGATTTTTTTTCTCTCTTTCCTTCTCCCCTCTTCCTCTTCTTTTCTTCCTTCCTCTTTATAATCTCCCCATCTTCCTCCTCCTCTCCTTATTCCCACCATCTGATCTGTTGTATTTGGAAACCGCCCCTTCATATTCATTCTGGGTGCGTATTAATGACGACAACAACAACAGCGAACAGCTCTACGGCGCTCACTGTGTGCCAGGTGCTAGTCTAAGCATTTTATATCCCTTGATTCGTTTAATTTCCCGCAGTGTGTGTGGTGGGCTACATGGGGTCTGGGAACCTTGTGAAATTATGTATGACCCTGTGTTTATATGTATATGTTTCCAGGGTGGTTGGTAGTGTATTCAAATTTTTTTTTTTTTTACGTTTATTTATTTTTGAGACAGAGAGAGACAGAGCATGAATGGGGGAGGCAGAGAGAGAGGGAGACACAGAATCGGAAGCAGGCTCCAGGCTCTGGGCCATCAGCCCAGAGCCCGACGCGGGGCTCGAACTCACGGACCGTGAGATCGTGACCTGAGCTGAAGTCGGACGCCCAACCGACTGAGCCACCCAGGCGCCCCGGTAGTGTATTCAGATTCTTTCAAGGGATCTTGGTTCCCGTGATGTTGGCAACTACTATTGAAAAGGAACCAATGAGAAGACTCAGCAAGGCAGTGTCCCTCCTTGATGCGGGAATTTTCTGGGAGAGACTTGGAAAGCATATGTTATTTGTCGTAGGAAATTGCAGCAATACTTGGCCAGACGGTCGGTCAAGGGTATTGCTATTAGGAATTCTGAGATAGCGATGCTGCCTTCGCTCTTAAAACCGACAGGAACATAGGCGTCAGCCCACGGATGTGAGGTGGTGACTTCGGTAGGCTCAGTAGATGGAGAAGAGCAGAAGCGTATTTGGGTTTTATCAGAGTATCTGCGTACCTGTGACAAATTACAATACGTGTAATTGATACTTGGTTGACCCTGCTCAGGGCCCTTTCCTGGGGTCACAGGCCACTTGTAATGACTCCATAGCTGCCTAGTGGCTCTGTGGCCCAGGCCACTCATTCGACGAGTATTTGTCCTGGGCCTACACGTTAGAAAGCTCCCTAGGGGACCGCAGAAGGCAAAAGATAACCAGAGGGGGACGCCCGGGTGGCTCAGTTGGTTGAGGGTCTCACTCTTGATTTCAGCTCAGGTCATGAGCTCACACTTTGTGAGTTTGAGCCCCGCATCGGGCTCCGTGCCGACAGCCCGGAGCCTGCTTGGGATTCGCTCTCTCCCTCCCTCTCTGCCCTTCTCCCCACCGCTCGAAATGCGTAAGCAAACATTACAAAAAGATGAGCGGAGGAATTATAATAGCAACACATACTCTGCTTCAGACACTCTTACAAATGTTTGACCTCTACTAAGGAACTTAATTTCATGACAGCTTTATGAGGTAGGTCCCACTCTCCTCGTCACTTGACAGAGGAGGGAATTGGAAGACAGAGAAGTCAGACAGTTTGCCTGAGGTCACACAGTAAATGGCATAGCTGGGACTCAAACCCGGGCAGCGTTGCTCCCGTGCCAATGTCCTTAACCATCATCCTACCCTGCTTTACACTTGGTCACTGGAACATACTGTGTCATTGCTACCTGTGTCCCTGAGTATGTCTTCCCATAAAGATGGGAAAGAGCCTTTATATAATCTTTTGGGTTCCCCTCTGGACCTAGCACAGAACTATGGGTATCTAATAGGCCCAGGACGAATACTCGTCGAATGAGTGGCCTGGGCCACAGAGCCGCTAGGCAGCTATGGGGTCATTACAAGTGGCCTGTGAACTGAGAAAAGGGCCCTGAGCAGGGTCTGATGATGGACTCAACCAACTATCAATTACATATATTATAACTGTTCACAGGTATGCAGATCCTCTTATATTCATAAAATAGAAATTTATCTAAAGATGTTACAGGGACGCCTGGGTGGCTCAATCGGTTGAGCGTCCGACTCCGGCTCAGGTCATGATCTCACGGTCCGTGAGTTCGAGCCCCGCGTGGGGCTCGGTGCTGACAGCTCGGAGCCTGGAGCCTGCTTCGGATTCTGTGTCTCCCTCTCTCGCTGCCCCTCCCCCGCCTATGCTCTGCGTCTCTCTGTCTCTCAAAATAAATAAACATTTTAAACAAAGGGGTTACAGAATTCCTAGTAGCTCTGTGTTACTATGAATTGTCTTAGACAATGGATACTTAGAGTGTAACTTCTACCATTTGTGATGTTTTTATAAAAGAGTCATTTTAAAAGTCAGTAACCACCGAATAGAAAAACACACTTCTCAGTCTGGATAGGCTGGGTTATTCTGTGTAGTAACAAACACACTCCAAATCTCAGTGTTTTAAAACAATAAAGACTTATTTATTGCCCACGCTACATGTCACAAGACAGCTGCTTTCTTTTGATTAGTGTTAACATGCTATCTTTTTCTCCATCCATTTACTTTTTAAATCAATATCTGTCTTCATATTTAAGGTTGGTTTCTTGGGTGTCAGGATGGCCGAGTGGTCTAAGGCTGGTTTCTTATAGAAAATATATAGTTGGATCTTATTTTTTGATCCATTCTGACAACGTGTCTTAATTGGTGTATTTAGATCACTGACCTTTGAAGTGGTTATTGATACATTTGGATTAGTTTACCATATTCGTTGTTTTCTCTTTGTTGCCCTTGGTTTTTCTTATTTTTGTCT